>NC_057794.1:504365314-504737355 GCF_018294505.1 Triticum aestivum
CCGTAGGACAACGTACACAACAATCATACCATAGGCTAGCTTCTAGGGTTTAGCCTCCTCGATCTCGTGGTAGATCTACTCTTGTACTACCCATATCATCAATATTAATCAAGCAGGATGTAGGGTTTTACCTCCATCGAGAGGGCCCAAACCTGGGTAAAACTTCGTGTCCCTTGTCTCCTGTTACCATCCGGCCTAGACGCACAGTTCGGGACCCCCTACCCGAGATCCGCCGGTTTTGACACCGACATCTACCAACTCCTGGTAGTTGTTGAATGTTTCCACCATCAACTGCATACTCATCTCATCATTCAACCCTTCCATAAGCTTCTCCTGTTTCGCGGCATCGGTGGCCACGTCATCCGAGGCATAACGAGCTAGCTTGCTAAACTCCTCCACGTACTGCCCTACAGTACGGTTGCCCTGGCATAAGTTGCGAAACTCATGCTTCTTCATACTCATAGCTCCAGTTGAGACATGAGCAGTGCGGAATGCTTGCTGAAACTGCTCCCAAGTAACATTGGCTATAGGGAAAGTGGTTGTGTAATTCTCCCACCATGCGGCTGTGGGTCCATCCAATTGGTGTGCGGGAAAATGCACCTTCTCAGCATTTGTGCAACCGACAGTGGTTAACTCCCTTCCAATCCTGCGTAGCCAGTCATCCGCAACTATGGGCTCAGTGCTACTGGAAAACACCAGCGCCTGTAACCTCAGAAAACGGGCTAAGTTGTCAATTGGAGGTGGTGGCGGTGGGTTGTTGTTATTTTTGTTGTTGTTGTTGTTGTTGTTGCCCTGATTCTAAACTAGCAACTGCATTAGTGTATTCTGTTGCTGGATCAACCGAGTGATTAGAATAGAAGGCAAATCCAGGGTCACGTCTCGGAGGCATTTGATGGGTTTAGAGGGGAGAGATTAGAATAGAATGAGGTCTAATGAGAAAGCACTACCCATATGCACATGAGACAAACACAATCAATATCACTCCAAAACAATATCAAGCATGGGCATACAATCGATCTAACTATCATTACAGTGCTCGGACTACTAATATATACATGGGGAAATACTACTAATAATATGGTGGTCTACTAGAAATTTTGATCGGTAGAAGACTCCATGATACCTGCTCCAGCTTCGTCTTCATAATCATCATCATTGGGGTCGGAGTCAGTGTCATCGATGATGATGTAGTCCTTGGGGTGGTCATCATCTCCTCCTGGCGCGGGGTCTCCCATGAATACTCCTAGCTTCCTTGTCAGGTCGTCATTCATCTCCACTAGTACGGTGATTTCCTCCTTGTATCCGTCGCGTGCAAACTTGAGTTCCTCTTCCAGCTCCATGTTCCTAGTGCCGGGGATGGCTGATCCACGAGCACCTATGGGACCGGCGGGCCGAGTCCCTTTCCATTCGGTGAGGGCGGAGGTCGCACGAAGAGCGGATCAAGGCGAGGACACACGGGCGGTTTACCCAGCTTCGGGCCGCACGGATGCATAAAACCCTACTGCTGCTTGTCTGGTTGTATTGATTTCTTGCTCGGGAGCGATGGATGCTACCAGACCGAGCATGAGGGTGTTCTTGGTGTTTCGGATCAGCTGGGTTTGAGCCGAACCCCTTCTACGTTGCGCCTGGGCCTCCTTTTATACTCTCAAGGGGTCACCGACAGGTGGCAACGTAGACTAAGAGGGTAAAAATGGAAAAGGATGCGGTAGGTGCAGCTACCGCTACTGTAGACACAGTGTACCCTACCTAACTCTGACGGCAGGGGACAAAGTCATTGAATGCACGTCTGAGTCGCCTAAACAGTGCAAAAAGTGACCGTTAGGAGCGCCACCGCTTGCCACGATGGCCTTCTCTTCATCTCCGCTTGCCACCTCGTACCCCTGGCTGCACAGGCTCCCGCCACGCGTCCCTGAGAAAGCCTCATGGCGACACGCGAGCGGGTGCGCTGGAGCGCGGGTACAGAGTGGCAGCGGTCCCCCGGCAAGTACCTTGTCGGGGTCGTTGTCTTGTCGCGTCCGAAAGCTTGTCGCTCGTCGGATCTTGCCGAGACGCGTGGTGCATCGCGGCAAGTTTCTTGAAGTGCCGTGGTTGGCCTTCCCGGCAAGCTCCTCTTGCCGGGGCCTTGTCTCTTCTCGGCAAGCTCCTCTTGCTGGGGCCTTGTCTCTTCCCGGCAAGCTCCTCTTGCCAGGGTCTTGGTTCGAGTACTTTGTTCTTGAATGGCTCCAAAGGAACCACGGAGGATCTTGGCGGTCACCCGGCAAGCCTTGCCGCGGGGCGCTGCAACTGCCCGTGCACAAGTTCGGGATACTAGGGTACCCCTACTCTAGTACACCGACAGGAGCCCCCGGGCCTGGGCCACACACGGTGCCGAGTGCTGTTGGGCCAGGCCCAAAACAGTGCACGGGCACGCGCGGCCTAGGTCACGCCGCATATCGCTCCGCTTCCACCGCGCACGCCCAGAACGGCACGCATCAAACGCGGCATCGTGGGTGATGTGGGCGGCGTGCGTGGGGCTAAGCACCGCGAGCATGCGTCAGGTCATGATGAAGGGGACGGTTCACGCCCTCCTCCGGTTGGCGCATTTACTGGACGGGGGCGGTGCGTGGTTTTCGAGGCGTCCATCCCGTGATCACGGGACGGGGCGAAGCCGCCTCATCCGTCGCCTCGGTTCTGCATCCTCGCCACGCGGCTCCCATGCGCTTGGGGGCGCGGATGGTGGAAGCGGGAAAAGGGGCCGTCGCGAGCAGAGGCAGCGGGTCGGTCCCATCTCCCTGCTCTTCCCGTGCCTTGATTCGCTGAGCGGGGCGGCTGAGCTCCCACCTCGCTCTTTTATAAGGAGTGAGGAGGGGAGCGCAGAAGCCCGCACTCTCTTATCTCCTCCTTTCTTCGGCTCCTGCTCCCCTTTCCCTCATTCGCCATGGAGAAAGGGAACCCTGGCCCTTCATCGGTGTCGGCGAGGGCCGCCAGACAGCGCACCTCTCCCTCTCTCGCGCCTGTGGTGGCAGAGCCAGCCATAAGGGGAAGAGGGAGGGGGCGAGGTCGCGGACGAGGTCGAGGACGAGGTCGAGGCGCTCGGGGAAGAGGCGGACGGGGCGGCGCGCCAGCTTCGCCTCCGCCGGCGGCTCCTCCCACGGCGGTCCACATAGGGGACGACCCTTGCGAGTTCTTTGTCAGGCTGCGTCGGGCGCCTCGTCGTCGCCTCCGGCTTCCAGCTCCGTTCGCGAGCGTGATGGAGTTGGACCCGCCCGAGACCTTGACACTGCACATGAGGGGTTTTGGAATCAGCGGCACGCGAGTCCGCGTTGTATTCCCAGCCCCTAATGTGATGTATCTCGATCAAGGGTGGAAGACGTTCGCTCGCATCCACAGCCTGATGGAGGGGTTTACCCTCCATTTCAGGTTGGTGGAGGGCGATCTCCTCTCCGTCAAGGTCTTCGGGTGCTTCGGCACTCGGGCGAAGTGCTGCGTGCACAGCTCCTCCGATAGTGAAGGCTCCCCCTCGAGCGAGAGTGACGAGGGGGAGAGCGACAGCAACGATGAGGGTAGCGGGCGGCGGGATGGCAGGTCCGACTAGGTGTCGGGCGCCGCCACGTGCGGCACCAGCGACCCCATCATCCGCGTCGCCGGCTCCTTGAACTCCCCGGGGTCGTCTCCTTGGGCGGCTGGCGTAGGGAGGCGGCGGAAGGGGAAGAGGGCTGGCGACAAGGCCGTCAGGTCGGAGTACGAGGGCGTGGTGCCCTCGACAGCATGCTGATGTCCTGCCACCCCGTCTTCGAGCCCCGCTTCCGGCGCCGCCATCACTGTCCAGCCTTCGGACGGCCCCCGACATGTTCTCTTGGTGTCTTCTGGCACCCGTAGCTCGCCTAGGTGCCCCTTTTGCCCTTTTCGCCTCATTGACCTACCTCCTGAAGAGAGGGACAGGAAAAGGATTATGGGCATCTTATCTTTTTAATTTGTAAGCCTTCGGGCCTTAGTTGCATCTAAAACTTGTAATCCTCTCTTTCATGTTTTTCATCCTCTATGGACTGTACCTGAGTGGGATGTTTTTTAATGAAAAGGGGATGCTTGCCGGGTTATTTGTCTCGCGGGTTGAACCCATGTCAAGGAGCAAATCCTTGGTATCCCTCGGACAGACATTTCATCTCCCGGCAACAGGCCCTGCCGCCTTCCCACGTCGCTCGACCTTTCTCACGCCTTTGACGGAGGCGGGAACGAGGTGGGTGCGGCCTCCTCGTTTCACCCCTTTGCTGCCGCGACTACGACCAAACTTGGCCCCGGGAGCGAGCCCCAAGGCCTAGAGTTGAGGGAGCACGACAGTTTTCGGGAAGAAACGCGGTTTCGCATTCCCCAGTCTATAAGAGGATGCATGAAGAGGGACGAAAGACTTATCTGATATCGCAGCCTCCGGCAACTCTGGCTTGCCGTGGATGAATCTCGGTATCCGCAGCCCCCGGCAACTCTGGCTTGCCGGGGTCCAGGTGCTGGCGCGCCCTTCTTCTCCTTTTCGTCCCCAAGCGGTCTGGCCAGGATATGCGAACCCTGCGGACGAAAGAAAAGCAAAGGGACGGACACTCGACCTCTAAGCTAGGGGTTAGCCACTGTTAGGGACTATCAACCCTAACCAAGGACGAGACTCGACCTAGCATGCATGCTATAACCCCGGGGTGTCAGCGCTTCATTTACTTGTGCTCAGGGTCTGCGCCTGGCTTTGTACAAAGGATTACATGCAACAGCGGCAAGACTTGTACAAAAAGGTGGTTGCCGGACAGGGTCCGACAACCGCGCCTTACGGGTAAAACTTACGAAGATGCTCGATGTTCCAGGAGTTGCTCACCGGAATGCCATCTTCGGTCTCAAGGCGGACAGCGCCAGGCCTTGTGACTCGCTTCACCCGGTAAGGGCCTTCCCACTTCGGCGTCAACTTGTTGGAATTCTTGGCCGACTGAACGCGCCGAAGAACAAGGTCGCCTTCCTCGAGACTCCTGGCATTGACTCTGCGGCTATGGTAGCGGCGCAGAGCTTGCTGGTAGCGAGCGGCTCGCACAGCAGCCTGGAGACGATCTTCCTCGAGGAGCAGCGCGTCATCTTGCCGCAGCTGCTCTTGCTCGAGCTCATCATAAGCGAGCACTCGAGGTGACCCGTATACGAGTTCCGTGGGGGTAACTGCCTCCGCTCCATAAACTAGAGCGAAGGGTGTCTGTCCAGTGGCTCGATTTGGCGTCGTCCTGATCGACCAAAGAACCACCGGTAGCTCCTCGATCCAGTTTCTTCCGCACTTGTGCAGCCTGTCGAAAGTTCTGGTCTTGAGCCCGCGCAGCACTTCAGCGTTTGCCCTCTCCGCTTGACCGTTACTCCTTGGATGAGCAACAGAAGCGAAGCAGACCTTGGCGCCAAGATCTTGGACGTACTGTATGAAGGTGCGGCTCGTGAATTGTGTACCGTTGTCGGTGATTATCCTGTTAGGGATCCCGAAGCGGCAGACAATCGACCTGAAGAACTTGACGACTGACTGTGCGGTCACCTTCCTCACTGGTTCCACTTCCGGCCACTTTGTGAACTTGTCGATTGCAACGTACAAGTACTCAAAGCCCCCGATAGCTCGGGGAAAGGGGCCGAGGATGTCGAGCCCCCAGACCGAAAATGGCCAGGATAAAGGGATCGTCTGGAGAGCTTGAGCTGGCTGGTGTATCTGCTTGGAATGGAACTGGCACGCTTCACACTTGGTTACTTGTGCAGTTGCATCCTGGAGGGCTGTTGGCCAGAAGAAACCTTGCCGGAATGCTTTGCCGACAAGTGCTCTTGCGCCAATGTGGTGACCACATATGCCTCCGTGTATCTCTGCCAACAGCTTCTGTCCGTCTTCCCGGTGAATACACTTCAATTTCACACCGTTGAGTCTTCTTCTGTACAGTGTCTTGTCGACAAACTGGTACATACTTGACTGCCGGGCTACTCTTTCCGCTTCTTCTTGTTCTTCGGGAAGTTCTCCTGTCTGAAGGAAACGGACAATCTGCTGCGCCCATGTTGGAGCCTGCGGCTCGACAACAAGGACTAAAGGCAAATCTGCTGCTGCGGGAACATCCGCTTCTACGGCAAGAACCTGGGGTTCGGCCGGAGCGTGGTGTTCCCCGGCAAGCTTGCCGGAGCAAAACTTGTCGGGAGCGTCTGCTTCAACGGAACAAACCAAGAGGTTCGCCGGAGCAGGCTGCTCCTCAGCATTCTTGGCGTTGATCTCAGCTGCTGCGGGGGCGTCCGCTTCTACGGCGAGAGGCTGTGTCTCTGCCGGAGCTCGACGTTCCCCGACAAGCTTGCCGGGAGCTTCTGCTTCAACGGAACAAACCCTAGGGCTTGCCGGAGCATACTGCTCCTCGGCGCCTTCGACGTTGATCTTAGGGACCTTCTTGGCGGCGGCTTCAGGGAGCTCTGCCGGCAAATAGTCACCAGAAATCAACTTCCTTTTCTTGCTCTGTCCAGTTGATGGTGTCACGGACGGTTGAGTCAGCTTGAGCACAAAGATTCCTGGTTCCACAGGCAGCTTATGTGCGGCGCATTTTGACAGGCCATCAGCAATGGCGTTGTGAGCTCTTGGAATATGCTCCATTTGTAGGCCGTCAAAGCGCTCTTCTAGCTTTCTCACTTCGTCAACGTAAGCTTCCATCAACGGACTCTGATAATTCTTGTTTACTTGGCGGACGACAAGCTGTGAGTCACCCCTGACAATGAGCTTCTTGATCCCGAGGTCTGCCGCGATCCTTAGTCCGGCAAGCAATCCCTCATACTCCGCAGTATTGTTCGTTGCTTGCTCCTTGGGAAAGTGCATCTGAACTACGTACTTGAGGTGCTCCCCGGTGGGTGCGATAAGCAGCACGCCGGCACCGGCGCCTTGCAGCGAGAAGGCACCATCAAAGTACATCAACCATTCTTTGCTTGCCTCTTCGACGGGGACGCTCGTCTCTGGTGTTTCTTCATCTGGTGTTGGCGTCCACTCCGCTATGAATTCTGCCAATGCTCTGCTCTGCATAGTCGAGGTGCTCTCAAACTTGAGGCCAAATCTTGACAGTTCCAGTGCCCACTCGACAATCCTACCTGTTGCTTCTGGATTTTGCAGTATCCTCTTCAACGGAAAGCGAGTGACAACTGTTATCTCATGTGCCTGGAAGTAATGGTGCAGCTTTCTCGAGGCCATGAGAAGGCCGAAAAGCAATTTCTGCACGCCAGAGTACCTTGATCTAGCCCCCTGTAGAAGGGAACTGACAAAGTAAACTGGGCGCTGCACCATTTTCTTCTGCACCTCCTTGCATGTCTGCGCGGACTCAACTTTGTCGGGGCCAGAGCTTGTCGGAGGAGCCCCCTGCTTGTCGCTGGATTCACTTGCCGCGGTCGCTGGCTCATCGTCCGCCTCCCTCTCCGCTACTAACGCAGCACTAACCACTTGATTGGTTGCTGCTAGACACAGCAGCAACTTCTCTTGTGGCTTAGGTGCGACAAGTATTGGAGTGGAGGACAGGTACCTCTTCAAGTCTTGTAGCGCGGCCTCCGCTTCCGGAGTCCATTTCATCGGACCTGCCTTTTTCAGGATTTTGAAAAACGGCAAGGCGCGCTCAGCGGACTTAGAGATAAACCTGCTGAGAGCAGCCACGCAACCGACAAGCCTTCGCACATCCTTGACGCGCCTTGGTGCTTCAATCTGCTCGATGGCTTTGATCTTGTCGGGATTGGCTTCAATCCCCCGCTGTGACACAAAGAACCCGAGAAGCTTGCCGGAAGGGACTCCGAACACACACTTCTCGGGATTGAGCTTGAGGTTGATCCTGCGCAGATTTGCAAAAGTTTCATCTAGATCTTGAATCAGAGTAGCCTTGTCTTCGCTCTTGACCACTATATCATCCATGTAGGCTTCCACATTTCTGTGTATCTGGGGTTCAAAAGCGACTTGGACTACCCTTGCAAATGTTGAACCAGCATTCTTCAAACCGAAAGGCATCCGTACGAAGCAGTACGTGCCACACGGGGTGATAAATGCGGTTTTCTCTTCATCCTCTTCTGCCATGAAGATCTGATGGTATCCCGAATATGCATCAAGAAATGAAAGCAAGTCACATCCAGCAGTGGAGTCAACAATCTGGTCAATGCGCGGCAAGGGAAATGGGTCCTTGGGACAAGCTTTATTGACATCGGTGAAGTCAATACAAAGTCTCCATTTCCCGTTAGCCTTGCGCACAACAACAGGATTGGCCAACCACGTGGGATGGAGCACCCCTCTGACAAGGCCTGCTGCTTCCAACTTCTTGATTTCTTCGGTGATGAACTCTTGGCGCTCTACTGCCTGCTTCCTGACTCTCTGCTTGACGGGCCGCGCATGAGGACAGACGGCTAGGTGGTGCTCAATCACTTCCCTGGGAACACCGGGGATGTCAGACGGTTGCCATGCAAACACGTCGACGTTCGCCCGCAGGAAAGCAACGAGCGCGCTTTCCTATTTGGGGTCGAGAGTGGCACTGATGGTGAAGGTACCACCAGTGCCGTCCTCCTTGGCGGACACCTTCTTGGTCTCTGGCGGAGCTTCCATTGTCTTCTTACGCTTGCCGGTGGAGCTCGATGGTGCGTCCTCGACGACAGCGCAGCACTCCGAAGAGGTGCGCTTGCCGGAGTGGGCATCAGAGCTCTTGCCGGATGGTGGAGCCGCCATCGTCTTCCTACACTTGCCGGTGGAGCTCGATGGTGCGTCCTCGACGGTAGTGCAGCACTCCGAAGAGGTGCGCTTGCCGGAGTGGGCATCAGAGCTCTTGTCGGACTTGGTCTTCTTCCCTCCGGGAGCTTCAGCGGCAAGTGTCTTGCGTTCTGCTGCGGCTGCTGCTTCCCGGTAGATCTTGTCGGTACAGATAAGAGCATCCTTCTTGTCGCCAGGGACAGAAATGACGCTTATCGGGCCTGGCATCTTCAGCATGTTATATGCGTAGTGAGAGGCTGCCATGAATTTGGCAAGTGCTGGACGGCCAAGTATCCCATTGTAGGGTAATGGGATATCGGCAACGTCGAACGTGACCTTCTCAGTCCTGAAGTTTAGCTCGCTGCCAAATGTTACTGGCAGCGTGACTTTCCCCTTCGGCTTGCTCCTTCCCGGATTGATTCCTTGGAATGTGCCGGTCTCTTCGAGCTCGCTGTCAGGGATTTGGAGTTTCTGGAGTACAGCGGAGGAGATCAGGTTCAAGCCGGCCCCGCCGTCAACTAACATCTTAGTGACCTTGAGGTTGCGGATAGTTGGTGAAACCAACATCGGCAGGCACCCGACCGCAGTTGTGCGATCAGGGTGGTCCTCAATGTCAAAGATGATAGGCGTGCTGGACCATTTCAGAAGCTTGCGCGATTCGACAGGTGGTTCTGCTGCATTGACTTCTCGCGCCCACTGCTTGAGTTGGCGGTGTGAAGTGTGCAGAGAAGCACCGCCGTCAACGCACAAGACCTCTGTGGCTTTCTGAAACTCCTGTTCACTGTTCTCAACATCATCCATGTCTTCGTCGTCGTCATCCTCATCGTTGTCGCGGCCGCGGGGAGGTCTGTCTCCTTGCCGATGCTTGGCCTTGTCGAGGCGCCCTCCCCGGCCGGGTCGCTTCTTGCCGGATCCACCAGTTCCTTCATGGGCCTTCTCCTTGCCGCGCAGCTCGTACTCAGCTTTCTGTTGCTCAACAAGCTGTTCGACTTTCTTGCAGTTCTGGAGATTGTGACCCTTGGTGCGGTGAATCTTGCAATACTGCTTGCCGAAGCTGCCCTGCTTGTCGGCGGCCGCCACAGGCTGGGCCTCCTTGTCGGAGCCACCAGCTTTAGCTTCCTGGGCGCCACCTCCGTTGCCGGTCTGCTCGACAGCTAGCACTTCCTTGCCCTTTTTCCTTCTGTTGTTCCGCCACCGGCCCTTCCTTGCCGGGGCGGTATCCTCGCTGTCAGATCCTCCTGTTCCTATACTCTCTCCGGGGAGCCTCCTCCCCTCTTCAGCGTGCGCACACTTATCGGCCAGGGCGTAAAGCTTGCTGACGTCTCTGATCTTACACATCGCCATCTCCTCCCTCATCCCGCGGTTTCGCACGTTCTGATGGAACGCGCTGATGACCGCGGCAGGGTGGACGTCTGGGATGTTGTGCTGTACGTGGCTGAATCTTTGAATGTACTTGCGCAGTGGCTCTCCTTCCTTTTGGGCGAGCAGATGAAGATCGCTTTCTTGGCCATGTGGCTTGTGGCCGCCCGTGAAGGCGCCGACAAACTGATGGCATAGATCTGCCCAAGAGGAGATGGAGTTGTCCGGCAAGTGCATGAGCCAGGACCTGACGTTGGGTTTGAGTACCAGCGGAAAGTAGTTGGCAAGGATCTTGTCGTCCCGTCCCCTGGCAGCTTGCACTGCGATGGTGTAGATACTGAGGAACTCCGACGGATGCGTCTTGCCATCATACTTCTCTGGTACGTCTGGCTTGAAGTTCTTTGTGCTGGGCCACTGGACTTGCCGCAGCTCGCGGGTGAACGCAGGACAACCTACCGCGTACAGCAGATCGCCTGGTTCCCCTGGCGTATGCATGTCAATAGAGGGCCCAACGCGCTTGTCGGATTGACGTCGCGCTTCTCTTCGGCGCTCGATGCGGGTTCGAGCGTCCTCTTGTTGTCGTTCATGGAGAACTTGGCGCTGGTCGCGACGAGCTCGTGGGTCCGACGACGCGGTGGAGTCGCTGTCGGGGTGGACCCGGCGAGTCGGCGATTTTGGCCTTCACAGTGGAGAGTGCATGGAAGCCGCACCTCCCCCGGTCTTGTTGCCATCGGCCCGCGTCCGGCTGTCCTGCCGTGGTAGCGAGGTGCTTGGTTGCCGTGCAGTGTCGCCGTTGGCGAAGCCGATGAGGCTCTGGATAGTGGCCCTCCATTCGTCGGTCTTGTCCGCCGTCGGAGGGTAGTCTAGGAGCAGTTGAGCTCGCACCAAGGCTTCTGCTGGAGTGGTGGGCGGCAGAGGTGTACGGTGCGAGGAGCAGGACGTGCTCGGACTTCTAACCACGTTAGAAGGAGCAGCGTCCCGTCCAGGTGACCGTACCTCGCTCGAGCCGGCACGCTGACGCGCATGCTGGTCTTGGACGCCATGAGAACCACCAGCTTGATCTTGGCCCAGCGGACGTATGGTGCTGCGAGCGCCATGACGCCGCTGGTCCCGCGCTTCCTAAGATGGGTGCGATGCGCGCATGGACGCCGAGGTCTGTGCCGCCTTGTCCTTGGACTTGGCCGCACTGAGAGCTCCCCCGTCGACGCCCGTTCCTCCACCGGCATCTGCTCCACCACCCATTTGCTCCGGAGGCGGTGAAAGCGACGCAGACGGAACAGCTGCCTCCGAATCCTTCTTCTTCGGTGGCATGTCGATGAAGACAATGAAGATTCAGCTCGCGTGCACGCCGGATCGGGTTCGCACGATCTCGACGCCCCCTATCTGGCGCGCCAAAGATGCCGGGGATGGCTGATCCACGAGCACCTATGGGACCGGCGGGCCGAGTCCCTTTCGATTCGGTGAGGGCGGAGGTCGCATGAAGAGCGGATCGAGGCGAGGACACGCGGGCGGTTTACCCAGCTTCGGGCCGCACGGATGCGTAAAACCCTACTGCTGCTTGTCTGGTTGTATTGATTTCTTGCTCGGGAGCGATGGATGCTACCAGACCGAGCGTGAGGGTGTTCTTGGTGTTTCGGATCAGCTGGGTTTGAGCCGAACCCCTTCTACGTTGCGCCTGGGCCTCCTTTTATACTCTCAAGGGGTCACCGACAGGTGGCAACGTAGACTAAGAGGGTAAAAATGTAAAAGGATGCGGTAGGTGCAGCTACCGCTACTGTAGACACAGTGTACCCTACCTAACTCTGATGGCAGGGGACAAAGTCATTGAATGCACGTCTGAGTCGCCTAAACAGTGCAAAAAGTGACCGTTAGGAGCGCCACCGCTTGCCACGATGGCCTTCTCTTCATCTCCGCTTGCCACCTCGTACCCCTGGCTGCACAGGCTCCCGCCACGCGTCCCTGAGAAAGCCTCATGGCGACACGCGGGCGGGTGCGCTGGAGCGCGGGTACAGAGTGGCAGCGGTCACCCGGCAAGTACCTTGTCGGGGTCGTCGTCTTGTCGCGTCCGAAAGCTTGTCGCTCGTCGGATCTTGCCGGGACGCGTGGTGCATCGTGGCAAGTTTCTTGAAGTGCCGTGGTTGGCCTTCCCGGCAAGCTCCTCTTGCCGGGGCCTTGTCTCTTCCCGGCAAGCTCCTCTTGCCGGGGTCTTGGTTCAAGTACTTTGTTCTTGAATGGCTCCAAAGGAACCACGGAGGATCTTGGCGGTCACCCGGCAAGCCTTGCCGCGGGGCGCTGCAACTGCCCGTGCACAAGTTCGGGATACTAGGGTACCCCTACTCTAGTACACCGACACTAGTCATCAACTTCTTTAGATCTATCATGCTTGCGCACATCTGGTTCTCCTAGCGACGAATGTGATGATTTAACTCCTGGATGAAGGCTGCAATGGACCTGTCCTTCCTGGTGCTGATCATCTCCCATTGCTCATCTCGGAGCCCACATATCTGGTAGATAGTGTCCTTAATCTCCTTGTGATAAACTTCGCCGATGCGTCCCATGGCGATGTGGGCTGCCATGCTCTTTCCTAGACTCTAGGTTGG
The DNA here is from genome assembly GCF_018294505.1 of Triticum aestivum. Taxonomy (NCBI): domain Eukaryota; kingdom Viridiplantae; phylum Streptophyta; class Magnoliopsida; order Poales; family Poaceae; genus Triticum; species Triticum aestivum. The sequence goes on from NC_057794.1 coordinate 504,377,984, forward strand.
TGCATCAAAGGAAAACTCTACGGGCTCAGTTACTGGCGTGAATGTCCTTCCTGGAACTTGAACTCAAATCATCCAATGCTCCTCTTCTGGTAGTGTGGCGGTGTAGGTCCTGGTGAAGCTTGGTATTCCAATGTTCAGGTACCTAGTGACTTCCTTCAAGTGTCATCCAAAAGGTGTGTCTTCATCCGGCTGTGTAAATTTATTCCTCGTGTCCGCCATCCTAGAGTGGAAAATGGAGAGGAGTCAGAAATGATTAGAGAAGAGTGACATATGGCTCATCTTAGTGGCCATGTCCTACATTCAGCGTGTGCTCTGATACCATCTTGTAGCGACCCGACCCGAATGGATCAAGTCTCTGTGCATAAGTGTCATCCCTGGATCGGTAATGCTGACACACACAATACTTGAAGGATTTATAACAGAGTAGCAATCACACACTTATTACATCGAATGTCTCAAAAGAAAAATTATTACAATAAATATGGCTTAAGGCCATCTAAGTAAGATAACAGCGAAAGGCTTGGAAGATAAAGTGAGTCCATCAACTCCAACGGCATAGCCGAGTGCACGGCAAACGACCTAGCGCACCTTACTCTTTGTCTAAAAAGTATGCAACATGATATGTGCAGTCCGAAACGGGTCAGCACATGGAATATGCTGGCAAGATAACATAGTAGAGCAATGAACAAGCAAATGCTATCACTATATGCATATATGGCTGGTGGAGGCTCTATGGTTATAATGTTTTTGTGAAAAGCCAATTTTCCCCTACAACAAAGGAATATAATTTATTTAACTACAAAGTTAGTTGAAAAGCATTGAGAATGGTAACCCCATCTCAATCCCAATTAAAAGTAATTAACATCCCAGCAAATTAATTTAGAGTGATGAGATCCACATGATAATCCAAGAACCAGATACTCAAGATGTCCATAACCGGGGACATGGCTAACCATGATTAGTTTGTACACTCTGCAGAGGTTTGTGCAATTTTCCCCACAAGACTCGATCTCCTCCGTTGTATTTCTCGCACTACATGGTGTTTGAGAAACGGATGACCGAGACATAGTCTTTTCGAAGACGTCCCCTTAACCGATAGGTAGGCCGGTAGACCTACAAACCCCTACATCTGCTAGACCATCATGGAAAGGTTTCCCACAACTTACTCAACTATGCTAGAGCCCATAATAGCTTGTGGCTGCACACGGAAGTTTCCATCATGAATAATCTTATGATCCCTTTGTCATTTGTCCTTTGTCCATGATTTTTATTCTACGATGAACATAAACCCTGCTAATCACCATGTTCAAATTTGACACGTTTTCGGGTTCATTTACAATATTTAGGGGATTATGTGCATTTTCTAGGTATTAATGCACATAATTCAAATTCAAACAATCGGTGCTTGAAAAAGTGCACGAGAACGGTCTAGAAAACCATGATCGCGCTATTTAGTAAATTCTTATGCCTTTTACAAGGAATGGGAAGATATTTCAATAAAATGGGTTTACTAGGTACTATACAAAAATGAAATACATGCTTGGAAAGCATGATGCCTGGCGTGGTGCCATAGTATGGCCTCACCATGCCTTGGTAAAAATTTGAGAATGTTTATCTTATGTCGTCATGCACACCATTCATAAATCTAACCATTCATGGTTTCGAGGGGGAAATCAGCAAGATTGAAGGGGCCGGGAATCCAAATTTCCTTCCGTTGTTATTTAATTTTTTCTACAATAAGCATACCCCCTCGAATGCAACGTGTTCAAATTTGGCATTTCTCCGGACTCATTTACCATATTAGGGGATTATGTGCATTTTCTAGTCATTAATCCACATAATTCAAATTCGAACAATCGATGCATCAAAAGGTGCACAAGAATGGTCTGGAAAAACCATACTCGTGGTATTTTGTAAATACTCAAGCCTTTTACAAGGAATGGGCAGAGATTTCAAGAGAATGCGTGGCAATAGTCAACCACAAATGCGTCATTTACTGGGTTATTGATACGTCTCCAACGTATCTATAATTTTTGGTTGCTCCATGCTATTATATATTCTGTTTTGGATGTTTAATGGGCTTATTTATACACTTCTATATTATTTTCGAGAATGACATATTAACCGGAGGCCCAACCCAAATTGCTGTTTTTTGCCTATTTCAGTGTTTCGCAGAAAAAGAATATCAAACGGAGTCCAAACGGAATGAAACCTTCGGGAGCGTGATTTTTGGAACAAACGTGATCCAGAGGACTTTGAGTGGACATCAAGCAACCAACAAGGAGGCCACGAGGCAGGGGGCGCGCCCTCCACCCTCATGGGCCCCTCGTGGATCCACCGACCTACTTCTTCCTCCTATATATACCTACGTACCCTGAAAACATCGGGGAGCACCACGAAAACCTAATTCCACCGCCGCAACCTTCTGTACCCATGAGATCCCATCTTGGGGCCTTTTCCGGTGCTCCACCGGAGGGGGCATTGATCATGGAGGGCTTCTACATCAACACCATAGCCTCTCCGATGATGTGTGAGTAGTTTACCTTAGACCTTTGGGTCCATAGTTATTAGCTAGATGGCTTCTTCTCTCTCTTTGGAACTCAATACAAAGTTCTCCTCGATTCTCTTGGAGATCTATTCGATGTAATCTTCTTTTGCGGTGTGTTTGTCGAGATCCGATGAATTGTGGGTTTATGATCAAGATTATCTATGAACAACATTTGAATCTTCTCTGAATTCTTTTATGTATGATTGGTTATCTTTGCAAGTCTCTTCGAATTTTCAGTTTGGTTTGGCCTACTAGATTGATCTTTCTTGCAATGAGAGAAGTGCTTAGCTTTGGGTTCAATCTTGCGGTGCTCGATCCCAGTGACAGAAAGGGAAATGACACGTATTGTATTGTTGCCATCGAGGATAAAAAGATGGGGTTTATATCATATTGCATGAGTTTATCCCTCTACATCATGTCATCTTGCTTTAGGCGTTACTTCATTCTTATGAACTTAATACTCTAGATGCATGCTGGATAGAGGTCGATGTGTGGAGTAATAGTAGTAGATGCAGGCAGGAGTCGGTCTACTTGTCATGGACGTGATGCCTATATACATGACCATACCTAGATATTCTCATAACTATGCTCAATTCTATCAATTGCTCGACAATAATTTGTTCACCCACCGTATTACTTATGCTATCTTGAGAGAAGCCACTAGTGAAACCTATGGCCCCCGGATCTATTTTCCATCATACAAGTTTCCAATCTATTTTATTTTGCAATCTTTACTTTCAATTTATAGCATAAAAATACTAAAAATATTTATGTTATTATTATCATCTCTATCAGATCTCACTCTTGCAAGTGGCCGTGAAGGGATTAACAACCCCTTTATCGTGTTGGTTGCGAGGTTCTTATTTGTTTGTGTAGGTACGAGGTGACTCATGCGTGGTCTCCTACTGGATTGATACATTGGTCCTCAAGAACTGAGGGAAATACTTACGCTGCATCACCCTTTCCTCTTCAAGGGAAAACCAACGCATGCTCAAGAGGTAGCAAGAAGGATTTCTGGCGCCGTTGCCGGGGAGATCTACGCCAAGTCAAGACATACCAAGTACCCATCACAACTCTTACCCTTTGCATTACATTATTTGCCATTTGCCTCTCGATTTCCTCTCCCCCACTTCACCCTTGCCATTTTATTCGCCCTCTTTTCCTTTCGCCCTCTCTTTTCGTTCGCTTTTTCTTTGCTTGTTTGCTTGTGTGTTGGATTGCTTGCTTGTCACGATGGCTCAAGATAATACTAAATTGTGTGACTTTGCCAATACCAACAATAATGATTTTATTAGCACTTCGATTGCTCCCATTACCGATGCTGAATCTTGTGAAATTAATACTGCTTTGTTGAATCTTGTCATGAAAGATCTGTTTTCTGGCCTTCCTAGTGAAGATGCCACTACCCATCTAAACAACTTCGTTGATTTCTGTGATATGCAAAAGAATAAAGATGTGGATAATGATATTGTTAAACTTAAGTTATTTCCGTTTTCGCTTAGAGATCGTGCTAAAGCTTGGTTTTCGTATTTGCCTAAAAATAGTATTGATTCATGGAATAAGTGCAAAGATGATTTTATCTCTAAGTATTTTCCTCCTGCTAAGATCATCTCTCTTAGAAACGATATTATGAATTTTAAGCAACTTAATCATGAGCATGTTGCACAATATTGGAGAGAATGAAATTAATGATACGTAATTGCCCTACACATGGATTGAATTTATGGATGATTATACAATTTTTTATGCTGGATTGAATTTTGCTTCTAGAAATCTTTTAGATTCGGCCGAGGGAGGCACTTTTATGGAAATCACTTTAGGAGAAGCTACTAAACTTCTAGATAATATTATGGTTAATTATTCTCAATGGCACACTGAAAGATCTACTATTAAAAAGGTGCATGCAATTGAAGAGATTAATGTTTTGAGTGGAAAGATGGATGAACTTATGAAATTGTTTGCTAATAAGAGTGCTCCTACTGACCCTAATGATATGCCTTTGTCTACTTTGATTGAGAATAATAATTAATCTATGGATGTGAATTTTGTTGGTAGGAACAATTTCGATAACAACGCGTATAGAGGTAATTTTAATTCTAGGCCATTCCTAGTAATTCCTCTAATAATTATGGTAATTCCTACAACAATTCTTATGGAAATTATAATAAGACGCCCTCTGATTTTGAATCTAGTATTAAAGAACTTATTAGTTCGCAAAAGAGTTTCAGTGCTTTGATTGAATAAAAATTGCTTAAGATTGATGAGTTGGCTAGGAACATGGATAGAATTTCTCTTGATGTTGATTCTTTGAAACTTAGATCTATTCCACCTAAGCATGATATCAATGAGTCTCTAAAAGCCATGAGAATTTCCATTGATGAGTGCAAAGAAAGAACCGCTAGGATGCGTGCAAAAAGGGCTTGCTTTGTGAAAGTGTGTTCTTCTAGTTTTCATGATAATAAGGATGAAGATCTAAAAGTGATTGATGTGTCCCCTATTAAATCCTTGTTTTGAAATATGAATATTGATAATGATGGGACTGGAGATGAGTCAACTTTAGTTAGAAGGCGTCCCAAAAATTCGGAGTTTTTAGATCTTGATGCTAAAATTGTTAAAAGTGGGATTGAAGAGGTTAAAACCTTAGATAGCAACGAACCCACTATATTGGATTTCAAGGAATTTAATTATGATAATTTCTCTTTGATAGATTGTATTTCCTTGTTGCAATCCATGCTAAATTCTCCTAATGCTTATAGTCAAAATAAAGCTTTTACTAAACATATCGTTGATGCTTTGATGCAATCTTATGAAGAAAAACTTGAGTTGGAAGTTTCTATCCCTAGAAAACTTTATGATGAGTGGGAACCTACAATTAAAATTAAAATTAAATATCATGAATGCTATGCTTTGTGTGATTTGGGTGCTAGTGTTTCCATGATCCCAAAAACTATGTGTTATTTGCTAGGTTTCCGTAAATTTGATGATTACTCTTTAAACTTGCACCTTGCGAATTCCACTATTAAGAAACCTACTGGAAGAATTAATGATGTTCCTATTGTTGCAAATAGGAATTATGTGCCCGTGGATTTCATTGTTCTTGATATAGATTGCAATCCTTCATGTCCTATTATTCTTGGTAGACCTTTCCTTAGAACGACTGGTGCAATTATTGATATGAAGGAAGGGAATATTAGATTCCAATTTCTATTAAGGAAAGGCATGGAACACTTCCCTATAAATTAAATTAAATTACTATATGAATCTATTATGAGAGACACTTATGGATTGCCTACCAAAGATGGCAATACCTAGATCTATCCTCTCTTTTATGCCTAGCTAGGGGCGTTAAACGACAACTCTTGTTGGGAGGCAACCCAATTTTATTTTTATTCCTTTCTTTTTGTTCCTGTTTAGTAATAAATAATTTATCTAGCCTCTGTTTTGGTTGTGTTTTTTTGTGTTTAATTAGTGTCTGTGCCAAGTAGAACCGTTGGGAAGACTTGGGGAAAGTCTTTGCGATCTTGCTGTAAAAAACAGAAACTTTAGCGCTCGCGAGAATTTCTGCCATTTTTATTGGAGAGTGCTATTTAGTTAATTATTTTTCAGATTATTAATAGATAAATTCCTCATGTACAGAAATTCATTTTAGAATTTTTTGGGTTCCAGAAGTTTGCGTTAGTTACATATTACTACAGACTGTTCTGTTTTTGACATTCTGTTTTTCATGTGTTGTTTGCTTATTTTGATGAATCTATGGCTAGTAATGGAGTTTATATACCATAGAGAAGTTGGAATACAGTAGGTTTAACACCAATATAAATAAAGAATGAGTTCATTACAGTACCTTGAAGTGGTGTTTTGTTTTTCTTTCGCTTACGGAGCTCACGAGATTTTCTATTAAGTTTTGTGTTGTGAAGTTTTCAAGTCTTGGGTAAGGATTTTATGGATTATGGAACAAGGAGTGGCAAGAGCCTGATCTTGGGGATGCCCAAGGCACCCCAAGGTAAAACCCAAGGACACCAAAAAGCCTAAGCTTGGGGATGTCCCGGAAGGCATCCCCTCTTTTGTCTATGTTCATCGGTAACTTTACTTGGAGCTATATTTTTATTCACCACATGATATGTGTTTTGCTTGGAGAGTCTTGTATGATTGAGTCTTTGCTTTTCAGTTTACCACAATCATACTTGCTGTACACACCTTTTGAGAGAGACACACATAAATCGGAATTTATTAGAATACTCTCTGTGCTTCACTGATATCTTTTGAGCTATATAGTTTTTGCTCTAGTGCTTCACTTATATCTTTTAGAGCACGGTGGTGGTTTCATTTTATAGAAATAATTGATCTCTCATGGTTCACTTATATTATTTTGAGAATCCTTTAGAACAACATGGAAATTTGCTTTTAGGCATAATAAAAAGCTTTCATATAAGTGCATTGAATACGAAGAGAAGTTTGACACTTGATGATTGTTTTGAGATATGGAGATAGTGATATCAAAGTTGTGCTAGTTGAGTAGTTGTGAATTTGAGAAATACTTGTGTTGAAGTTTGCAAGTCCCGTAGCATGCACGTATGGTAAACGTTGTGTAAAAATTTGAAACATGAGGTGTTATTTGATTGTCTTCCTTATGAGAGGCGGTCGGGGACGAGCGATGATCTTTTCCTACCAATATACCCCCCTAGGATCATGCGCGTAATACTTGGTTTTTGATGACTTGTAGATTTTTGCAATAAGTATGTGAATTCTTTATGACTAATGTTGAGTCCATGGATTATACGCACTCTCACCCTTCCATCATTGCTAGCCTCTTCGGTACCGTGCATTGCCCTTTCTCACCTTGAGAGTTGGTGCAAACTTCGCCGGTGCATCCAAACCCCGTGATACGATACGCTCTATCACACATAAACCTCCTTATATCTTCCTCAAAATAGCCACCATACCTACCTATTATGGCATTTCCATAGCCATTCCGAGATATATTGCCATGCAACTTTCCACCGTTCCGTTTATTATGACACACATCATCATTGTCATATTGCCTTGCATGATCATGTAGTTGACACCGTATTTGTGGCAAAGCCACCATTCATAATTCTTTCATACATGTCACTCATGAGTCATTGCACATCCCGGTACATTGCCGTAGGCATTCATATAGAGTCATATCTTGTTCTGGTATCGAGTTGTAATCATTGAGTTGTAAATAAATAGAAGTGTTATGATCATCATTAATAGAGCATTGTCCCAAAAAAAAGAGAAAGGCCAAATAAAAAAAGGCCCAAAGAAAAGGGGCAATGCTACTATCCCTTTTCCACACTTGTGCTTCAAAGTAGCACCATGATCTTTATTATAGAGAGTCTCTTGTTTTGTCATTTTCATATACTAGTGGGAATTTTTCATTATAGAACTTGGCTTGTATATTCCAACAATGGGCCTCCTCAAGTGCCCTAGGTCTTCGTGAGCAAGAAAGTTGGATGCACACCCGCTTAGTTTCTTTTGTTGAGCTTTCATACATTTATAGCTCTAGTGCATCCGTTGCATGGCAATCCCTACTCCTTGCATTGACATAAATTGATGGGCATCTCCCTAGACCATTGATTAGCCGCGTCAATGTGAGACTTTCTCCTTTTTGTCTTCTCCACACAACCCCCTTCATTACATTCTATTCCACCCATAGTGCTATATCCATGGCTCACGCTCATGTATTGCGTGAAAGTTGATTTTTTTAGATTACTAAAGTCTGAAACAATTGCTTGGCTTGTCATCGAGGTTGTGCATGATGAGAGCATTCTTGTGTGATGAAAATGGAGCATGACCAAACTATATGATTTTGTAGGGATGGACTTTCTCTGGCCATGTTATTTTGAGAAGACATGATTGCTTAGTTAGTATGCTTGAAGAATTATTATTTTTATGTCAATATTAAACTTTTATCTTGAATCTTTCGGATCTAAACATTCATGCCACAATAAAGAAAATTACATTGAGAAATATGTTAGGAAGCATTCCACATCAAAAATTCTGTTTTTATCATTTACCTACTCGAGGACGAGCAAGAATTAAGCTTGGGGATGCTTGATACGTCTCCAACATATCTATAATTTTTGATTGCTCCATGCTATTATATATTCTGTTCTGGATGTTTAATGGGCTTATTTATACACTTTTATATTACTTTTGGGACTAACCTATTAATCGGAGGCCCAACCCAAATTGTTTTTTTGCCTACTTAAGTGTTTCGCAGAAAAAGAATATCAAACGGAGTCCAAACGGAATGAAACCTTCGGGAGCGTGATTTTTGGAACAAACGTGATCCAGAGGACTTGGAGTGGACGTCCAACAACCAACAAGGAGGCCACGAGGCAAGGGGGGGGGGCGCCCTCCACCCTCGTGGGCCTCTCGTGGCTCCACCGACCTACTTCTTCCTCCTATATATACCTACGTACCCTGAAAACATCGCGGAGCATCATGAAAACCTAATTCCACCGCCACAACATTCTGTACCCGTGAGATCCCATCTTGGGGCCTTTTCCGGTGCTCCGCCAGAGGGGGCATTGATCACGGAGGGCTTCTACATCAACACCATAGCCTCTCCAATGATGTGTGAGTAGTTTACCTCAGACCTTCGGGTCCATAGTTATTAGCTAGATGGCTTCTTCTCTCTCTTAGGATCTCAACACAAAGTTCTCCTCGATTCTCTTGGAGATCTATTCGATGTAATATTCTTTTGTGGTGTGTTTGTCGAGATCCGATGAATTGTGGGTTTATGATCAAGATTATCTATGAACAATATTTGAATCTTGTCTGAATACTTTTATGTATGATTGGTTATCTTTGCAAGTCTCTTCAAATTTTCAGTTTGGTTTGGCCTGCTAGATTGATATTTCTTGCAATGAGAGAAGTGCTTAGCTTTGGGTTCAATCTTGCGGTGCTCGATCCCAGTGACAAAAAGGGAAATGACACGTATTGTATTGTTGCCATCGATGATAAAAAGATGGGGTTTATATCATATTGCATGAGTTTATCCCTCTACATCATGTCATCTTTCTTAAGGCGTTACTCCATTCTTATGAACTTAATACTCTAGATGCATGCTGGATAGCGGTCGATGTGTGGAGTAATAGTAGTAGATGCAGGCAGGAGTCGGTCTACTTGTCACGGATGTGATGCCTATATACATGATCATACCTAGATATTCTCATAACTATGCTCAATTCTATCAATTGCTCGACAGTAATTTGTTCACCCACCGTATTACTTATGTTATCTTGAGAGAAGCCACTAGTGAAACCTATGGCCCCCGGATCTATTTTCCATCATACAAGTTTCCAATCTATTTTATTTCGCAATCTTTACTTTCAATTTATAGCATAAAATTACCAAAAATATTTATCTTATTATTATCATCTCCATCAGATCTCACTCTTGCATGTGGCCGTGAAGGGATTGACAACCCCTTTATCGCGTTGGTTGCGAGGTTCTTATTTGTTTGTGTAGGTACGAGGTGACTTGCGCGTGGTCTCCTACTGGATTGATACCTTGGTTCTCAAAAACTGAGGAAAATACTTACGCCACTTTGCTGCATCACCCTTTCCCCTTCAAGGGAAAACCAACGCATGCTCAAGAGATAGCAGTTATCAACTATAGAAAAATGAAATACGTGCTTGAAAAACATGACACCTGGCATGGTGCCATGGTATGGCCTCACCATGCCCTGGTTAAAAGCTGGGAAGATTTGATATATGTCGTCATGCAAGCCCTTCATAAATCGAACCATCACCGAGGAAGTTCCATGCTTTTGAGAGGGAAATCACCAAGATTGAAGGGGAATCCAAATTTCTGTCCTAATTCATCATTCAATTTTTTCCAACGATCAACATACCGCCTGAAATGCAACGTGTTGAAATTTGACATTTTTTCGGGCCCAGTTACCATATTTAGGGGATTATTTGCATTTTCTAGGCATTAATGCACATAATTCAAATTCTAACAATCGGTGCATGGAAAGGTGCACAAGAACGGTCTGGAAAACCATGCTCGTGCTATTAAGTACATTCTCATGTCTTTTACAAGGAATGGGCAGATATTTCAAGGAATTGTGTGGCAATAGTCAACCATAAACGCATCGTTTACTGGTTTAACAACTATACCAAAATTGAAATACATGCTTGGAAAACATGACGCATGGTGTGGTGCCATGGTATGGCCTCACCGTGCCCTGGTAAAAACTTGAGAATTTTTTCCTTATGTCGTCATGCACGCGTTTTATAAATCGAACCATTACCGAGGAAGTTTCATGGTTTCGAGGGGGAAATCACCAAGGTTGAAGGGGGATCCAAGTTTCCATCGTCCATCAGTTCTTTCCTATGATGAACATACATCCTGCAAATCACATTTCTCAAATTTGGCACTTTTCTGGATTCATTTACCATATTTAGGGGATTATGTGCATTTTCTAGTCATTAATGCACATAATTCAAGTTCAAACAATTGGTGCATGAAAGGGTGCACAACAACGGCCTAGAAAACCATGCACCTACCATTTACTAAATTCTCATGCCTTTTACAAGGAATGGACAAATATTTCGATGAAATGTGTGGCAATAGTCAACCACGAACATTTGTTTATTGGGTTTTCAACTATAGAAAAAATGAAATAAATGCTTGAAAAACATGATGCCTAGCATGGTGCCATGGTATGACCTCACCATGCCCTGGTAAAAGTTTGAGAAGGTTTGGCTTATGTCATCATGCACGCCCTTCATAAATCGAACCATCACCGAGGAAGTTCCATGCTTTCGAGAGGGAAATCACCAAGATTGAAGGGGAATCCAAATTTTCTTCGTTCTTTGCCCTGGAGTTTTTTTTCTACGACGAACATACACCCTGCAAATCACCGTGTTCAAATTTGGCATTTTTTTGGGCTCATTTACCATATTTAGGGGATTATGTGCATTTTTAGGCATATAAATCCAATCCAGCTACAACTGCACGAGTGTGATGTGAGGGACGTGGATTGTCGTTCGATCGCAGTGCGTCCTATGCTGCACACGCGTGATCCGCGTGGCTGGGGTTTTGGCCAATCATAACGCAACACACAATAGGCTCAACGCACACTGTTTCCGGAAGTGATGGAGATGTACCGTGTGCGATAATGAACGAGGAAAATTGTAAGGGAAGCCAAATTTCCTTTGTTGTTTGTCATTGCGCACTTAAATACCACTGCACTGTACGGCTGCTCAGCCCCTCCATCCCAGAGCTCTCTCCAAGCGTCATTCATGGCACCGCCGTGCACAGTAACTGATAAGGAAGCGATAGCATCCCACCACACCATGTTCTCGCCACCCGCAACTGCACACATGGTAAGGAAGAGGACCCCGTGGAGAGGGCTGGTTGAACAGTAGCCGGTGGAGGCTGGATGAACAGGAGCCCGTGGATGAACAGTCGCAGGTGGAGGCTGGAGGAGGTCGACGATGGATGAACAGTACCCCGTGGAGGCTGGAGGAGGTGGACAGTGGAGATGAACAATATCCCGTGGAGTCCCATTTTGCGGTACGCCACACCCCTTCCGATGAACAGGACCCCCGTTTCGACCGTAGTGCTCCAACACAAGTCTGTTTCCTCCGTTTTGCAGTGCGCCACATCCCTCCTGATTAACAGGACCCCGTTTCGACCGTAGGAGTTTTGTTTCCTCCGTTTTGCGGTACGCTAGACCCCTCCCGATGAACAAGATCCCGATTCCACAGTGGCCGGTCAAACACAAGGCCGTTTCCTCTGTTCTGCGGTACGCTAGGCCTCGTTTCCATCGGTTGTTCCGTCCAAGCCGGTTGGCTCCTGATGAACAACACGCGTTCCATTGCCTCCCGATGAACATGACACATTCCGTTGCCTCCCCATGAACACGATGACGACGCAGTTTTTCCGTTCCGACCCAGCCACAGCCATGTACACGAGCCCTGGCCGTACGTATGCGCAAGTAGGCGTTCGAGACCCTGCCCGTATGTACGTACGTGGCCGTATTTACTTTCTTGCACCCTGGCTGATGTACGTACGTGTACATGCTACGTGTGCGCCCCTACGACCACACATGTGCGCCTCTACTACCACACGTGCACGCCTCTACATTGACCAGTATGTACATACACGTTCGCGACCAGAATGATAATGCTACGTACGCTTTGACCAGGTGGGTCCTGACTGTCAAGCACTTCCTTGCATGCGAAGATGTAGCTGGTGGGTCCCGACAGTCAGGGGGGAAATGTTTTTTTGCAAAATACAGTGGCCCGTCTGGTGGGTCCCTGCTGTCAGGTGGAGGAATTATTATTTTGCGTGTAATAAGGAGGCACTTCCTTGCTGCGGCCGTGGACCCAGCTGTCAGCCTCTCCATGTACAGTACTCTTCCGATGGAAGTCGTTCCTTGACCACGCCGCGCCGAGAGCACCACGACGGTGGATGACGGCGAGGCCTAGGAAGGGGACGACGCGACAGTGGAAGCCCACGCGGAGAGGAGTACGAGGGTTCACTGGTTCAGATGCGGTGTGAGGCTGCCGTCGTTGCAGAATAACAGGGGGTGTGGGTGAGTAGAGGCGGATGGCCTGGCCATCGGTGGGAGTAGTAGGAGCGGTGAGGCCTCCGCGGCATCATAGCCGGCCATGGGAGGCAGTTGCATGTGGCATGACCAGCGCTAGTTTGGGCGGCTGGAGCAAGAAGACCAGAGGTTGAAGAAGCACTACGGTCGTTGGATGGACATCGTACGGTCACTGGAGCTAGAATCGTTCATATTGACTAAGTTGACAAAGGCCTCCATCCCCGTCAACTTAGTAGGCCCACAAGTCAACCTCCCACGCAGGGGAGGGTATTCATTTCTTTTGTGCGTAATAAGGAGGCACTTCCTTGCGTGCGAAGATATAGCTGGTGGGTCCGAGCTGTCAACAGGGGGAATGTTTTTTCGTGAAATATAGAGGCCCTTCCGGTGGGTCCCAGATGTTAGGTGGAGGAATCATTATTTTGTGCGTAATAAGGAGGCATTTCCTTGTGTGCGGCCGTGGACCCAGCTGTCAGGCTCTCCATGTACAGTCCACTTCCGATGGATGTCGTTCATTGAGCACGTTGACCACACTGCGCCGAGAGCACCCAGGCGGTGGACGACGGCGAGACCTACGAAGGGAACGACGCGGAGCCGGGGAAGACATGATAGTGGCTGCCCATGCGCTGGGGAGTATGAGGGTTGACTGGTTCGGCTGCCGTCGCCGGAAAATAACAGGAGGTATGGGTGAGTAGAGGGATAGACAGGCCAGGGATGTGAGTATGGTGGGGCCGTGAGGCCTGCCCGGCAGCACAGCCGACCACGGGAGGTGGGAGCAGGCGGTTCCGCCGGCGCTAGTTTGGGCGGCTGGAGCAGGAAGATCAAAGACTGAAGAAGCACGATTGCCATTAGATTGACATCTAACGGTCTGACGCTGGTAGAGTCGATTGTTGACTAAGTTTTTTTAGAAACCTTGTGTACGCATGAACTTAGTAGGCCCACAAGTCAGCCTCCAAATCTGTGGTAGACAACATAGAGCCCATTTGCTATTTTTTTAATAATTTGCAGCCCATTTGCTAATTCCTAAGTAATTTATTACAGCCCATTTTCTGCCCAGGACCATGGTCAAAAAGTTCAACCTTATTTTGCATATTTCGGTGGAGTCCGAACTGTTGTAATCCCGAAATGATAAACATTTTTTAAGAACTTATTGATTTGCCAAAAAAATCATTTGTTTTTGTAAGCAAATAAGACGTGGGACAATTGAGTTGGTTTAAGGGAAAACCAGTGGTAAAAAAATCAGCGCTGGGAGGGAAAACAACAACAAAAATAAGGATGTAAATATGAAAAGGGAACTTTATGTATTTTCAATATAACGATACATGTATATGAACTAGTAAAACTATAGGTAGAGATTAGAAAACGGATGTGGGACATGGCGTTTCAAGAGGAAAATAGAACTGGGTTGTGTGTTTGATTCAGTAAAGAACTGCCTGCGGATGTTGTAAGACAAAATATAACTAACGCTGGCGGGCCAGAGGCCAGTAGATACCTGCTGGATTTTTGTGCCCCATTGTCATTATGGGCTGGGCCTGTTAAAAACAAAACCAAGCCTGGGCAGTCTACATCCCAGTTGAAACTTGCTCGACCTGAAAAAACAATATACCTGCTCAACAAACGAGAGAATTCTACAAGTACACACTGATAACTGGGATGCAGCAGGTATATTGTTTTTTCATTGTGATAATAAGTGCATGCACTTGTTTCGAAAAATTTGGAGAATTGGGAATTCAAACGGCGGGTGCTTATGCTACCCGTCAAATAAAAATCAGGTGCCTGAAAATTCATTTCGAAACAAATGATTCAGCTTTATATCCACATCGACCCTCAGCATGATGGTTGGAAGCTAATGCCAAGTTCATACCAAAAGATCATTAACAACAATACCAACTTGCGGACGACAAGGTAGTACAAGTACCAATACCAAACTAACTTATAATCTTTTTACTCCTGGCCCTAGTGTTCGTCTGGTAGAAAATCTTGCAGAGGACCAGCTCCCGCTCCTTCTCTTGCTCCAGGTCCCGAGGTGGTACTGGTGCATCACCCAGTTGGTCCTCTGCTGGTCGAAGTTCTTTTTGGTGTGCAGCACCAGAACCTTTTTGCTGCCCGTCTGCCGGCCGTTGACCACCACCGGCAAGGTATTACCGATCTTGTGCCACATCACGTGCATGCCGCACTCCGACTATATCTTGCGACGCGTCCTTGTGCCCCCTTTGAATGCCCTGGAATTGCACTCGAAGAAATGCTTGCTTTGGCCACTCAGTGTGATACCTGCAGTATTGTCGAATACATGTTTTAGTGTACGTGGTTGGCATTTTCATAACATCTTTGGCATGTTGCAGTCACTTGTTTCACTTTTTATTAACTGTCAAATTATAATTGCTTCACTAGGTCTGTGTCTAAAAAGAAAATAGAGCTATAAAGAAAGGAATATGTTTGTGCAAGTAGACGGTCGATCGGTGTCTTACCTGGAAGTTTCTCAGGATGGGTGTAGCATATGCCATGCTCGCTATCGACAGTTGGTATGAACAAATCAATGAAAGGGTGAGATCTCGCGCTGTCAGCAGTCACTTTGGCCTCAAGGTGGTGGATCAGCTCTTGATCTGTGGGATCGAACTTGACGCCAGCCGACAGCACCGGCCAATCCTTCTTGGACTTGCATCGGTTAATTCCAGTTATATGGTACTCAATGTATGATCAATCAAATGTTTTAAGTGAATAATGAAAGATTTCGATAGATAAGTGGTACTCCATATCTGAAGTCCACAATAGCCGAAGGCGCCGCCGGGATTCTTGTGTCACCTCACACGCAGTGTGTTGTCACGTCAATTCAATGTGTGGACATGATGAATAATTTGACCAGCGTATACTAGTACTACTACTGTACTACTTACTAGTCGTATTTAGTGTCACATTTTAACCATAGGTTTAACTAACAAAATGTCAATGCATGTCACCGAAAATTATTTCATTGGAAACTATGTTCAAATATGAATAAAACGATATAATTTTTTGTGACATGCATTAACATTTAGTTAGTGAAATTTATGGTCAAAATTTGACACAAATTACGAAGGGGACTAGTAAACCAGGAGGGAGGTAGTAGTACGAGTAGCGCAATATACGGTATATAGGACTAGTACAAAGAAATGGGGTAAGAAGTTACAAGGCTGTGCGACAGACTTTGTAGGCTACCTGAGTAATACAAAATATAATTCTCATTGAACAACACTTTCACCAACAAGTACACAATTGAAGCCTAATTGATATATATATATATATATATATATATATATATATATATATATATATATATATATATTTAATTATGAAATGATCGTAAGTTTACCTCGGATGAAGAATAACTTATTCTGCACCCTGGGTGATGAATAGTAACACTATAGGGTCGCGCTATTCGTCACCCTGGGTGAGGAATATTTATTCTTCACCCCCTCTATTTTACCATCAATGCACCGTAATTTTACGTTCCGTATGTTTTGTCTTATTTCCGACGCAAAAAGGGACCGGAAGAAAATATATAATCGCCGTAAAAAATATTTTATGTTATGTAAAATTACAAACATAAAAACATAGTCTAAAATACACATAAACTGCAAAATTTCTTGTCTTATGACCTATATTTTTATTTTCTTATGTCAAATTTTATGTAGTGAATCAATAGGAATGTAACTATTTGAATTCGAAATGTAATTTAATTATGAAATGATCGTAAGATTACCTTGGATGAAGAATAACTTATTCTGCACCCTGGGTGATGAATAGTAACACTATATATATATATATATATATATATATATATATATATATATATATGGTTTCTGCATAACATCTCCATCATCATTGTTAGTACATCCTACGCAGGTGAGTTAGGATGCACTTGGTCCCAGAAAGGTATCCATCCTTCTAACCAGAGGAGTGCTTCAAACTAACAACAGTACGTAATATCCAACAAAAGAGGGTCATGCTACAGTAGCAGGACACATGGCTCAGTCTAGATATTAGTATGAATAAAGTTGTGCATATTTGTTGTTGGCATGAACCACATCGCCGCATGTCACAGTATGTGTGGAATTAAGATTATTATAACAGTGACATATATCATAGACAGAGAATTGCAATGCCATGGTCATAATGATACCCCAAGTTAAAAAAGCCAATGGATTCCATATTCTAGCAATATATCGTGGTTCAAACATCATGTAACAATGAGAGGAAAACAGATATGACAGGGCCTACTCATATTCTACCATAGCACTTACTACAGTTAGCATATCAACTCTAAGAAATAACATGCGTTGTTATAAAAATCCTGGAAATGATAGTAACATATAGCAATCATGAGGTTATACTCATAATATCTATTCTAACAATCATTAGATGCCAATTGTTCTCATATCAACTCTAACAATAACATGTGTGGTCATAAAAATCTAGGAAATGAGAGGAACATATAGCAATGATGTGGTTATAGACATACTATATATTCTAAATTTGTAACAATGAACAGGCAGTCGTATTCTTAAGGTAAAGATGAGATGAGATAGAACAATTACATGATGATAGATTCCGCCAGTATAGGCAGCCAATTTGTGCGTCGACCGCATAAACGATGCCATCGTGCACTATAGCATCAGACAGAAATGTTGGTTGAAGAGGATCGATGATGAGCCATAACCATGCATGTCGACCGGATTCCAGATAGACTAATCCCATGTTGAACACGACAATGAGCTTGTAATCCATGTAGTCTTGTGATGGTGTGGGCACTTCGCAGATTACAACCTTCAGCAAACAGAGGTCGAGCCAAAAGCTCGACACGTCTCATGCGTAGTAGGCAGGAATGTCCGGCGGGCCGCGAGGCTCGATGGCGGCGGTATCCAACAATGGAAGGGTGATCTTTCGCTGGGTGTAGATATCCATGAGACGCCACAGACTACCGGATTGGTGGATGAGGACGATCCAGTTGGCCTTCATGCCCGCCCAGTAGTGCCCTCACATGAAGGACAGGTGGATGGGTAGTGGTAGCATGTCGAGGGGCACCACGACAACCTCCGTAGGATTTTCAAGCGGTGGCTGGGCCATCTGCAAGGATCGGGCATCAGCAAGCAGGGTGTCTTGAAAAGAGTCGGCCAGTTGCAGATGAGTAGACGATACAAAGACACCGATCATGCGGCCAGACCGACGGTGCTCAGTAGGTCTATACGATTACAATGTGCTCCAAGAGAACATCGACGAGGGAATTCCAATCGTGGCTCTGCATGTCAGTCGGTTCTGCCATAGGTTTTTTAGGGCGCTGAGTGACTGGGGTTTCTGGTGCCTGCGAGCCAGCGGGGAAGTGGATTCGGGCGGGCGAGCAAAGATGATGGCGTGTGTGGCCAAGCAGTGAGCGGGGGGATATGGTACGCGCGAGCTACCAAGGAAGATGGCGCGGGCTGGCGAGCAGTGAGCGAGGGGAAATGGTGTGCGGCCGATGATGGGGAAGAGAGGAGGAAGAAGAAGAGAGGAGAAAGAAGAGTGAAATACGGGGAAGAAAGTGCATTAAATCTCCATTCTACTAGTACTACTACCAGGATATACCGTCCTTCGAAGTGTAAATACTTACACCGATGACATGTGGGTCTACCTCAAGAGGGCCCATATGTCAGTTAATGGAGGAGAGAGGTGCGTAGTCGTATTTGTGGAAGTGTGCTCCACTAGCAAACATGATGGCAGTGAAAGGTAAGGCTGATTTAGTAACACCAACACACTGGTTCAGCTTATTAATCAAGTGTCCCATCTGCTGCAGCGTGTATTGTCACTTCACTGTGAAGACTAGTTGAATAGTTCTTTCTGACCGAGATGGGGAATAATGGATCGTGAAGACTTCCTGTCTACAGTATCCCCATGCATGTATGCTCAGGCCCCTCCCAATGCTCTGCCTTGTACAGGTGCTAAGGCTGCCATGCATGTAGATGATGAGTGGTGGAATAATTTTTGTAGTTTGCAAAAACACTCAATTAATGCACTCGTTTTCCTCAAAAAAATTTGTTTACCAATGCATTAATTTTGTGTCAAACTTTGACCATCTACTCCCTCCATCCAGGTGAGTCATCTTTGGTTGTGCACCATGACCAAGGAGGGAAAAACAAGAGAACTTAATGTTTATTTGCTACTCCCTCCGTTCGTAAATATTGTCTTTTTAGACATTCAAATGGAATACAACATATGGATGTATGTAGACATATTTTAGAGTGTAGATTCACTTATTTTTCTCCGTACGTAGTCACTTGTTGAAATCTCTAGAGAGACAAATACTCCATGGGAACAAAGGGAGGCTTTTCCTCTGTATTTGGGAATAGAGGGAGTATCAAAATATGGAGGGAACAGAGGAAACTTGAAATATGAACATGTCAATGGGAGGGAGTAAAAGCCTCATGCATGCATGCATGCAACATGCAACACTCACACATACACATGGACGCATGCAATACTCACACACCCATGCCGCACACAGCACGCGGCGCAACACACACGCTCACACTCATGTGCTCAACCTACTCTATACGTCCGTGAAAGACTGTACATTTAGAGATTTACACATTGACCAGGGCATAATTAACGCCCAAAAGTAGCAGATTTATGTGTGCATGCGACCATTGAGAGAATAAGATTAAATGAAGGTTATTGCATGTTGTAATTAAGGATAGACATGTAGCCTATAGCTAGAGCACAGGTTGGTGCATTAGCCAATCAATATCAATTTTAGATTAAAGGCTAAATGCATTGGAAGTGTAGATGTACACTCTTTGTTTTTAGCTGATGTACACTCTTTGTTGGAAGACCGAGGGGGTACACGTGCATGCACTCACATACACAACCAGGGTGGTTTGCATGCAAGGGTTAGACTCCTGTCGCGCCTGTGTAATGTTTTGTTCAACTGATTTCTTTGCTCTGCCAACTGACAGGTGGGACCCAGAAACCAGGTGACAATTTAACCAGTCAACAAAGTGCCACGTCGACTATGTGGCCAGTTAGTAGGGTGCAATACGGTGCTCTACGATGAGCTAGTGATCGTATAATCACCGCAAAACTATATATAGTGACCATAAAGAGCGTATTGTTACATACGTTGACCGCCAGTGTATTTTCCTCATTTCAAATTAAGCCATATTTAACCATAAAGGACAGGTACTTGTACTGCTTTGATGTGTCCCATCAACTCCCCGAACAAGGAGAAGGTTGCTTACTACGCCTCTCCCTCGCCCACGCGCGCGGTGGCTCGCAGGACAAGGAGAGGGTTTTGACTACAACGCCCTCTCCCTCTCCCTCTCGCTCGCCCTCGCCCTCGCGGTGGACGTGCATCAGTTCAATCTGTGTCAGATTGCCAGAAGCATATTGTACTGTAATATCATCATTGTTGGACCTTCCGAAGAGGCGAAGAGCCAAGTGCAAGGTTCACACGAGTATGAACTGTTGAACCTCCCGAAGAGGCAAAGAGCCAAGCGCAAGGATTTATAGGAGTTGTCGTCCTATAGGAGTATTACAACTATAGCGAATGATGCTATTGTATGATGCCCCCACATCACCTATATCCAAAGTTGTGCCACCTTTTTCCTCAATGAGCGTGTTGGATCCCGTGCAACAACCACACAAGTTGCACGTACACATAACACATTTACTAGTAATAAATTCTAAAGGACAAATGCCAGTATGCCACACAAGTTCATCTCCAATTCATGTGATAAATTTGTGCACGACTAGTCTACATATATTCATAGCGCTACCGTTCACAATTTACCATACCCCACTTACACGTTACAGATGGGCTACATGTCCTCCTCCAAGTTCAAGTCCCAGGTGTTCTTCATGGATGGCACGATCCATAGCGCTAGGCAACAGGAATCGTTGTCACAGCTTTCTAGTCCGGTTCCACACGATGGAGACTCATCCAAGCTGAAGCGGCATAAATCAGGGATGGCGTGTCCCAACATGTCATTCATCTGGCGGTGCGCACTAAAGACACAACCATGCTGCATGAATGGCAGGCATTCGGTGTTGTGCACGGAAGGTGGCATCCGCTTCACAATGGGGTAGCTGTCCCCAATGAAAAGCGAGTACTCTCCAAGAGTGTTCCTCGGCACCCACGTAGCATCACGGGGGTGGAACTCGGCGCCGTTCATCTGGTACACTCGGCAGATCTGGACACATAGTGACGTACATAGTCAAGGTCCATGCATAATAATATTGTGCTCAAATATGGCGGCCAGTAATACTGTGCAGCAAATAGTACTACTCCGGTATAGAGGAAGTAAAATAACCAAATTATTATATATAGCCACTCTTGGCTACATGGATGCGATAGCAAGACATGGAAAAACGGAAATTGTGGCAGCTAGTGGGTTCAAGTCTTCAAGGGCCTAGCTAGCTATACGCATCCTCCAAGGTAAAAAGTACTCCTACTAGTACTAGTAAGTAGTACAACAATGAAAGAGAAGACAAGAGGGTTAAAAAATATAATACTAAATGGAATACCTGAGTAGATGGTGACGGTCCGATCGTGGTAGATTGTGTGACCATGTTGCACATCAGTGGTACCATGGGTAATGACTGCTAAGATATGTGATACCAATATGCCAAAGTCAGCTACAAGGTTCCAGGTTAGACCGAATTGTGGATGCAAATGCACATCCAAGATCGGCGATCTTATTTTGATCGGGGGATGACTGGTCCCTACATCATTGTGGAGTACCGTTAGGGATGGAAATGATGGTCTGTGCATTTCGTTTGTAATCTCCCGTACCGTAGGATGGCAACCAGATGAAACAAGTCCCCTGGCTTGTCACCGCGAAGATGCGGCCTAGATGGCGCACGACGTCTTCGAACGTGTAGGGGTACAAATCTGTCGTGGCGAACATGCGCCAGCCTCCACCGTTACTACCTCTTGCATTGATGGCAATCTTATGTCGAACACCGCGATGAGATAGTAATCGTCGTAGCCGCGTAGCTGTGTCGACAGGTCCGCAATTGCCATCTTCTTCAATCTCATGTAGGCATCATCATACGTATTCAAGCCCAGCCAGTCCGGAAGGCCGGTCCCAATGGTTGAGAAGGGGTCTACGGGAACGGCTGCACTGCTGTGGATGTTGTGCAAAATGATGGTGGTATCCGACCGGAGGTATGCAAGCCAATCTTCATTGGCATCGATGTAGACCTATATATAAGATGGTGGGCAGCGGAGAAATTACAGGATGGAAATGGAATAACTAAGTACTACATGATCAAACTCCATGACTGACCTGCTCATCGGACAAAATCCGACTACCTCTCAATGTCGGCAACTCTAGCGGAGTCAACGTGCAACCATGTCCGGGGAGCAGTGGACTGTTCGAAGGATTTTCCCATAGAAGAACCTTCTCCTCGAGGATGCATGGAGGACCAACAAGCATGGCCTTTTCCCAAGCCTGTTTAAGCACTATCTTGAAAAAGTTGGTGCAGGAAGCACCGAGTCTTGCGGCAGTGAGGACGTCGGAGCGGCATGCGATTTCTCCCAGAGGATCGTTGTCCAAGGTCTCCCAGCCCCGATGAGGAGGAGAACCGCCTGGCGAATCCATGGGAGCAGCGACGAACTGCCTTATCTTCGGGGGGAGGGGAACTGGCGAGGAGGAGATAAGAGCGTAGTAACCACAGGGCCTCGTCCCGTCCAACTGTAGCTCCTCGATCATTCCTTAGCGAAGGGGTGAGGCTATTATTTACTACGTACTCGTACTATAGTAGTACTAGTACTACTTTCTCAACTAGTAGTGCGATGTACTGTGCTTCTAGTATAGTGCACCAGTTTTGAACTCTTGAATCTTGCTACCTCTTGAGCACCACGTTGGTTTTCCCTTGAAGAGGAAAGGGTGATGCAGCAAAGTAGCGTAAGTATTTCCCTCAGTTTTTGAGAACCAATGTATCAATCTAGTAGGAGACTACACACAAGTCCCTCGTACCTACAGAAACAAATAAGAGCCTCGCAACCAACGCAATAAAGGGGTTGTCAATCCCTTCACAGTCACTTACGAGAGTGAGATCTGATAGAGATAATAATAACAAGATAAATATTTTTGGTATTTTTCTGATATAGATTGAAAGCAAAGATTGCAAAATAAAATAGATTGGAAACTTTATATGATAAATGATAGACCCGGGGGCCATAGGTTTCACTAGTGGCTTCTCTCAAGATAGCATAAGTATTACGGTGGGTGAACAAATTACTGTCAAGCAATTGATAGAAAAGTGCATAATTATGAGAATATCTAGGCATGATCATGTATATAGGCATCACGTCCGCGACAAGTAGACCGAAACGATTCTGCATCTACTACTATTACTCCACACATCGACCGCTATCCAGCATGCATCTAGAGTATTAAGTTCATAAGAATAGAGTAATGCATTAGGCAAGATGACATGATGTAGAGGGATAAACTCAAGCAATATGATATAAACTCCATCTTTTTATCCTCGAT
This sequence comes from Triticum aestivum, assembly GCF_018294505.1. Lineage (NCBI taxonomy): Eukaryota > Viridiplantae > Streptophyta > Magnoliopsida > Poales > Poaceae > Triticum > Triticum aestivum. The sequence continues at coordinate 504,401,628 of NC_057794.1, forward strand.
GGCAACAATACAATACGTGCCTTGCTGCCCCTGCTGTCACTAGGAAAGGACACCGCAAGATTGAACCCAAAGCTAAGCACTTCTGCCATTGCAAGAAAGATCAATCTAGTAGCCCAAACCAAACTAATAATTCGAAGAGACTTGCATAGATAACCAATCATACATAAAATATTTCAGAGAAGAATCAAATATTGTTCATAGATAAACTTGATCATAAACCCACTATTCATCGGATCTTGACAAACACACCGCAAAAAGAGTTACAACAAATAGATCTCCAAGAAGATCGAGGAGAACCTTGTATTGAGATCCAATGAGAGATAAGAAGCCATCTAGCTAATAACTATGGACCTGAAGGTCTGTGGTAAACTACTCACAAATCATCGGAGAGGCTATGGTGTTGATGTAGAAGCCCTCCGCGATCGATTCCCCCTCCGGCAGAGCTCTGGAAAAGGCCCCAAGATGGGATCTCTTGGGTACAGAAGGTTGCGGTGGTGGAAATAGGGTTTCGTGGCGCTCCTGTATGTTTTCAGGGTATATGGACATATATAGGAGGAAGAAGTAGGTCGGTGGAGCTACGAGGGGCTCACGAGGGTGGGGGGCGTGCCCAGGGGGGCATGCGCACCTCCCTGCCTCGTGGCCACCTCGTTTCTTTCTTGACGTCTACTCCAAGTCCTGTGGATCACGTTTGTTCCAAAAATAACTCTCCCGAAGGTTTTATTCCGTTTGGATTCCGTTTGATATTCCTTTTCTGCGAAACACTGAAATAGGCAAAAAAACAGCAATTTGCACTGGGCCTTGGGTTAGTAGGTTAGTCCCAAAAATAATATAAAAGTGTATAAATAAACCCATTAACATCCAAAATAGATAATATAATAGCATGGAACAATCAAAAATTATAGACACGTGACGTATCAAGCATCCCCAAGCTTATTTCCTGCTCGTCCTCGAGTAGTTAAATGATAAAAACAGAATTTTTGATGTGGAATGCTACCTAGCATAATTCTCAATGTAATTTTATTTATTGTGGAATGAATGTTCAGATCCGAAATATTCAAGACAAAAGTTTAATATTACATAAAAATAATAATACTTCAAGCATACTAACAAAGCAATCATGTCTTCTCAAAATAACATCGCCAAAGAAAGTTATCCCTACAAAATTATATAGTCTGGCTATGCTCTATCTTCATCTCACAAAGTATTTAAATCATGCACAACCCTGATGACAAGCCAAGCAATTGTTTCATACTTTTAACGTTCTCATACTTTTTCAATCTTCATGCAATATATGAGCGTGAGCCATGGACATAGCACTATATGTGGAATATAATGGTGGTTTTGGAGAAGACAAGAAGGAGAAGATAGTCTCACATCAGCTAGGCGTATCAACGGGCTATGGAGATGCCCATCAATAGATATCAATGTGAGTGATTAGGGATTGCCATGCAATGGATGCACTAGAGCTATAAGTGTATGGAAGCTCAACAAAAGAAACTAAGTGGGTGTGCATCCAACTTGCTTGCTCACGAAGACCTGGGGCATTTTGAGGAAGACCATCATTGGAATATACACGCCAAGTTCCATAATGTAAAATTCCCACTAGTAGATGAAAGTGACAATATAGGAGACTCTCTATCATGAAGATCATGGTGCTACTTGGAAGCACAAGTGTGGTAAAAGGATAGTAACATTGTCCCTTCTCTCTTTTTTCTCTCTTATTTTTTTATTTGGGCCTTTCCTCTTTTTTTATGGCCTCTTTTTTCTTTCTTTATTTATTTTTCGTCTGGAGTCTCATCCCAACTTGTGGGGGAATCATAGTCTCCATCATCCTTTCCTCACATGGGACAATGCTCTAATAATGATGATCATCACACTTTATTTACTTATAACTCAAGAATTACAACCCAATTCTTAGAACAAAATATGACTCTATGTGAATGCCTCCGGCAGTGTACCAGAATGTGCAATGACTCATGAGTGACATGTATGAAAGAATTATAAAGGTGGCTTTGCCACAAATACGATGTCAACTACATGATCATGCAAAGCAATATGACAATGATGAAGTGTGTCATAACAAATGGAATGGTGGAAAGTTGCATGGCAATATATATCGGAATGGCTATGGAAATGCCATAATAGGTAGATATGGTGGCTGTTTTAAGGAAGGTATATGGTGGGTTTATGGTACCGGCGAAAATTGCGCGGTACTAGAGAGGCTAGCAATGGTGGAAGGGTGAGAGTGCGTATAATCCATGGACTCAACATTAATCATAAAGAAGTCACATACTTATTGAAAAAAATTACTAGTTATCGAAATAAAGTACTACGCGCATGCTCCTAGGGGGATAGATTGGTAGGAAAAGACTATCGCTCGTCCCCGACTGCCACTCATAAGGAAGACAATCAATAAATAAATAATGCTCGGACTTCATCACATAACGGTTCACCATACGTGCATGCTATGGGAATCACAAACTTTAGAACAAGTATTTCTAAAATTCACAACTACTCAACTAGCATAATTCTAATATCATCATCTTCATATCTGAAAACAATCATCAAGTATCAAACTTCTCATAGTATTCAATGCATTTTTTATGATAGTTTTTATTATACGCATCTTGGATGCCTATCATATTAGGACTAATTTTATAACCAAATCAAATTGCCATGCTGTTCTAAAAGACTCTCAAAATAATATAAGTGAAGCATGAGAGATCAATAATTTCTATAAAATAAACCACCACCGTGCTCTAAAAGATATAAGTGAAGCACTGGAGCAAAATTATCTAGCTCAAAAGTTATAAGTGAAGCACATAGAGTATTCTAATAAATTCCAATTCATGTATGTCTCTCCCAAAAGGTGTGTACAGCAAGGATGATTGTGTCAAACTAAAATGCAATGACTCAAATCATACAATATGCTCCAAGCAAAACACATATCATGTGGTGAATAAAAATATAGCCTCAAGTAAAGTTACCGATGGAAGAAGACGAAAGATGGGATGCCTTCCGGGGCATCCCCAAGCTTAGGCTTTTGGTTGTCCTTGAATTTTACCTTGGGGTGCCTTGGGCATCCCCAATCTTAGGCTCTTGCCACTCCTTATTCCATAATCCATCAAATCTTCACCCAAAACTTGAAAACTTCACAACACAAAACTCAACAGAAAATCTCATGAGCTTCGTTAGTATAAGAAAACAAATCACTACTTAAGGTACTGTAATAAACTCATTCTTTATTTATATTGGTGTTAAACCTACTGTATTCCAACTTTTCTATGATTCATACCCTGCGATACTAGCCATAGATGCATCAAAATAAGCAAACAACACACGAAAAACAGAATCTGTCAAAAACAGAACAATCTGTAGTAATATGTAGGTTTCGAATAATTATGTAACCCCAAAAATTATGAAATAAATTTCCGGACGTGAGGAATTTATCTTTTAATCATCTTCAAAAATAATAAACCTAATCGCACTCTCCAGTAAAAAATGGCAGCAAATCTCGTGAGCGCTAAAGTTTCTGTTTTTTACAGCAAGATCGCAAAAACTTTCCCCAAGTCTTCCCAAAGGTTCTACTTGGCACAAACACTAATTAAAAGCATAAAACCACATCTAAACAGAGTCTAGATGAATTATTTATTACTAAACATAAGCAAAAGCAAGAAACAAAAATAAAATTGGTTTGCCTCCCAACAAGCGCTATTGTTTAACGCCCCTAGCTAGGCATAAAAAACAAAAATAGAACTAGGTATTGTCATCTTTGGTATGCAATCCATAAGTGGCTCTCATAATAGATTCATAAGGTAATTTAATTTTCTTTCTAGGAAAGTGTTACATGCCTTTCCTTTATGGAAATTGGAATCTAATATTCCCTTCTTTCATATCAATAATTGCACCAATCGTTCTAAGGAAAGGTCTACCAAGAATAATGGGACATGTAGGATTGCAATCATTATCAAGAACAATGAAATCTACGGGCACATAATTCCTATTTGCAACAATAAGAACATCATTAATCCTTCCCATAGGTTTCTTAATAGTGGAATCCGCAAGATGCAAATTTAAAGAACAATAATCAAATTCACGAAAACCTAACACATCACACAAAGTTTTTGTAATTGTGGAAACACTAGCACCCAAATCACATAAAGCATAGCATTCATGATCTTTAATTTTAATCTTAATAATTTGTTCCCACTCATCATGAAGTTTTCTAGGAATAGAAACTTCTAATTCAAGCTTTTCTTCATAAGATTGCATTAAAGCATCAATGATATGTCTGGTAAAAGCTTTATTTTGATTATAAACATGCGGAGAATTTAGCACGGATTGCAACAAGGAAATACAATCTATCAAAGAGCAATTATCATAATTAAATTCCTTGAAATCCAAAATAGTGGGTTCATTGCTATGTAAAGTTTTGACCTCTCCAATCCCACTTTTATTAATTTTTGCATCAAGATCTAAAAACTCCGAATCTGGGACGCCTTTTAATTAAAGTTGACTCATCTCCAGTCCCATCATTATCAAGATTCGTATTGCAAAACAAAGACTTAATAGGAGACCCATCAATCACTTTTAGATCTTCATCCTTATTATCATCTAGTTCTTCCGGTTTGGCGGCCATCTTATTAACTAAGGTGGCCTGCTTATCCTAAATTTGGGCTATTAAGTTTTCAAGATGAGCGAACTGAGATTTCATATCATAAAATTCTTTAGACATATTATCGAGCTCTTTATTCATGTACCCCATAAAACTTTTTTGTTCTTTAAGATCGTTTCTAAAGAAATTATTATGCTCAAACTGCAAGGACATAAAACTCATCAGCACTTTTTGGTAAAGCCATTGCGAAAAACAATCCAACACACAAGCACACAAGAAGCAAGCAAAAAAAAGAGGCGAATGGGAAAAAGAGGGCGAATAAAACGGCAAGGGTGAAGTGGGGGAGAGGAAAACAAGAGGCAAATGGCAAATAATGTAATGCGAGGGATAAGAGTTTATGATAGGTACTTGGTATGTCTTGACTTGTGAGTAGATCATCCCGGCAACGACGCCAGAAATCCTTCTTGCTACCTCTTGAGCATTGCGTTGGTTTCCCTTCAAGAGGAAAGGGTGATGCAGCAAAGTAGCATAAGTATTTCCCTCAGTTTTTGAGAACCAAGGTATCAATTCAGTTGGAGACTACACGCAAGTCCCTCGTACCTACACAAACAAATAAGAACCTCGCAACTAACGTGATAAAGGGGTTGCCAATCCCTTCACGGTCACTTACGAGAGTGAGATCTGATAGAGATAATAATAATAAGATAAATATTTTTGGTATTTTTATGATATAGATTGAATGTAAAGATTTCAAAATAAAATAGATTAGAAACTTTATATGATAAATGATATACCCGGGGGCCATAGGTTTCACTAGTGGCTTCTCTCAAGATAGCATAAGTATTACGGTGGGTGAACAAATTACTGTCAAGCAATTGATAGAAAAGTGCATAATTATGAGAATATCTAGGCATGATCATGTATATAGGCATCACGTCCGCGACAAGTAGACTGAAACGATTCTGCATCTACTACTATTACACACATCGACCGCTATCCAGCATGCATATAGAGTATTAAGTTCATAAGAACAGAGTAATGCATTAGGCAAGATGACATGATGTAGAGGGGTAAACTTAAGCAATATGATATAAACCCCATCTTTTTATCCTCGATGGCAACAATACAATACGTGCCTTGCTGCCCCTGCTGTCACTAGGAAAGGACACCGCAAGATTGAACCCAAAGCTAAGCGCTTCTCCCATTGCAAGAAAGATCAATCTAGTAGCCCAAACCAAACCAATAATTCAAAGAGACTTGCATAGATAACCAATCATACATAAAAGATTTCAGAGAAGAGTCAAATATTATTCATAGATAAACTTGATCATAAACCCAAAATTCATCGGATCTCGACAAACACACTTCAAAAAGAGTTACATCAAATAGATCTCCAAGAAGATTGAGGAGAACATTGTATTGAGATCCAAAGAGAGAGAAGAAGCCATCTAGCTAAGAACTATGGACCCGAAGGTCTATGGTAAACTACTCACACATCATCGGAGAGGCTATGGTGTTGATGCAGAAGCCCTCCGTGATCGATTCCCCCTCCGGCGGAGCTCCGGAAAAGGCCCCAAGATGGTATCTCTTGGGTACAGAAGGTTGTGGCGGTGGAAATAGGGTTTCATGGTGCTCCTGGATGTTTTCGGAGTATATGGACATGTATAGGAGGAAGAAGTAGGTCGGTGGAGCTACGCGAGGCCCACGAGGGTGAGGGGCGCGCCCAGGGGGGCAGGTGCGCCTCCTTGCCTCGTGGCCACCTCATTTCTTTCTTGATGTCTACTCCAAGTCCCCTGGATCACGCTTGTTCCAAAAATAACTCTCCCGAAGGTTTTATTCCGTTTGATATTCCTTTTCTGCGGAACACTGAAATAGGCAAAAAACAACAATTTGCACTGGGCCTTGGGTTAGTAGGTTAGTCCCAAAAATAATATAAAAGTGTATAAATAAGCCGATTAACATCCAAAACTGATAATATAATAACATGGAATAATAAAAAATTATAGATACGTTGGAGACGTATCAAATGTCGCCCCTTAAGTCAACGCCTTATATTCGATCGACAAGTTTGGCGTTATGACTTGTGGGACCTACATGTCAGTCTGCACAAAAATCCCTGAGTGACCTCCTACCTCCGGCCCGTCCACGTAGTCATCCTCGGACATGGGAAGCAGCTACCGCCGCCGGCAGAAGGCGAGGTCAAAACCGCCGGTGGTGCGGAGCCCATTGATACGTCTTCATCGTATCTACGTTTCCAAACACTTTTGCCCTTGTTTTGGACTCTAACTTGCATGATTTGAATGGAACTAACCCGGACTGACGCTGTTTTCAGTAGAATTGCCATGGTGTTATTTTTATGCAGAAATAAAAGTTCTTGGAATGGCCTGAAAATCAACGGAGATTATCTTTGGAATATATAAAAATACTGGCAAAATAATCAAGGCCAGGGGGCCCACACCCTGTCCACAAGGGTGGGGGCGCGCCCCCTGCCTCGTGGGCCCCCTGGTGCTCCTCCGACCTCAACTCCAACTCTATATATTCGTGTTCAGGGAGAAAAAAATCGGAGAGAAGGATTCATCGCGTTTTACGATACGGAGCCGCTGCCAAGCCCTAAACTCTCTCGGGAGGGCTGATCTAGAGTCCGTTCGGGGCTCCGGAGAGGGGAATCCGTCGCCATCATCATCATCAACCTTCCTCCATAACCAATTTCATGATGCTCACTGCCGTGCGTGAGTAATTTCATCGTAGGCTTGCTGGACGGTGATGGGTTGGATGAGATTTATCATGTAATCGAGTTAGTTTTGTTAAGGTTTGATCGCTAGCATCCATTATGTTCTGAGATTGATGTTGCTATGACTTTGCTATGCTTAATGCTTGTCAGTAGGGCCCGAATGCCATGATTTCAGATCTGAACCTATTATGTTTTCATGAATATATGAGAGTTCTTGATCCTATCTTGCAAGTCTATAGTCACCTATTATGTGTTATGATCCGTTAACCCCGAAGTGACAATAATCGGGATACTTACCGGTGATGACCGTAGTTTGAGGAGTTCATGTATTCACTATGTGTTGATGCTTTGGTTTGGTACTCTATTAAAAGGAGGCCTTAATATCCCTTAGTTCCCATTAGGACCCCGCTGCCATGGGGGGGGGGGGGGTAGGACAAAAGATGTGATGCAAGTTCTTTTCCGTAAGCACGTATGACTATATTCGTAACAACAGGCTACTGTTACAATCGCTATAAAACCAAAAATATTACTTTTGTTACCGTTACCACTACTATCATATTACTTTGCTACTAAAACACTTTGCTGCAGATATTAAGTTTCCAGGTGTGGTTAAATTGATAACTCAGCTGCTAATACTTGAGAATATTCTTTGGCTCCCCTTGTGTCGAATCAATAAATTTGGGTTGAATACTCTACCCTCGAAAACTGTTGTGTTCCCCTATACTTGTGGGTTATCAAGACTATTTTATGGCGCCGTTGCCGGGGAGCATATCTCTATTCTTTGAGTCGCCTGGGATTTATATCTGTTGATCACTATGAAGAACTTGGAAGATCAAAGAACCAAGATTTTCCCCTCAACTACGAGGGGAGGTAAGCAACTGCCATTTAGCTCTGTACTTGATTCACCTTCTGTTTTGAGTAAACTTGCGACACCTACACCTGCTATTCATTCTGATATGTCGCATATTATTGATGATGCCACTTCTGCTTTGCATGATACTTATGATGAAACTACTTCTATGCTTGATAATACTGTGCCACTAGGTGAATTTCTTGATAAGCAACTTGCTAGGGTTAGAGAGAATGAAATTATTGAAACTGATAATATTGATGAAAGTGATGATGAAGATTCTCCCCCTAGATATGAATTGCCTGTTGTTCCTGAGGGTTATGTTATGGATGAGAAACTGCTAGAGACTTTCTTGCTTGCAATGATAGATCTGATCTTAAGAAATTATTAGCTAAGCTTAAAGAAAAGTCTTTGAATGCTAGAATGAAATATGACCCTGCTTTTGCTACTTCACCTGTCTTTATTACTGATAAGGATTATGATTTCTCTGTCGATCCCGAGTTAATTACTTTGGTTGAATCTGATCCTTTTTATGGCTATGAATCTGAAACTGTTGTGGCACATCTTACTAAATTAAATGATATAGCCACCCGGTTTACTCATGATGAGAAAACTCGCTATTACTTTATCCTTAAGTTTTTTCCGTTCTCATTAAAGGGTGATGCTAAAACATGGTTTAATTCTCTTGATCCTGGTTGTGTGTGTAGTCCCTAGGATATGATTTATTACTTCTCTGCTAAATATTTCCCCGCTCATAAGAAACAAGCTGCCTTAAGGGGAATATATAATTTCGTGCAAATTGAAGAAGAGAGTCTCCCACAAGCTTGGGGGAGGCTTCTCCAATTACTTAATTCTTTTCCTGATCATCCTCTCAAGAAAAATGAAATACTTGATATCTTTTATAATGGACTAACCGATGCTTCCAGAGACCACCTAGATAGTTGTGATGGTTGTGTTTTCAGGGAAAGAACGGTTTATCAAGCTGAATTGCTATTGAACAATATGTTGAGTAATGAAAATTATTAGACACTTCCTGAACCAACTCCTAAGCCAAATCCGAAGAAAAGGGGTATTCTATTTCTCAGTCCTGAAGATATGCAAGAGGCAAAGAAATCTATGAAAGAAAAAGGTATTAAAGCTGAAGATGTTAAGAATTTACCACCTATTGAAGAAATACATGGTCTTGATAACCCGACACAGGTAGTAAAGGTAAATTCTCTCTATAGATTTGATGAAGGTGATATTCCTCGTAACAAGTCTACTAGCCAATGCTTAGATGAGTTTGATAATTTTATTGTTAAGCAAGAAAACTTCAACGCTTATATCGGTAGACAATTGAAACGCAATGCTGATATGCTTGGACACTCAAGTGATTATATGTCTAGAGTTAAAGGTGAACTTAAACTTATTAGTAAACATGCTGCTATGGTTACCACTCAAGTAGAACAAGTACTTAAGGCTCAGAATGATTTGCTCAATGAATTAAATAATAAAAAAATGATAATGTTGTTAGAGTTATGACTAGAGGGGGTAAAATGACTCAGGAACCTTTGTATCCTGAGGGCCACCCCAAGAGAATCGAGCAAGATTCTTAGAGAATTAATGTTGATGCACCTAGTTCTTCTAAGAAGAAGAAAAAGAAAAATGATAGGACTTTGCATGCTTCTAGTGAACCTGTTGTTGACACACCTGAGAATCCCAATGATATTTCTATTTCTGATGCTGAAACACAATCTGGTAATGAACATGAACCTAGTGATAATGTTAATGATGATGTTCATGTTGATGCTCAACCTAGCAATGATGATGAGTAGAGACTGAACCTGCTGTTGATCTTGATAACCCACAATCAAAGAATCAACGTTATGATAAGAGAGACTTCGTTGCTAGGAATCACAGTAAGGACAGAGAACCGTTGATACGTCTCCCTCGTATCTACTTTTCCAAACACTTTTGCCCTAGTTTTGGACTCTAACTTGCATGATTTGAATGAAACTAACCCCGACTGACGCTGTTTTCAGCAGAATTGCCATGGTGTTATTTATATGCAGAAACAAAAGTTCTTGGAATGACCTGAAACTTCACGGAGACTATTTTTGGATATAATAAAAAATACTGGCAAAAGATCAAGATATGGGGGCCCACACCATAGCCATGAGGGTGGGGGGCGTGCCTGCCCCCCTGGGCGCGCCCCCTACCTCGTGGCCCCCCTGGAGCTCCTTCGACCTCAACTCCAACTCTATATATTCGTGTTCGGAGAGAAAAAAAATCCAGGAGAAGGATTCATCACGTTTTACGATATGGAGCCGCCGCCAATCCCTAAACTCTCTCGGGAGGGCTGATCTGGAGTCCATTCGGGGCTCCGGAGAGGGGAATCCATCGCCATCGTCATCATCAACCATCCTCCATCACCAATTTCACAATGCTCACCGCCGTGCGTGAGTAATTCCATCATAGGCTTGCTGGACGGTGATGGGTTGGATGAGATTTATCATGTAATCTAGTTGGTTTTGTTAGGGTTTGATCCCTAGTATCCACTATGTTCTGAGGTTGATGTTGCTATGACTTTGCTATGCTTAATGCTTGTCACTAGGGCCCGAGTGCCATGATTTCAGATCTGAACCTATTATGTTTTCATGAATATATGTGAGTTCTTGATCCTATCTTGCAAGTCTATAGTCACTTACTACGTGTTATGATCCGGCAACCCCGAAGTGACAATAATCGGGACCACTTCCGATGATGACCTTAGTTTGAGGAGTTCATGTATTCACTATGTGTTAATGCTTTGGTCCGGTACTCTATTAAAAGGAGGCCTTAATATCCCTTAGCTTCTCTCACAAAAAAATATCCCTTAGTTTCCGCTAGGACCCCGCTGCCACGAGAGGGTAGGACAAAAGATGTCATGCAAGTTCTTTTCCATAAGCATGTATGACTATATTCGGAATACATGCCTACATTACATTGATGAATTGGAGCTAGTTCTGTGTCACCCTAGTTTATGACTGTTACATGATGAACCACATCCGACATAATTCTCTATCACCGATCCATTGACTACGAGCTTTCCATATATTGTTCTTCATTTATTTATTTTTCCGTTGCTATTGTTACAATCACTACAAAATACCAAAAATATTACTTTTGCTACCGTTACCACTACTATCATATTACTTTGCTACTAAATACCTTGCTACAGATATTAAGTTTCTAGGTGTGGTTGAATTGACAACTCAGCTGCTAATACTTGAGAATATCCTTTGGCTCCCCTTGTGTCGAATCAATAAATTTGGGTTAAATACTCTACCCTCGAAAACTGTTGCGATCCCCTATACTTGTGGGTCATCAAGACTATTTTCTGGTGCCGTTGCCTGGGAGCATAGCTCTATTCTTTCAGTCACTTGGGATTTATATCTACTTATCATTATGAAGAACTTGAGAGATCCAAAAACCAAGATTTATCCCTCAACTACGAGGGGAGGTAAGGAACTGCCATCTGGCTCTGCACTTGATTCACCTTCTTTTTTGAGTAAGCTTGCGATACGTAAACCTGCTTCTGCTATTGATTCTGATATGTCGCATATTATTGATGATGCCACTTCTACTATGCATGATACTTATAATGAAACTACTTCTATGCCTGATACTACTGTGCCACTTGGTGAATTTCTTGATGAACAACTTGCCATGGCTAGAGAGAATGAAATTATTGAAACTGATAATACTGATGAAAGTGATTATGAAGGCTCTCCTAATAAATATGAATTACCTGTTGTGCTCGAGGGCTATGTTATGGATGAAGAAACTAAAAGAGACTTTCTTGCTTGCAATGATAGAACTGATCTTAAGAAATTATTAGCTAAGCTTAAACAAAAAACTCTGAATGCTAGAATGAAATATGATCCTGCTTATGCTACTTCACCTATCTTTGTTACTGATAAGGATTACGAATTCTATATTGATCCTGATATAATTACTTTGGTTGAATCTGATCCTTTTTATGGCTATGAATTTGAAACTGTTGTGGCACATCTTATTAAATTAAATGATATAGCCACCCTGTTCACTAATGATGAGAGAACTCGCTACTTTTATATCCTTAAAATATTTCTGTTCTCATTAAAGGGTGATGCTAAGATATGGTTTAATTCTCTTGATCCTGGTTGTGTGCGTAGTCCCAAGGATATGATTTATTATGTCTCTGCTAAATATTTCCCTGCTCATAAGAAACAAGCTGCCTTAAGGGATATATATAATTTTGTGCAAATTGAAGAAGAGAGTCTCCCACAAGCTTGGGGGAGGCTTCTTCAATTACTTAATGCTTTGCCTGATCATCCTATTAAGAAAAATGAAATACTTGATATCTTTTATAATGGACTAACCGATGCTTCCAGAGATTACCTGGATAGTTGTGATGGTTCTATTTTCAGGGAGAGAACACCGGATGAAGCTGAAATTCTATTGAATAATATGTTGACAAATGAAAATAATTGGACACTTCATGAGCCAACTCCTGAGCCTATTCCTAAACCAACTCCGAAGAAAAGGGGTGTTCTATTTCTCAGTCCTGAAGATATGCAAGAGGCAAAGAAATCTATGAAAGAAAAGGGTATTAAAGCTGAACATGTTAAGAATTTACCTCCTATTGAAGAAATACATGGTCTTAATTTACTGCCTACTGAAGAAATACATGGTCTTGATAACCCGACACAGGTAGTAAAGGTAAATTCTCTATATAGATATGATAAAGCTGAAATCCCATTTACTAAGTTTGCTAGCCCATGCTTAGATGAGTTTGATAAATTTATGGTTAAGCAAGAAGACTTCAATGCTTATTTTGGTAGGGAATTAAAACGCAGTGCTGATATGCTTGAACACTTGGGTGATTATATGGCTAATGTCAAATGTGAACTTAAACTTATTAGTAAACATGCTTCTATGGTTACCACTCAAGTAGAACAAGTACTTAAAGCTCAAAATGATTTGCTCAATGAATTGAATAGTAAGAATAAGGACTATGCCGTTAGAGTGGCTACTAGAACTGGTAAAATGACTCAGGAACCTTTGTATCCTGAAGGCCACCCTAAGAGAATTGAGCAATATTCTCAGAGAAATAATATAGATGCACCTAGTCCTTCTAAAAGGAGGAAAAACAAAAATGATAGGACTTTGCATGCTTCTAGTGAACCTATTGCTGAAACACCTGAGAATTCAAATGATATTTCTATTTGTGATGCTGAAACACAATCTGGTAATGAACCTGAAACTAGTGATAATGTTAATGATAATTTTCATGTTAATGCTCAACCTAGCAATGATAACGATATAGAAATTGAACCTGATGTTGATCTTGATAACCCACAATCAAAGAATCAATGTTATGATAAGAAAGACTTTGTTGCTAGGAAGCACGGTAAAGAAAGAGAACCACGGGTTCAAAAACCCATGCCTTTTCCTCCCAAACCATCCAAGAAAAAGGATGATGAGGATTTTGAGCGCTTTGCTTAAATGATTAGACCTATCTTTTTGTGTATGCGTTTAACTGATATGTTCAAAATGAATCCTTATGCTAAGTACATGAAAGAAATTGTTACCAATAAAAGAAAGATACTGGAAGCTGAAATTTCTACCATCCTTGCTAATTATACTTTTAAAGGTGGAATACCAAAGAAACTTGGAGATCCAGGAGTACCCACTATACCATGCTCCATTAAAAGAAACTATGTTAAAACTGCTTTATGTGATCTTGGAGCCGGTGTTAGTGTTATGCCTCTCTCTTTATATCGTAGACTTGATTTGAATAAGTTGACACCTACTGAAATATCTTTGCAAATGGCTGATAAATCAACTGCTATACCTGTCGGTATTTGTGAGGATGTGCCTGTTGTGGTTGCAAACGTTACTATTTTAACGGACTTTGTTATTCTTGATATTCCCGAGGACGATAGTATGTCTATTATTCTTGGAAGACCCTTTTTGAATACTGCAGGGGCTGTTATTGATTGCACCAAAGGCAATGTCACTTTTCATGTTAATGGTAACGAGCATACGGTACACTTTCCGAGGAAACAACCTCAAGTCCACAGTATCAATTCTATTGGAAAAATTCCATCGATTATTTTTGGAGGTTTTGAATTTCCTCTTCCTACTGTCAAGAAGAAATATGATATTCTTATTGTTGGGGATGTGCATATCCCCGTTGAGGTAACCTAGTGTTATTCGAAAATTCTCCGGCTTCATGTTATTCGGTATGAGTTTGTTAACAAGACTTGATCAACCTTGTTAATGGATTCCTTTTGATGATCATGAGATGGATGAATTTAGAAAACACAACTCTCTGTACCCTCCTTTTACTTTCTGTTATTTATATTAAATAAATAAAAATAGTATTTCTGTCTGTTATCTGAATTATCCGTGCAATATAAAAATACCCCGAAAATAAAAGTTCTCCAAATGCCCTGAAATTTAAATATGATTTTTTCTGGAATATTTGAGAATATTTGGCACTGAGAACACAGCAGGGGGGCATCCACCTGGCCACGAGGGTGGAGGGTGCGCCCTACCCCCTGGGCGCGCCCCCTGCCTCGTGGGCCCATGGTGGCCCTCCTCCACTTATTCCTGCACCCACACACTCATTCTTCCTCCCACAAACACCATTATCCAGCTCAAGCACGAGTTCTAGCTCATTTTGCTGCGATTTTCGATCTCCTTGCTCAAAGCACCTCTCACAAAACTGCTTTGGGGGATTGTTCCTTGGTATATGTGACTCCTCCATTGGTCCAATTAGTTTTTGTTCTAGTACTTTATTCATTGCAAATTTGTGCTGCCTAGGTGACCATGTTCTTGAGTTTGCATGTCAAATTTATGTGGTTCCAAGTAGTTTTGGTGCATGATATAGGCTCTAGGCACTTGTAGGAGTAGTTGCTATCAATTTTGTTGAGTTTGGTTCACTTTTATTTGAAGTTACTAAAAAATTCAGAAATTTTTCAGAGGAAGAAATATGTGTAGGAAAATGTACCAAGGTGGTTCTTCAAGGAAACAAGGACCCAGGCTTCCAATGCGTGATGCTGATGATGAGCCACCAAGGGACGCTCCAGTGCGGCCTTGTGAATGGCCTTCAGAGGACTTCATGGATCGAGCGGGAATTAAGAAAGAATTTAACGAATATTTGCATAATGATGATCTTGTGAGCTTCGAGGCAGAAAAATGCCGTCAGTACCACTATCTCACTAGTTCCTTTATGAGGAGGTTTGAATTTTCATCTTCACGTAATTCTCAAACTGTCCCGTTTGATCTTTATGAAAATTCTTACACTATGGACTTAGAGGACTTTACCACTGCTTGCAAACTTCCACAATGGGGTAGTGCTAGTGAACCTCGCAATATGAATTTATAGATTTTCTTGGTAGTATAACTGTGGGGGAATCTAGAGATATAGCACAAGCTACCATAGGGAGCATTCACTTTCCTGCTATACATTATTTTGCTCTCTTCATAGGTAGATGCATTAACGGTAAAGATGAAGCATGTCACATGTGTGTCCCTGACCTCAGTATTCTTAGGAGTGCTATGTTAGGAGATAAATCTTATAATTTGGGAGCCATTGTTGCACGTAGGTTGCATCTTAATAGATTTAATGGAGATTTCTTTGGTGGAATTTATGCAACCCACATAGCTAATTTTCTTGGTATAACCATACATGAAGATGATATTGAGTTGGCCCCTGCTTATTTGGATTATGAGGCTATGGTTTGTCATTAGTTTGTTGAGAGGAACGATCAGTTCCTCTAGTACCGACTAATCTTTGACAGACAACGCACCTATCACGTCGCTCTCCCTGCTTCTACCTTCTTTGACTTTCAGGCAAAAGGGAGATATTTTATAACCATAGAGGAGGCGGAAGAGTATGAGAGGAGAGCTAAGATAGCTCGCCTCCAAGCTACAACCCATGATGCAATGACTGTTGCATCTCAGTATGAGCCCAACTACAACTTTGGATATCCGCCAGGCCATCCGTGGCATTAAACCAACTTAGGCCAAAAGCCTAAGCTTGGGGGAGTACGTATTTCTCACCGATGTTACATTCATGTTCACACACTCGTTGCTAGATGTCGGTGCTCATACTTTTTCATTGTAATATCGATGCCAGTTTATTTTCTCTTGTTATGCTTTCTTCTTGTGTGTTTAATAAACCTTAAGAAAAACAAAAAAATAGTTGTAGCTTTTAGCTAGTTTTAATTTCCATGCTTGTAGTAGTAATTCAAAAGAAAACTCAAAAATATTTCCCTTGTTCTTCTTTTGCTTGTTGGGAGCTATCCCGTGTAAATAGTTTTATTTCTTTTCTTTGGGGGTCGATAGGAGAAGACCATGATTAAATTGTTGAAGTGGCTCTTATATGCATTATTGTTGATCTGACAAAAGAGCCCATATTGCCTTGTCTTCTCGGGTTTATTGAATGCTTGCAGATTCCAGCTTAGTCCAATGCACGCGCATTATTATTATTCACGTCATTCAGTCATGCAAGTGAAAGGCAATTATGACGATATATGATGGACTGATTGAGATGGGAGAAGCTGGTATGAACTCGACCTCTCTTGTTTTTGTAAATATGATTAGTTCATCGTTCCTGATTCAGCCTATTATGAATAAACATGTTTGCAATGACAATTAGAGATCATAGTTTCTTATGCCATGCTTAATTAGCTAGGAGCTTATAATGGTTTACCTTGCGTGCCAACATGCTATTAAAATGGTTGTGATGTGGTATGATAGGGTGGTATCCTCTTTTGAACGATTCGAGTGGCTTGACTTGGCACATGTTCACGCATGTAGTTGAAACAAAATCAACATAGCCTCTACGATATTTATGTTCATGGTGCATTATATCCTACTCATGCTTGCATTCGGTGTTGATTAATTTTAATGCATGTTCATGACTGTTGTCGCTCTCTAGCTGGTCGCTTCCCAGTCTTTTTCTAGCCTTCACCTGTACTAAGCGGGAATACTGCTTGTGCATCCAATCCCATAAACCCCAAAGTTATTCCATATGAGTCCACCATACCTACCTATATACGGTATCTACCTGCCGTTCCAAGTAAATTTGTATGTGCCAAACTCTAAACCTTCAAATAAATATCCTGTTTTGTATGCTCGAATAGCTCATGTATCAACTAGGGTTGTCCGTATCTTCCATGTTAGGCGGGTTATTCTCAAGAGGAGTGGACTCCGCTCCTCACTCACGAGAAAATGGCTGGTCACCGGGATGCCCAGTCCCATGCTTTATGCAAATCAAATCAAAATAATTGCAAACAAAACTCCCCCTGGGACTCTTGTTAGTTGGAGGCACTCGTTGTTTCGAGCAAGCCATGGATTGATGCTTGTTGGTGGAGGGGGAGTATAAACTTTACCATTCTGTTTGGGAACCGCCTATAATGTGTGTAGCATGGAAGATATCACCATCTCTTGGTTGTTATGTTGACAATGAAAGTATACCGCTGAAAATATTATTCACCTCTATTTCAAAACCGAGCTCTGGCACCTCTACAAATCCCTGCTTCCCTCTGCGAAGGGCCTATCTATTTACTTTTATGTTGAGTCATCATCCTCTTATTAAAAAGCACCAGTTGGAGAGCACCACTGTCATTTGCATTCATTACTGTTAGTTTACATTGAGTATGACTTGACTGGATCTCTTTTACCATGAATTACAATGTCTAGTCAGTCCTTGATCTTTAAAGGTGCTCTGCATCTATGTTTTGCGGTCTCAGAAAGGGCTAGCAAGATACCATCCTGTTATATCATATTACGATTGTTTTGAGGAAGTGTTGTCATCCGAGATTTATTATTATTGCTCACTAGTTGATTATGACATTTATATGAGTAAACATGAGACCTAAGAGTCATTGTGAATATGGTTAGTTTATAATCTTTGCTAAAAACTTGAATGCTGGCTTTACATATTTACAACAACAAGAGCAAACAGAGTTTGTAAAAGTTTTTCTTTATCACTTTCAGTTTGTCAACTGAATGCTTGAGGACAAGCAAAGGTTTAAGCTTGGGGGAGTTGATATGTCTCTGTCATATCTACTTTTCCAAACACTTTTGCCCTTGTTTTGGACTCTAACTTGCATGATTTGAAGGAAACTAACCCGAACTGACGCTTTTTTCAGTAGAATTGCCATGGTGTTATTTATGTGCAGAAACAAAAGTTCTCAGAATGACCTGAAACTTCATGGAGACTATTTTTGGAAATAATAAAAAATACTGGCAAAATATCAAGACTAGGGGGCCCACACCCTAGCCACGAGGGTGGGGGCGCGCCTGCCCCCTGGGTGCGCCCCCTACCTCGTGGGCGCCTTGGAGCTCCTCCGACCTCAACTCCAACTCTATATATTCATGTTCGGAGAGAAAAAAAATCCAGGAGAAGGATTCATCGCGTTTTACGATACGGAGCCGCCGCCAAGCCCTAAACTCTCCAGGGAGGGCTGATCTGGAGTCCGTTCGGGGCTCCGGAGAGGGGAATCCGTCGCCATCATCATCATCAATCGTCCTCCACCAATTTCATGATGCTCACCGTCGTGCGTGAGTAATTCCATCGTAGGCTTGCTGGACGGTGATGGGTTGGATGAGATTTATCATGTAATTGAGTTAGTTTTGTTAGGGTTTGATCCCTAGTATCTACTATGTTCTGAGATTGATGTTGCTATGACTTTGCTATGCTTAATGCTTGTCACTAGGGCCCGAGTGCCATGATTTCAGATCTGAACCTATTATGTTTTCATGAATATATGTGAGTTCTTGATCCTATCTTGCAAGTCTATAGTCACCTACTATGTGTTATGATCCGACAACCCCGAAGTGACAATAATCGGGACCACTTCCGGTGATGACCTTAGTTTGAGGAGTTCATGTATTCACTATGTGTTAATGCTTTGGTCCGGTACTCTATTAAAAGGAGGCCTTAATATCACTTAGTTTCCGCTAGGACCCCGCTTCCACGGGAGGGTAGGACAAAAGATGTCATGCAAGTTCTTTTCCATAAGCACATATGACTATATTCGGAATACATGCCTACATTACATTGATGAATTGGAGCTAGTTCTGCGTCACCCTAGGTTATGACTGTTACATGATGAATGGCATCCGGCATAATTCTCTATCACCGATCCATTGCCTACGAGCTTTCCATATATTGTTCTTCATTTATTTACTTTTCCGTTGCTATTGTTACAATCACTACAAAATACCAAAAACATTAGTTTTGCTATTGTTACCTTTTGCTACCGTTAACACTACTATCATATTACTTTGCTACTAAATACCTTGCTACAGATATTAAGTTTCCAGGTGTGGTTGAATTGACAACTCAGCTGCTAATACTTGAGAATATTCTTTGGCTCCCCTTGTGTCGAATTAATAAATTTGGGTTGAATACTCTACCCTTGAAAACTGTTGCGATCCCCTATACTTGTGGGTTATCAACCGTGGGTTCAGAAACCCATGCCTTTTCCTCCTAAACCATCCAAGAAAAAGGATGATGAGGATTTTGAGCGCTTTGCTGAAATGATTAGACCTATCTTTTTGCGTACGCGTTTGACTCATATGCTTAAAATGAACCCTTATGCTAAGTACATGAAAGATATTGTTACAAATAAAAAAAGATACCGGAAGCTGAAATTTCCACCATGCTTGCTAATTACACTTTTAAGGGTGGAATACCAAAGAAACTTGGAGATCGAGGACTACCAACTATACCATGCTCCATTAAAAGAAACTATGTTAAAACTGCTTTATGTGATCTTGGAGCCGGTGTTAGTGTTATGCCTCTCTCTTTATATCATAGACTTGATTTGAATAAGTTAACACCTACTGAAATATCTTTGCAAATGGCTAATAAATCAACTTCTATACCTGTTGGTATTTGTGAGGATGTGCCTGTTGTGGTTGCAAACGTTACTATTTTAACGGACTTTGTTATTCTTGATATTCCCGAGGATGATAGTATGTCAATTATCCTTGGTAGACCCATTTTGAATACTGCAGGGGCCTGCAACAAAGGCAATGTCACTTTTCATGTTAATGGTAATGACATACGGTACACTTTCCGAGGAAACAACCTCAACTTCATGGTATCAATTCTATTGGAAAATTTTCAACAATCACTATTGGAGGTTTTGAATTTCCTCTTCCTACTGTCAAGAAGAAATATGATATTCTTATTGTTGGGGATGTGCATATCCCCGTTGAGGTAACCTAGTGTTATTCAAAATTTCTCCGGTTTCATGTTACTCGAAATGAGTTTGTTAACAAGACTTGATCAACCTTGTTAGTGGATTCCTTTTGATGAGCATGAGATGGATGAAGTTAGAAAGCACAACCTTCCGTACCCTCCTTTTACTTTCTGTTATTTATATTAAACAAAGTAGAAATAGTATTTTCTGTCTGTTTTTCTAAATTATCCTTGCGATAAAAATACCCCGAAAATAAAAGTTCTCCAAATGTCCTGAAAATTTAATATGATTTTTTCCAAAATATTTAAGAATTATTGGCACTGAGAACACACCAGGGGGACCCACCATGTGCCCACGAGGGTGGAGGGCGCGCTCACCCCCCTGGGCGCTCCCCCTGCCTCGTGGACCCCACGTGGGTCCCCTCCACTTATCCTTGCACCCACATACTTCGTCTTGCTCCAGAAAAAATCATCCACTAGCTCAAACCCGAGTTCCAGCTCATCTTGCTGCCATTTTCGATCTCCTTGCTCAAAGCTCCATTCGCAAAACTGCTTTGGGGGATTATTCTTCAGTATGTGACTCCTCCAATGGTCCAATTAGTTTTTGTTCTAGTGCTTTATTTATTGCATTTTTTCTGCTTGGGTGACCCTGTTCTTGAGCTTGCATGTCAAATTTATGTGGTCAAAAGTAGTTTTAATGCATGATATAGCCTCTAGACACTTGTAGGAGTAGTTGCTATCAATTTTGTTGAGTTTGGTTCACTTTTATTTTGAGTCACTAAATTTTTTTAGAAATCTTTTACAGGAAGAAATATGTTTAGGAAAATGTACCAAGGTGGTTCCTCAAGGAAGCAAAGACCCAGGCCCGCGATACGCGAGCCGGATTCCATCATAAAATGCGAACTTGTGAGTGGCCGTCAGAAAATTTCATGGTTCGGGTAGGAATTAAGGAGGAATTTGAAGCGTATGTGCGTAACGCTGAACTTGAGGGCTTCGTGGCAGATAAGTGCCCTCAGTACTACTACCTCACTGATTCCTTTGTGAGAAGATTTAAATTTACATCATCACGCAATTCTCAAACCGTCATGTTTGATCTTTATGGTAAATCCTATAACATGGACTTAGAAGATTTTAATACTGCTTGTAAACTCCCACAGTGGGGTAATGTTAGTGAACCTCGCAAATATGAATATAAAGATTTTTCTTGCTAGTATCACTATGGGGGAATCTAGTGAAATAACACAAGCTACCATAGGGAGCATTCATTTTCCTGCCATACATTATTTTGCTCTCTTTATAGGTAGATGCATTAATGGTAAGGATGAAGCATGTCACATGTGTGTTCCCGACCTAAGTGTTCTGAAGAGTGCTGTATTAGGAGATAGACAATATAACTTGGGGGGCCATTGTTGCACGTATGTTGCAAAATAATAGTATTAATGGAGATTTCTTTAGTGGAATTTATGCAACCCATTTAGCTGATTTTCTTGAGATACCCATACGCGGAGATGATATTGAGTTGCCTCCTGCTTATTTAGATTATAATGCTATGGTCTGTCATCAGTTTGTTGAGAGGAAAGATCATTCCCTCCAGTACCGACTAATCTTTGACAGATGACGCACCTATCACGTCGCTCTCCCTGCTCCTACTTTCTTTGAATTTTAGGCAAAAAGGAGATATGCTATAACCAGGGAGGAGACGAACGAGTACAAGAGGAGGACGGAGGCAGCTCGCCTCCAAGCTGCAACTCTTCAGGCTGTAGCTGATGCATCTCAGTATGACCCCAGCTTCAACTTCGAATATCCACCAGGCTATCGATGGGCATAGACCAACTTAGGCCAAAATCCTAAGCTTGGGGGAGTATGTATCTCTCACTGACATTACATTCATGTTCAACACTCATGCCAGTTGTCGGTGCTCATACTTTTTCATTGTATCATCCATGCTAGTTTATTTTCTTTTTAAGATTTCTTATTGTGTGTTTGAAAAACCTTAAGAAAAACCAAAAAAATTAGTTGTAGCTTTTAGCTAGTTTACTTTTCATGCCTGTAGTAGTAATTAAAAAGAAAACCCAAAAAGATTTCTCATTCTTCTTTTGCTTTTTGGGAGCTTTCCCGTGTAAATAGTTTTTTTTCTTTTCTTTGTGAGTCGAGAGGAGAAGACCATGATGAAAATGTTGAGTGGCTCTCTTATGCATTATTGTTGATCTAACAAAGATCCTATATTACCTTGTCTTCTCCCATGTATTGAATGCTTGCAGATGCCAGCTTAGTCCAAGGCATGTGCACTATTATTATTATCCACACTATTCGGTCGTGCAAGTGAAAGGCAATAATGACGAAATATGATGAACTCATTGAGATGAGAAAAGCTGGTATGAACTCGACCTCTCTTGTTTTTGTACATATGATTAGTTCATTGTTTCCGGTTCAGCCTATTATGAATGAAACATGTTTGCAATGACAATTAGAGATTATAGTTGCTTATGCCATGCTTAATTTGCTAGGAGTTTATAATGGTTTACCTTGCATGCCAACATGCTATTAAAATGGTTGTGATGTGGTATGAAAGGGTGGTATCCTCCTTTGAATGATTCGAGTGGTTTGACTTGGTGCATGTTCACGCATGTAGTTGAAACAAAATCAACATAGCCTCCACGAAATTTATATTCATGGTGATTTATATCCTACTCATGATTGCATTCAGTGTTGATTAATTTTAATGCATGTTCATGACTGTTATCGCTCTCTAGCTGGTCGCTTCCCAGTCTCTTTCTAGCCTTCACTTGTACTAAGCGGGAATACAGCTTGTGCATCCAACTCCATAAACCCCAAAAGTTATTCCATATGAGTCCACCATACCTTCCTATATACGGTATCTACCTGCCGTTCCATGTAAATTTGTATGTGCCAAACTCTAAACCTTCAAACAAACATTCTGTTTTGTATGCTCGAATAGCTCATGTATCAACTAGGGATGTCTGTATCTTCCATGCTAGGCGGGTTATTCTCAAGAGGGGTGGACTCGGCTCCTCACTCACGAGAAAATGGCTGGTCAAGGAGATGCCCAGTCCCATGCTCAAATCAAATCAAAATAATTGCAAACAAAACTCCCCCAGGATTGTTGTTAGTTGGAGGCACCCGTTGTTTCGGGCAAGCCATGAATTGATGCTTGTTGGTGGTGGGGGAGTATAAACTTTACCATTCTGCTTTGGAACTGCCTATAATGTGTGTAGCATGGAAGATGTCGAGATCTGTCGGTTGTTATGTTGATAATGAAAGTATATCGCTCAAAATATTATTCATCTCTATTTCAAAATCAAACTCTGGCACCTCTACAAATCCCTGCTTCCCTCTGTGAAGGGCTTGTCCATTTACTTTTATGTTGAGTCATCATCCTCTTATTAAAAGCACCAGTTGGAGAGCACCGCTGTCATTTGCATGTATTATTGTTAGTTTACATTGAGTATGACTTGACTGGATCTCTTTTACCATGAATTACAATATCCAGTCAGCCCTAGATCTTCAGGGGTGCTCTGCATTTATGTTTTGCGGTATCATAAAGGGCTAGCGAGATACCATCTTGTTATATCATATTTTGATTGTTTTGAGAAAGCGTTGTCATTCGAGATTTATTATTATTGCTCGCTAGTTGATTATGCCATTGATATGAGTAAACATGAGACCTAAATGTTATTGTGAACATGGTTAGTTTATAATCTTTGCTGAAAGCTTGAATGTGGGCTTTACATATTTACAACAACAAGAGCAAACAGAGTTTGTAAAAGTTTTTCATTATCACTTTTAGTTTATCAACTGAATTGCATGAGGACAAGCAAAGGTTTAAGCTTGGGGGAGTTGATACGTCTTAGTCGTATCTACTTTTCCAAACACTTTTACCCTTGTTTTGGACTCTAACTTGCATGATTTGAATGGAACTAACCTAGACTGACGCTGTTTTCAGCAGAATTGCCATGGTATTATTTTTGTGCAGAAATAAAAGTTCTTGGAATGACCTGAAAATCAACGGAGATTATTTTTGGAATATATAAAAAATATTGGCGAAAGAATCAAGGCCAGGGTGCCCACACCCTGTCCATGAGGGTGGGGGTGCGCCTACCCCCCTGGGAGCACCCCCTGCCCCGTGGGCCCCCTGGTGCTCCTCCGACCTCAACTCCAACTCTATATATTCGTGTTCGACGAGAAAAAAATCGAAGAGAAGGATTCATCGCGTTTTACGATACGGAGCCGCCGCCAAGCCCTAAACTCTCTCGGGAGGGCTGATCTGGAGTCCGTTCGGGGCTCCGGAGAGGGGAATCCATTGCCATCGTCATCATCAACCTTCCTCCATCACCAATTTCATGATGCTCACTGCCGTGCATGAGTAATTCCATCATAGGCTTGCTGGACGGTGATGGGTTGGATGAGATTTATCATTTAATCGAGTTAGTTTTGTTAGGGTTTGATCCCTAGTATCCATTATGTTCTGAGATTGATGTTGCTATGACTTTTCTATGCTTAATGCTTGTCAGTAGGGCCCGAGTGCCACGATTTCAGATCTGAACCTATTATGTTTTCATGAATATATGAGAGTACTTGATCCTATCTTGCAAGTCTATAGTCACCTATTATGTGTTATGATCCGTTAACCCCGAAGTGACAATAATCGGGATACTTACCGGTGATGACCGTAGTTTGAGGAGTTCATGTATTCACTATGTGTTGATGCTTTGGTTTGGTACGCTATTAAAAGGAGGCCTTAATATCCCTTAGTTCCCATTAGGACCCCGCTGCCATGGGGGGGGGGGGGTAGGACAAAAGATGTCATGCAAGTTCTTTTCTGTAAGCATGTATGACTATATTCGGAATACATGCCTACATTACATTGATGAACTGGAGCTAGTTCTGTGTCACCCTATGTTATAACTGTTGCATGATTGATCGCATCCAACATAATTATCCATCACTGATCCATTGCCTACGAGCTTTTCACATATTGTTCTTTGCTTATTTACTTTTCCGTTGCTACTGTTACAATCGCTATAAAACCAAAAATATTACTTCGGTTACCGTTACCACTACTATCATATTACTTTGCTACTAAAACACTTTGCTGCAGATATTAAGTTTCCAGGTGTGGTTGAATTGACAAATCAGCTGCTAATACTTGAGAATATTCTTTGGCTCCCCCTGTGTCAAATCAATAAATTTGGTTTGAATACTCTACCCTCGAAAACTGTTGCGATCCCCTATACTTGTGGGTTATCACCCATCTTGCGGCAGCCCAGATGCCAGCTCCGTCCGGTGCTCGCAGCCACTAGCTAGCCAAGATAGCTCCATCCAGCTGCTTGTCTGCAAGGTTTGCTAGCTAGATTGGCAAGGCGGCGCGACGGCTTCCTCGCTCGTGAGTCACGCTCGGGCCAGCCTGCCAACCCGTGCGGAGGCCAGCGCGGCGTCCGGCCCGTCCGGCGGAGCGGCGGCCAACTCGCTCATCACCGGTGCCACCGACAAACACGCATCAGTACTGTTTGAAGTAATGTTCAGGAAAAATAATGATTTGAGGGGGAATAATATGATAGAAGGTCAGATGTGGGTCCCTCGGGTCAACAGTCAGACAAAATGTGTTGGTTTAAGTTGCCTCGTCAGCATGGATGTGTGGGCCAACCCTGTCATAAACGGGTTTAAATGAGCCTAATCGACACTAGGTAGTAGTTTTTGGCACGGATTAAGAAATTTTGGGTATGTTTTTGCTATTTTTTGTATAATAGTTTCTTCCTAGGGCTGGTTGAAAGTGGTAGTTTTTTGTTAAATACTCTACATATTGTAAGTAGAAGCGAAAGTTAAGCTTTGGAAGCCAATAAGCAAGGCTGATTACATAGTGCATATGTGTACGTGATTGATAGTAAATATCAATCATGAGTGACTAATATCTTGATGGAAAACTCGAAACTATGGAAATACTATCGTTTTTTTGCATGGTTGGAAATATTAGCAATGTTCACGTGCGTTGCAACAGATCATAATTAGAGTAATACTTATTCACAAACTTGATACAAAACACTCCAATTTTGATATACATATATCAGTAGAGATATATTATGTTTCAATCAGAATATATTCCTTGGGACGTTTTGGTGAGGTGAGGGAGGGATGTGGTTGGTTTTAAGATACTAATTATGGGTTTTTCTGCAAATTGGTAGAGAAGTGGGATGTTGGTGAGAAAAGGCAACAACTTACCTCACAGTCATTAGATGTAGATCTAATGGTCAGAAATGATGGATGGCAGACACACCATCATCACCAACTTAGTCTTCTGTAGGAGTACCAGCAAGATGTCCGTGCATTGCACGGAACATCAAGATGCATTTTTTATAAAACACTTATTGTGATTGACCCATGCGGGAGTAATCCCATGTGTAAAAACTAATGATATCTCGAGAAATAGGAGATACTGTGAAGAGGAGTGGGGCGTAGTGGTGATTGGTGGTCGGACTGAGCGGAGGCATGGGGATGGACGATGCCGATAGCAGCCACTAAGGGAGTCCTGGACTAAGGGGTCCTCGGGTGTCCGACCTGTTATCTATAGGGCCAGACTGATGGGCTGTGAGGATATGAAGACCGAAGACTGTGCCCGTGTCAGGATGGGACTCTCCTTGGCGTGGAAGGCAAGCTTGGAAAATAACTATTCCCTCTTATGTAACTGACTCTATGTAACCCTAGATCCCCCTGGTGTCTATATAAACCGGAGGGTTTAGTCCAGAAAGGATATACTCAGTACCTTAGTCATACAAGCTAGACTTCTAGGGTTTAGCCATTACGACCTCGTGGTAGATCAACTCTGGTAATACCCATATTCATCAATATCAATCAAGCAGGACGTAGGGTATTACCTCCATCAAGAGGGCCCGAACCTGGGTAAAACTTCGTGTCCCTTGTCTCCTGTTACCATCAACCTTAGACGCACAGTTCGGGACCCCCTACCCGAGATCCGCTGGTATTGACACTGACATTGGTGCTTTCATTGAGAGTTCCTCTATGCTGTCGCTGAAAGGTTTGATGGCCCCTTCAATCGTCAATAATGACGCTGTCCGTAGAGAAACTTTCTTCCCCGGGCAGATCTTTGTGTTCGGTGGCTTCGCACTGCGGGCCGACTCATTTGGCCATCTGGAGCAGATCAAAAGCTATGTCCCTGACCATCAGGTCAGATTCAGGAGCTTGAACTACGTCGCGGACATCCGTGGAGACTTGATCTTAGCCGGATTCGATTCCACGATGGCCTCTCCCGGTCACCCCGATGATCATGACCTAAATCTGTCATCGGGCCGCATCCAGGAGATTGCTCCTGTAACTGCTCCGGCCCTAGAGCTGGAGCAGGCCGCGCCATGTGGAGATGGAAGGATTAATCCCACCTCGGAGACCGCAGATTCCACGACATTGGAGCCATACAGGGACCTGGTCTCACACGAGGCCTATACCACCGGAACGTCGGACTCATCTCCGGCCGCAGGTTCCGAACCGCGCGAGCCCGCGGACGCTGAGCTTGATCGTTTATCGATCTTCAAATTCAGTGCCGCAAACATCTTCCAGCACTCGCCTTTGGGCGATATGCTAAACTCATTTAAAAACCTATCCTTGGGGGAGGACCCACAGCCAAACTATATCCGGCTTGAACTAGGGGTTGACGATGGAGAATTTTATGTCCCACCCGCCAACCACTTTATAGCCACGATCGAGGATTTAACTGACAAACTTGATTATGACTCCGAGGACATCGACGGTATGGACGACAATGCCCGAGAAGAGGAGGCCCAGAACCCGCCGTTCACCGGACGTTGGACGGCCATTTCCTCGTACGACGTATACATGGTGGATGCACCTAAGGAGCACAGCGGCGACGATAAGGAAGACCCAGTTGAGGATAAACCTTCTAAAATACAGTCAAAGCGCTGTTGTCAGCAGCGCCGCTCTAAGTCACGCTGCAGTAAGGACAGCAACACCATCACAGGAGAAGATGACACTCCGGAAGGTGCCGAAGACAACGAAGACCCCGTCGATAAAGCAAACGAACAAGATGAACATGAAGACGAGCAGGTTAGCCCTGTTAAACAGGCCAAGCACGAAGATTCAGAGGACAGTAATTACCTCCCGCTCTCCGAAGATGAGGTGAGCCTCGGCGCCGAAGATTTCATCATGCCCGAGGAAGCTCTTGAGCAGGAGCACTTCAAGCGCCAGCTAATCGCCATAGTAAGGAGCCTGAAAAAGAAGCAGAAACAGCTTCAAGCTGATCAAGATCTGCTCAGTGATAAATGGACGGACATCCTAGCTGCCGAAGAATACAGCCTCAAGCGCCCAACCAAAAGCTACCCAAAGTGCAAATTGCTACCTTAGTTCGACGAGGAGGCGCCGGAGTACATACCACCACCGCACAATACGGCCGATCGACCACAACATGGTCGGGACAAAATGACAACTTATGCCGAACACCAGCCCGCCCCGCCTCATCACTCAGGTAGAGGTAAATTAGCCCATGGCCATACATATGACCTCCGGCAGACATTGAACAATAAAGCAGGACACACCAGATCAATCTACGGATCGCGAGGACGCGCCTCGACACGCGACAATGGCCACCTATTCGAACGTGACAAACCCAGTCATGGACGGGCTGAATACCGCAGACGGACTCTATTAGAGCCACGCCACGATACGGTCCGATACAGAGGCTCCACACATCCTCATTGCTTCACTGATGAGGTCCTGGATCACGAATTCCCAGAAGGATTCAAGCCCATGAACATAGAATCATATGATGGAACCACGGACCCCGCGGTATGGATCTAGGACTTCATTCTCCACATCCATATGGCCCGCGGAGATGACCTCCACGCCATAAAATACCTCCCTTTAAAACTCAAAGGGCCAGCTCGGCATTGGCTAAACAGTCTGCCTGAAAATTCCATTGGCGGCTGGGAGGACTTGGAAGAGGCTTTCCTTGATAACTTCCAAGGTACATATGTTTGACCTCCAGACGCTGATGACTTAAGCCATATAGTTCAATAGCCCCGAGAGTCCACCAGGAAATTCTGGACAAGGTTCTTAACTAAAAAGAACCAAATTGTCGACTGTCCGGACGCCGAAGCTCTAGCAGCTTTTAAGCATAGCATCCGCGACAAATGGCTCGCTCGCCACCTCGGCCAATAAAAGCCAAAATCCATGGCAGCCCTCACGGCACTCATGACCCGCTTTTGTGCGGGCGAGGACAGTTGGTTGGCCCGTAGCAAAAACAATGCAAGCGACGTCGGCACCCCTGAAGTTAAAAGCAACAAAGACATGTCTCGATGCAATAGATACAAGCGCCAAAACAACAGTGACAACACCGAGGATACGGCGGTCAACGCCGGATTCAGCGGCTCTAAGTCCGGTCAGCGGAAGAAGCCATTCCAAAAGAACAATTCGGGCCCATCCAGCTTGGACCGCATACTTGATCGTCCGTGCCAGATTCACGGCACCCTCGACAAGCCTCCTAATCATACAAATAGAGAGTGTTGGGTTTTCAAATAGGCCGGCAAATTAAATGCTGAGAACAGGGAAAAGGGATCGCAAAGCGAGGACGATGACGAAGAGCCATGGCAACCGAACATAGGGGTACATAAGAAGTTTCCCCCTCAGGTCAAAACGGTGAACATGATATATGCTACCCACATCCCCAAGAGGGAGCGCAAGCGTGCGCTCAGGGACGTCTACGCAATGGAGCCAGTCGCCCAAAAATTCAATCCATGGTCGTCATGCCTGATCACCTTTGATCGCCGGGATCACCCGACCAGCATCCGTCACGGAGGATCAGCCGCACTGGTCTTAGACCCAATAATTGATGGGTTCCACCTGACTCGTGTCCCTATGGACAGCGGTAGCAGCCTCAATCTGTTCTATCAGGATACAGTGTGAAAAATGGGCATTAACCCATCAAGGATCAAGCCTACAAGGACTACCTTTAAAGGAGTCATCCCAGGCGTAGAGGCCCGTTGTACGGGCTCAATCACACTAGAGGTTTTCTTCGGATCTCCGGACAACTTCCGAAGCGAGGAGTTAGTCTTTGATATCGTCCCATTCCGCAGCGGCTATCATGCACTACTCAGATGAACTGCGTTTGCTCGATTCAACATAGTGCCACACTATGCTTATCTCAAGCCCAAGATGCTCGGCCCACGCGGTCTCAAGATGCCCGGCCCACGCGGTGTCATAACAGTCAATGGCAATACAGAACACTCTCTCCATACAGAAGAGCACATAGCTGCCCTAGCAGTAGAAGTACAAAGCAACCTTCTCAAGCAGAACCTTCATTCAGCTGCCGAGCCCTCGGACACCCTTAAGAGGGTCCGGACTACTCTGCAGCAGGAGAGCTCGGCTTGATAGGAACTCGACTAGCAATCCGGCCTCCGTCTCAGTCCCGATCAAGCGGTGGCATGCGTGCCGCGCATACATAACTATGCACTCAAAATTCCATGGGCATTGACGGAGGCATATAACTAGCTTGTGATCCATGGCACGGCTCAACCAACATCGGATACACACATACTTTCACTTTTGCTTGTTTTATTTCAGGTTTTATTCCTACAGGCCCCGTTGGGTGGTCTGGTTATCGGTCCTCTTGAAGGATAAATACACCAAGATGGCGAGGAGCGCAGACATACATGGACTTTTTAGGTAATTCCGTTAATGATAACTCTATCTGTTCTCCAGGACCCACATGTAGCTCTTACTGGGTTTCGGCATGTTGAATAGCCTATTGCTTATTGCACTACTTGTATCAATGCACCTTGACGTACTAATTACATTACAGTGAAAATAGTTTGTAGCTGGAGCTGTAGGACCCCAGCTTTTTACCTTTACATCTTTTCTGTTTTCTTTCTCTCTTTGCTTTATTTTTTCAGCTTCTCTGTGGATAACCCCATCAGGTAGCACCCGTACACTTTGGTATGTTTTGATGTTTGGCAGGGGCTTTATAGCACCCCACATTACGGCAACAAAAGTCCGAACACTTCTTGCAAGTATAGTTCGGCACCCCGAATTTAGCATTATATGCATTGGCTCCGAATCATGTCTTTGGTCAATAGTTGGGTTGCCCAGATCCTGTGCTTGCTATCCTACGTTCTGCTACATTGGCTAGGGTAGTAAAGGGAGAACTACTGTGATTGTGCCCTGGTCTAAACCGGATGAGCACCTCAGTAGAGAAAGCCGAAAATTGACTGTCTTGATGCGGCGAGACCCAGTCAACTATTCGGAGGTCTCAAATCGTTGGAGGTTTTTCCACATTTCGCGAAGGATCGTACTTCCCGATCAGACACTGACAGCACTCTGGTTCGTATGCTAGGGGCTGCGCTTATGTTTTATTATAAAACTCATATGGCTAAGTGAGGGCGTTCAAGCCATATAGTCTGGTTGCTTGGCTCGTTGCGCTAAATAACTCCTTCAAGGACCATATAATTGGATCAAGATTGTTTAGATACCATCCCGAACACCTCCGTACTACCTACGTGACGGCAGAAGCCGACGACTGGCCAACCCTCAGATTTCACACAACACGGCCGCGCAGGAGGATACAATTAAAACATAATAAAAATTATATTACAAAGCGGATTTGTTTTCATCATACAATACAAAATACGAGTGTATTCACTCGAAAATAACGTCCTGCCCGCACTGCGTGGCTACAATACGAGACCCCTCTAGGACATCTGCAAAGTAGCACTCGGGCGTATGGTGCTCCTTGCCCTTCGGCGGCCCCTTGGTCAGCTCAAAGGCTGTCCATCTTCGCCCACCACATTTTGCCACGAGCAAAGGCCATCCGGGCACCTTCAATACAGACCGACCGCTTTACGACCTCAAGCCGCGGGCAGGCACTAACAAGCCACTTCACAAGCCCGAAGTAGCTGTTGGGCACCGGTGCGGCAGGCCATAGCCGGACCATCAGGTCCCTCATGGCCAGCTCGGCCGCCTTGTGCAGCTTGACCAACTGTTTCAGCTGGTCGCTGAAGGATATCGGATGTTCTGGCCCAAGATATTGAGACCAGAACAGCTTCTCCGTCGAACTCCCTTCCTCGGCTCGATAGAATTCAGCAGCATTAGATACGCTGCATGGAAAATCCGTGAACACACCTATAGAGCACCGAATTCGGGTAAGTAAAAGGAGCGTCTCTTTCACAGACTTGCCTTGCATAATGAAAGCCTTACCCGCCTCAATCTTCTTAGCTGCCTGGAGTTCCTGAAGGGCGCTCTGGGCCTCGGCTCGAGCCTCTTGTGCACTCTGGCAGACCTTCACAACTTCAGACGCCTGCGTCTTCGAATCACGCTCTAGGGACTCGTACTTATTGATGGCATCCTGAAGCTCTTGTTGAACCTCGCTGACCGGGCCTCGTGCTTTTCGCGTACAACATATTCCTTGGCCGCTTTGTCCTCGGCCTCGCTAATGCCTTCTTGAGGGCCGCCACCTCGGTCGTGGCCCCTAGCATAGTCCATGACACTTTAGTCAGCACAAAGTATTCATCCTCCCTAACATACACGCACAGGTTAATGCATACCTTGGCTGTCCTCCAGCTGCTTCTTCACAAGGCTGAGCTCTTCCTCGGCCCTCTCCAGGCTCCGCTTCAGTTCGGGGACTTCCGCAGTATGAGCTGCAGCAGCCAGTAGCGACGCCTGCTTATTTTCATAGACATCATATATTAGACTCCTGCGAAAATTGTTTTGATCCTCTGTTCGGCTTTTCTTTCCGAACACCAAAAAAGCATCAGGTGCTACTGTCTACGCAATGATATTCTTTCTACAATTATTATTACCTCAAAGCCTATTAAAAGGCTAGTGCAGGCTTCGGTCAGCCCGCTTTTGGCAGACTGAACCTTTTTGATCACCGTACCCATGGGGACACTGTGTTCATCTACAATAGAAGCACCTCGCAGTGCTTCCAGCAGATCATCCGGCGCCTCTGGTTGGATGGAGGTCACCAGCGGAACAGGCACACCCCCTCCTTTCAGGGAAGGCCGTTCACCAGACTCCAGAACCGCACAGGTCTCCGGTGATATCCGGCTGGGGCCGAATGGAACTCGGCCCCCACCATCAGTCCCCATGGGGGCTTCTTCCCTCATGTGTCCCGCGGTCATGGAGTCATCCCTGGATGCCGCCCTGACGATTTCCAGAGCCTCCTCTTGGTCGGGAAAGGCCCTTTGGGACAGCACCTCATCGTCGCCTTTGGGTGAGGTAGAGTGAGCAGGTGGTGGCGACATGCTAGCCATCTCCTTTGAGTCCAGCAAGTCCTCTATTGAGGATTGCGGAGAACTGTCACGGGCCAGACTGCAATAGCATAAATTAAACATATTAATATGGCAAAGGGGAAAGGACATACATTTGGATGAGCATAAGGTCTTTGGTACTTACGAAGCGGCCCGAGGCTTGGTCCGGGGCATTCGTTCCGGACTGCTATCGACATCCCACGCGGAGTTCTCCGCAAGGGAGCCTTTTCCCCTCTTGGGTGCCTTCACCTCTAGGTTCGTGGAGGCCACCCTTTTCTTCCTTCCCCCCTCAGGGGGGACTTGTTTTCTTCCTCCTTGTCATCGTCTTTGGCAACCGGATGGTCAGTCTCATCTTCGGACGACAGGTCCGAAGTATCCTTTCGACGAAAGACACTCCTGGTCCTCTTGGATGCCTTCTTGTTCTTCTTCTCTGGCACTTCATAAGGCGCCGGGAACAACATCTTCGTCAGGAGTGGGGTCTGGTTGTCTTCGGGTAGCGGGGCTAGACAGTTAATCCGCCTCGCTATGTCGATCCAAGCCTAAGAAAAGATTGACAGGAGAGCTTAGACTTCTTTCTCACAATACGCTAGTAAAGGTTATGCCTTGAGAGCGTGAAAGAGCTTACCAAATTGGCTTGGCGCTTTGAGATAAGCCCACGGTCCTCGGTTGTAGGTGGTGGCGTCTTGCCGGCCTTGAAGAGCACTTTCCAGATATCCTCGTGCGTTGTGCCAAAAACCTCTAGAAGCGTCTTGTGCTTGGCCGGATCGAATTCCCACAAATAGCAGGTTCGGCTTTGGCACGGGAGGATCCGGCGGATGAGCATGACCTGGATCACATTGACAAGCTTGATCTTGTTGGATATCATGTTCTAGACACACATATGGAGCCCTGTCAGGTCGTCCGGAGTACCCCAGGATAGGCCCTTCTCTTGCCAGGAGGTGAGCCACATCAGAGCTCCAGATCGGAATTCGGGGGCCACCGTCTAGTTGGCGTCGCGTGGCTCGGTGATGTAGAACCACCCTGATTGCCACCCCTTCACCGTTTCCATGAAAGAACCTTCGAGCCAGGTGACGTTGGGCATCTTACCCAACATAGCTCCTCCGCACTCTGCCTGTTGATCACTCACCACCTTCGGCTTCACATTAAAAGTCTTCAGCCATAGGCCAAAATGAGGTGGGATGCGAAGAAAGGCCTCGCACACGACTATAAATGCCAAGATGTTGAGAATAAAGTTGGGGGCTAGATCATGGAAATTTAGCCCATAATAAAACATTAGTCCGCGAACAAACGGGTGGAGAGGGAATCCAAGCCCGCGGACAAAATGTGTGAGGAACACCACTCTCTCGTGAGGCTCGGGGGTGGGGACGATATGTCCCTCGGCCGAAAGTCGGTAAACGATTTCCTTGGCTAGATATCCTGCCTCTCGGAGCTCCTCTATATTTTTCCTCTTAATGGAGGAGGCCATACATTTGCCGCCAGCTCCGGATACGGACATGATTGGGTGTTTGTTTGAATGGGAGCGAATGAGAACTTGGGTGTTGGAGCTCAAGAACGAGGAGGCAGGAAGAAAGCGTGGGAGAAGAAAGGGGAATCTTATCTCCTTATAAGGGCGGTGAATATCGAATGTCCCCCCATTCGACTTAAAATTCGCCTGCTCCCAAGGGCTGTGTAAACGGCACGGTTGGGTTACCCACGCTCGTATTGATGAGAATCCCGTAATAAGGGGACACGATCTATGCTTTGACAAGATGTGCCAATGACAACCGCGTCTCGAAACATGGGGCGAAAACAGTTCGAAATTATGACCGGACAGGCATAGCGTCGCATTACTAAAGTTGTCAGCAGATTGGACTTGTGTGTTATTATATTCTCTCTACAGTTGTGTGCGGTGTGTGTTACATGTCCGGATACGACCAATTCGTCTGGAGACTATTCAGGAGTTCTGAAGGAGGAACCTGCCTTGCAATGCCGAAGACAGCACTACGTGCCGGATACCTTGTCATTGAAGCCAGGTTCAGGGGCTACTGAGGGAGTCATGGACTAAGAGGTCCTTGGGCGTCCGGACTGTTATCTAAAGGGCCGGACTGATGGGCTGTGAGGATATGAAGACCGAAGACTGTGCCCGTGTCTGGATGGGACTCTCCTTGGCGTGGAAGGCAAGCTTGGCAAACAACTATTCCCTCTTATGTAACCGACTCTATGTAACCCTAGATCCCCCTGGTGTCTATATAAACCGGAGGGTTTAGTCCGGAAAGGATATACTCAATACCTTAGTCATACATGCTAGACTTCTAGGGTTTAGCCATTACGATCTCGTGGTAGATCAACTCTTGTAATACCCATATTCATCAATATCAATCAAGCAGGACGTAGGGTATTACCTCCATCAAGAGCGCCCGAACCTGGGTAAAACTTCGTGTCCCCTGTCTCCTGTTACCATCAACCTTAGACGCACAGTTTAGGACCCCCTACCCGAGATCCGCTGGTTTTGACACCGACAGCCACCAGGCCAGTTTGTTCCAAAGGCTTCCTTTTTTAATTGCTCAACAATGAGGTTGTTGGAGATAAGTATGAGCGAGGGAAGGCCTTGTCTGCAAGTGTGGAGAGAGGTGCGGGTATCTTTTAGTTTAATTCCCATCCGTCAGATATAGATCGGACGGTCTATATTGTAAGATGGCACGCGTACCATCATCACCAACTTAGTTTTTTATAAGAGAAGAAATATAAGTATGGAGATACAAACGTATTATCGATACTTGTTTCCGTAAACTAGGATCTACATTCTATTCAACGCCTCAGCATGTGGGGCCTTAGCACAATGACTTCTCGACTATGTAAAACAAAGGTTTTCCCGTTGCTGATAAGGAGGGGGTGATGGCGGCGCGTTTTCGGCTTGCTCTAGTCCTAGTAGTCATACTAGGTGGTCTAGGCACGTGTAGATTTATTCTTTTTCACGTCTCGTGTTCTCCGTACTGCCACGACTGTTGATGAGTAGATGGTAAGTTATTCACGGGGAAACCCTTGTTGGGTGTGTTTGCGAGAGAGAGAGAGAGAGAGAGAGTGCATGTGTGATATGTCTAGAGACTGAGGCAATGATAAGAGATTCTTTTGTGTCTATGTGTGTGGAGGATAGAGAGAGACATGTACATGGGGCTTTGTGTTGTGTAACGTGGAGACACATAGACATAATTAGAGAGTGAGTGTGTGAGATACGCATGCGGACATGGGGAGAGATGAGGATCCAGATAAATGGGTGTTTGTGCGTGTCTGTGTGTGTTTGTGTGCACATTTGTGTGTGAGAGGGAGTGTGTGTATGTGGAGTAGAGAGACCACTAATGATGTAAACCTAGTATAAGGGAAGGGGGAATGGTGTGACATGTGTGTCATAGAGAGACAAAGGCATGTGTAGTAGCGGAATAGCATGGGTGCGGCCGGGGAGCAGACTATTTGGAAGAGACATCGAGTGTGTGTGGGAGAGGGGTGTGTGAGAGAGAGAGAGCGAGGAAGAGAGGGGGGAGAGGGGTCGTTGGTGTCCATAAATGTCATATAGATAGGGAGACAATGTTGATGTTGTTCGAATTTGGCCTATGTACGGAGACGCAAGGGAAGCGAGTCATCGTGTGTGTGATAGGGACTTCATGAGAGATCTAGAATAGATGGTGTAGAGAACAATGTGCGATATTGAGAACGATGATACATTAGGGAGCTATGGAAAGAGTCATGGCATATATGTATATAGGGAAGGAGCTGGGGCTGGTCCGCATGTGGGAGAGATAGAAAGAGGAGAGTGGTGCACACGGAGACAAAGTGTGCTTGTCTGCAGTGGGGGTGGTGTGTGAGGTGAGTGTGCGAGAACCACATAACTAGGGAGATAGACGTTTGGGGGCGATGTTTTGTGTGTATGGGAAAGATACACTCTACATAGTGCTTGTGCTTGGAAAAGAGAGATGTCGGGAGACCTAGAGAGTGGTGGAAGAGATGTGTGCATGCTCAAGAGACAAAGTGATAGAGACATATATTGGGGTCCGGACTTTAGAAGAGAGGGTGGTGCTAATGTGCTCGTGTGTTCATGTCTGGGGGAGAGAACAACTTGTGTGTGGGGGGGTGGCTTCAGATAAAGAGTGACTCATGGTTGATCAATTTGTTTCACAGTTTGGACTATGAGATAACGATACTTTTGAACATGCGTGATATACCTTGATGTACCAGAATTACAAACCTAAGATTGGAATTTTGGAATTCGACTCCATCATTAGCTTTTGTAATTCATTTAAACGGAGGTACATTTTTTAAGCCAGGATTTCATGATTTCAAATTCATATATCAAACCTAGAGATATACACATACGGGCATGTTCAAACTTTATAATCATCCACTTTATTCATACACATACACATTTTTGCTTTTGTCATCATATTTAGGATAAATACATTTGGAATTTCATTGAATTGGACCATATGATGGTATTTGCTTGTACTAGCTCAATGATCCATATTTGAATTGAATGGACAGTCTAAGTTTCGAGTTGGAGACATTGATTTTCAAAACTTGCACATTTTTTTGCGTGCCAAACAAATAAATTCTCGGTCATGATATCATAGTCGGCCGTACAAGAGCAGAACACTTATAATCTCAGGCGCCAAAAGCTTTGAAACTTCCCGCTCACATCGAAATATCTCACGCTCGAAAGTTTAGCCCTCCGATATTCCTGTTTTACCCCTGCCACATGAACGGAAAAGGGCTGCTTTGGTAACTCCATTGTTTTCCCCTCTTTGCCCCCAACATTCTTCCCCAGAGCCCCTCCCTTCCCCTCCCCGACCCCCCAACCACGGCAAGTCACCGAATCTAGTCCTCCACTGTCGCGGTTGACCTCACACCCCGCCGGATCTACCTTTCGCACCTTGGAACCCCCAACAGCCAACTCACCACTTCACCAGAGCCGCTTCAGTGACTGGCTTGTCCACCGCTCCAGATCTCCTTGACCGCCATCATGGTGCACAGCCCCAGATCTGCTTAACCAGCGCCCTCGTCCACCACAGTGTAGGCCCTTCACTGACTCCCTCGTCCACCCCATCGTTGGCCCTTCATACAAGCCCTCGTCCGCCACAACAGATCTGCCTCACCGAAAGCACTGTACACTACGCCCGCTAAAGCCTTCGTCCACTTCACCAGACCCGCTCCACGGACGCCATAATCAACTCCACCGGCCCCGCTTTACTGATGCCGCAGCCTCATCAAGTTATTTCGATTTGTACTCCTTAGGTTTTTCTCTTCTTGATCGTTCAACTGTTCACTTACCATAGATGAGCTTTCTTACATGTCGACAGGCGCCGCAACCGAAGCACCGAAGCTGCTTGAGCGACGGCGACAGCCAGCCCAAACTCGACCACAACACGAGCACCATCGATGATCCTTAGCTATCAAGTATGACAACGATACCCATACGCCGCCGAGAATCAGGTACTATTATCCAACGGCCGGCGCCTACGTTCACTTTCTTAGCATAAACACCGCACCTTTGAATTTCTTCAGGACATCATTCAATTTTTCATGAGACACATTATTCTGCTTGCCC
The DNA here is from genome assembly GCF_018294505.1 of Triticum aestivum. NCBI lineage: Eukaryota > Viridiplantae > Streptophyta > Magnoliopsida > Poales > Poaceae > Triticum > Triticum aestivum. The sequence continues at coordinate 504,440,911 of NC_057794.1, forward strand.
CTGTAGGGCCATACTTTTGGCAGTGAACATGTTACATGTGCTAAATTACATACCAGTGCACATATAGTTAATATGCTTTAGTTTTGTCCTAAGTATTACTGTACTTCCTAGATATCACTGCCTACTATTTTACTTTTTGCATGCTATATTTATGATAATGGTGTTTTTCTGATGCCACCTATTGGTTCCATCAGACTGCTTCATGTTCTCTATGCTTATTTACACATCAGCAAACTAGCATGTGGTTCTGCTGCTTTTTGTTCGTTTTACCCTACATTTTCTGATGCTAGCTCTTACATCACTGCTCCGAGCCTCTGTTCATTACTTTTTTGTGTTCTTGATCTTCCCAAGTTACATGACCAATTTGACGCTTCTATTAATTATGGAGCTGCCGACCCCATCAAGCAAAATATTTGTTCTTTTGGGGCTGACACCTCAAACAAGCATAAAAATAGAGGGAATCAGATATATTGTCGTGTATGCACACACCCTTGTTTCATTAGTTTAGATGAACCATTGATGATCAATTTGAACCAGTGCATGCGATTAAAATTAATTATACCTAAATAGAGGGTGCAAAATAAACCACAACAACTAGATTTGCAACCACGGGATGCTGACGATATCTTCAAAGAACATTGCAACATCAGCGTGGCTTCACAGCAACATATGGTAAGCCAGTGTGTCTTAGTACATGTGAAATGTAATGCGTGTGGGATGCTTTCTTGTCTTGTGCCCTCAACCTGTAATCCTACAGAATTACAAATAGTTTAGTTGTCTGCTTTGCTGTATTTGCTTGATTTGAATGCTTGTTTGTTAGTTGTTACGCTATACCTGAGTTGGCCAATATGTCGGCAGTGCCTGTTGTACTATCATAAAGAAATGCATGCCTAGTTCATTTGAGTCCTTAACTTTCCCTCTGAACTTCATCACAAGACTGTCTTCGTAGTTTATATGAGGCCACACTATTAAGTGCTTTCTCAGATTACTTCAACTACTTAGATGCCTTGGAAACTTAAATATAGCGGTGGTACACTCCCTTTCAACTAGGGATGTCAACTGGGTCACGTTTAATCCCGACTAAAGTCCACTAGTGGTATGATAGTTGATGTCTACTACACAACCTTCTTCTTGTAGACGTTGTTGGGCCTCCAAGTGCAGAGGTTGGTAGGACAGCAGCAAATTTCCCTCAAGTGGATGACCTAAGGTTTATCAATCCGTGGGAGGCATAGGATGAAGATGGTCTCTCTCAAACAACCCTGCAACCAAATAACAAAGAGTCTCTTGTGTCCCCAACACACCCAATACAATTGCAAATTGTATAGGTGCACTAGTTCGGTGAAGAGATGGTGATACAAGTGCAATATGGATGGTAGATAAAGGTTTTTGTAATATGAAAATATAAAACAGCAAGGTAACTAATGATAGAAGTGAGCACAAACGGTATTGCAATGCTAGGAAACAAGGCCTAGGGTTCATACTTTCACTAGTGCAAGTTCTCTCAACAATAATAACATAATTGGGTCATATAACTATCCCTCAACATGCAACAAAGAGTCACTCCAAAGTCACTAATAGCGGAGAACAAACGAAGAGATTATTGTAGGGTACGAAACCACCTCAAAGTTATCCTTTTTGATTGATCTATTCAAGAGTCCGTAGTAAAATAACACGAAGCTATTCTTTTCGTTCAATCTATCATAGAGTTCGTACTAGAATAACACCTTAAGACACAAATCAACCAAAACCCTAATGTCACCTAGATACTCCAATGTCACCTCAAGTATCCGTGGGTATGATTATACGATATGCATCACACAATCTCATATTCATCTATTCAACCAACACAAAGAACTTCAAAGAGTGCCCCAAAGTTTCTACCGAAGAGCCAAGACGAAAACGTGTGCCAACCCCTATGCATAATTTCACGAGTTCACGGATCTCGCAAGTTGATCACCAAAACATACATCAAGTGGATCACATGATATCCCATTGTCACCATAGATAAGCACATGCAAGACATACATCAAGTGTTCTCAAATCCTTAAAGACTCAATCCGATAAGATAACTTCAAAGGGAAAACTCAATTCATCACAAGAGAGTAGAGGGGGAGAAACATCATATGATCCAACTATAATAGCAAAGCTCGCGATACATCAAGATCATGCCACCTCAAGAACATGAGAGGGAGAGATCAAACACATAGCTACTTGTACATACCCTCAGCCCCGAGGGAGAACTACTCCCTCCTCATCATGGAGAGCACCGGGATGATGAAGATGGCCACCGGAGAGGGATCCCCCCCTCTGGCAGGGTGCCGGAACAGATCTAGATTGGTTTTCGGTGGCTACAAAGGCTTCTAGTGGCAGAACTCCCGATCTAGGTTATGTTCTGGAGGTTTCTGTATATATAAGAGGTTTTGGCATCGAGAACAAGTCAGGGGGGTCTCCAGGCTGTCCACGAGGCAGGGAGGCGCGCCCCCACCCTCGTGGGCAGCCCGGGACTCTTCTGGCCCAACTCTTTTACTCCATGGCCTTCTTCTGGTCCAAAAATAAGCTCCGTCAAGTTTCAGGTCAATTGGACTCCGTTTGGTTTTCCTTTTCTGCGATACTCAAAAACAAGGAAAAAACAGAAACTGACACTAGGCTCTAGGTTACTAGGTTAGTCCCAAAAATCATATAAAATAGCATATAGATGCATATAAAACATCCTAGATGGATAATATAATAGCATGGAACAATAAAAAATTATAGATACATTGGAGACGTACAAGCATCCCCAAGCTTAATTCATGCTCGTCCTCGAGCAGGTAAATGATAAAACAGAATTTTTGATGTGGAATGCTACCTAACATAATTATCAATGTAATTTTATTTATAGTGGGAAGAATACTCAGATTCATAAGACTCAAGACCAAAGTTTAATATTGAAATAAAAATAAAAATAATAATACTTCAAGCATACTAACCAAGCTATTATGTCTTATCAAAATAACATAGTGTCGGAGTAAATAACCATGGGTAGCCTAGCCGGCTCCCCCTGGCCCTTCTGAAAAAATTACGAGCCAATTCGGCCCTCAAGAATCCAAGACACAGGGCCGCCTTCCCCTTGCCGGCTGTCTCCAGGCCGGCTATCGGAAGGCGGCCCGACTTCAGCCCTCATGAAGAGAAGCCGCGGGAGGGCCGGCTCCGAGAAGCCGGCTGCGAGAAGTCCGACTCCAAGAAGCCGGCTCCCATAAAGCGGTCAAGATCGTACCCTCGAAGTCTGCATCCACATAACAGCGATGTGACGGGGCGTGGCTACAGTGAAGCCTGCCACCCCCGAATCCCGGAGCACGCCTGGCATAGTGCGCCGTACGGGTGGCCATGACCCGTCCGGCACAGCACTGTTGCCACGTTGACCCTGATGTCATCCATGATAGGCTACCAGTACGGCCCATGGGCGGTGGGCCCATTCGGGCAGAGAGACACCCGAAGGCGGCCAGACCTCCCCCAGTCGGCCCAAGATAGAGCTGGCTCCCCACAGCCGGCTTGCCACCTCCCTCGAAGAAGATGCCCCATTAAGGAGACAAGACGCGGTGAGGCTACAGCGATCACCCGCCGGACGGCGGCACTGTAGCCACGCCCACCTCGGCGAAGCCCTCGTCACCAAGATTGAGCAACAGTAACCAGCCGCCAACAAGGCCCTGACAGTGGGGCCTGCCTGTCGACCAAGGAGCCGGCAGCCGGCGGGACCCACTAGCCGGCGGGCCCCAGTAGCCGGCGTAGAAGCTGGAGAGCGTAGACACAGACGACTGGGCCTCGCGCCCAGCCAGATTACCATTCTACCCCCGGGGGTAGGCCTATATAAACCCCCCGGGGCATCCATGCAAAGAGAGATGAATCCTTGCTAGTCTTAGACACCACATAGGGAGGAGAAGAGAGCAAGCCGTGCCCTTCTTCCTCCTCTCGCCAAACAGCTCAAGGAGCACCGTGTAGCTACTTGTTCATCTAGTGACCATGCGGAGACCCCGCAGAGTAGCAGTAGGGGTGTTATCTCCACGGAGAGCCCCGAAGCTGGGTAAGATTCACCGGCGTGCATGTCTTCGCCTCATCCCGTTTCCAGGCACCGGCGATGTCTTACTGGCTCCCACAATGATAAGCCACCCGTTGGCATATGTCGCACCTACCACCCGACATTTGGCACCCACCATGGGGCCAGGTGCACCGCCGTATGGAGATCTGTTCTGGACGGGAACCCTCTTCCTCCCCCGCGAGCGTAGCCAGCCCGGCACGCCCGATGTCGCTTGCCACGACGTGCTACAAGGCGTCACCAACATCTGTGCGGTGAGCAGCCTCGCCGATCTCCTTGACAAGACTCTCATCTCTGACGAGCTCGCCTCCGATGCGGGCACCGACCACCTCGTCAACCTCCTCGGCCAGGTCCACATCTCCGGCGAGCCTGCCGTGGACTTGGAGTCGGTTGGCTCCACCGATCCGATGCCTGTCGACTTCGACACGGCCTCACTCGACACGTTCCCCACCAACGTCGCGATCTACAACGACCCGCTTCCCTGGGCTGATGGCTGCGACGCTGTCACCACCGAGGTGATGGTCATCGGCCACGGTGGCGCTTCTGACAAGAGCGCCTGCGACGCCCCGCACGCGGCGGTCCACGACTTGTCCATCCCCCTCCCGGCCGATGCCGACGCTGAAGCACTGGAAGCTCGCCGCCTTGCCCTCCTCGCGGAGGGCCGGAAGTTGGTTTCCATGAGACGCCTCGCTGAGGCCCACCGACGCGAGGCCGACCGCGCCGCCTTTGGCACGCCGCCCCCAGGCGGGCCTAGCCGGGCCGGCGTTGTCAGACAGCGCGGCGCTGTCATCGCTGATACGCTAGGAGTCGACCGCCCAGTCTACGCTACTCCACTCGAGAACCTGCGCGCCGCCCAGGCGGCCGTAGATGAGCTAGATGGACTGGGGGCCGAAGAACTCCCCCACGTGACCCGACGCATCCAGCAGCTGATCGATGCAGCCGCGCAGCGGCACGAAGCTGACGCCCACGCGGAAAGCCCTCCCCCGCGCCGAGATCACGGCGCGACATCCCGGACGCTGACTACGGGTAAAACCCGCGCGCGGCGCGAGAAAGAACCGGCTGCCAGCCGAAGCTGAACCCGAATGCTGCAGGGCACGGCGCGGACCTGGCTCAACAGCCTCAAGCCATACAGCATCAACAACTGGCTAGACTTCATAGAAACCTTCGTCCGCAACTTCACCAGCACCTACAAGCAGGCTCCCAAGCCCAGACAACTCTCCTTGTGCGTACAAGGCCTCACCGAGTCCACTCGCGACTACCTCACGCGTTGGGCCGAGCTCCGCAACTCTTGCGAAGGGGTACACGAGGTGCAAGCCATAGAATACTTCACTGCCGGGTGCCGAGAAGGCACCCTCCTCAAGCACAAGCTCCTCTGCAACGAGCCGACTACCCTCGACGAGCTTCTGATCATAGCGGACAAGTACGCCACCGCCAACTCCTCAATGAAGACCGAACTCCGGGTAGACACGTCCGGAAAGGTACTCAACCCGGCGCCCAAGACGCCGGCTGGGGACTCCGACCGACGCCCACGCCAGAACGACCACAAGCGCAAGGGCCTGGTGCTGCCCTCCACTAGTCGGCAGGTGGCCACAGTCGAAGACGAGCAGCCCGAAGCGCGGTCCGCACCCAAGAAGCAGAGGGGCGGCAAGCTGGCTTGGCAGCCGGCCTTCTCCTACGAGCAGACTCTCGACGCCCCGTGCAAGTTCCACAGCGGCGCGAAGCCGTCCAACCACACGACTCGGAAGTGCCACTGGCTCACCCGAATCTCTAAAGGCAAAGGGCTCGCGCCGCCTCCGCCTGCCGGTCCGCCGCCTCCGGCTCCGAAGCCGCCGTCCGCTCGGCCCGCAGTCGGAGCCGTGCACGATGAGTTCCCCGACGAGCATGCCACCTATATCATCTTTACAAGTCACCGGCGCAGCAAACACCGAGAGCAACAAGAAGTCAGCATGGTTGCTGCCAACCCCGCCGAGCACATGCACTGGTCAGAAAAACCTATCAGCCGGAGCCAGACCGACCACCCAGAGGTGATGCCGTCTCCCAGCTCTTATGCGTTGGTTTTGGATGCCACCCTTGCAACGGATAGACGCGCTGCCCGATTCTCCCGCGTGCTGATAGACGGCGGGAGCAGCATCAACATCCTGTACCGTGACACCATGGAGAAGCTGAATGTCAAGACGAAGCAACTCATGCCTACTCGGACTGTGTTCCATGGCATCGTACCCGGCTTGTCCTGCGCCCCCATTGGCAAGATCAAGATTGATGTACTTTTTGGGGACAAGGAGCATTTCCGCCGGGAAGCGATCTGGTTTGAAGTGGTGGACCTGGAGAACCCTTACCATGCATTGCTTGGCCGACCTGCCTTGGCCAAGTTCATGGCAGTTCCCCACTATGCATACCTCAAGATGAAGATACCGAGCACCAAAGGCGTCATCACCATAGTTGGCGATTACAAGAAGTCCTCTGAGTGCGCAGCAGCCAGCAGTCGGCTGGCCGAGTCCCTTGTGATTGTCGAAGAAAAGAAGATGTTGGACCGAGTCGTGGCCATGGCCGGCAAGCAGTCGGACCTGTCCCCCGATCCCAAGGAGCATGATGCTCAAGGATCCTTCCAGCCGGACAAGGAGACGAAGAAGATACCTCTTGACCCCGAGCACCCAGAGAGGTTTGCCATCATCGGGGCAAACCTAAACAACAAATAGGAAGGCGAGCTCGCCGATTTCCTTCGTGAGAATCGGGACATCTTTGCATGGTCCCCCAAGGACATGCCGGGCGTTCCGAAGGAATTCGCCGAGCACAAACTACACGTCAGAGAAGACGCAAAGCCAGTCAAACAACCCCTCCGCCGACTGTCGGAGGAGAAACACAGGATTGTGGGAGAGGAGATAGCCCGGCTTCTGGCAGCCGGCTTCATTATGGAAGTTTTCTTTCCAGAATGGCTCGCCAACCCGATCCTCGTGCTAAAGAAGAACAACAAGTGGCGCATGTGTATAGACTACACGAGCCTCAACAAGGCCTGCCCCAAAGATCCCTTTGCCCTGCCAAGGATTGACCAAGTGATAGACTCCACGGCCGGATGCGAGCTGTTGAGTTTCTTGGATGCTTACTCAGGGTATCACCAGATAAAGTTAGATCCGGCAGACCGCCTGAAGACCGCCTTCATCACGCCATTCGGAGCCTTCTGCTACCTGACTATGACATTCGGCTTGAGAAATGCCGGTGCCACTTTTCAGCGTTGCATGCAGAAGTGCCTCCTCAAGCAACTCGGCAGAAATGCCCATGTCTACATAGACGACATTGTGGTGAAGACGGAGAAGCGCGACACCTTGCTGGAAGACCTCAAGGAAACATTTGAGAACCTACGCCGGTTCCAAATCAAGCTTAACCCCGAGAAATGCGTGTTCGGAGTGCCAGCCGGCCAGCTCCTAGGCTTCCTGGTCTTCAAACGCGGCATCGAATGCAACCCAGTAGAAATCAAGGCCATTGAGAGAATGGCTATTCAACCAAACTTCAAGATGTCCAGAAGTTTACCGGATGCTTGGCCTCCCTGAACCGCTTCATCAGCCGGCTCGGAGAGAAAGCTCTTCCCCTCTACCGCCTCATGAAGAAGACCAACCACTTCGAGTGGAATGACCAAGCCGATCAAGCTTTTCACGAGCTGAAGAAGATGCTGGCCACGCCGCCTGTCCTGGCGGCGCCAACTGAGAAAGAGCCCATGCTCCTCTACATTGCCGCAACCAGCCGGGTGGTCAGCACCGTCATCGTAGTCCAACGCCCAGAAGAAGGCCTAGCCCAGCCGGTCGAGAGGCTGGTGTACTATTTGAGCGAGGTGCTGTCTACCTCGAAGAAGAACTACCCGCATTACCAGAAGATGTGCTACGGCGTGTACTTCGCCGCCAAGAAGCTGAAGCCCTACTTCCAAGAGCATCCCATCACGGTTGTATGCACCGCCCCGCTGGCCGAGATCATAGGCAGCCGGGATGCATCCGACCGGGTGGCGAAATGGGCCATCGAGCTGGCCCCCTATACGATCTTCTACCGGCCTCGCACCGCCATCAAGTCCCAAGCATTTGCTGACTTCCTCGTCGACTGGGCCGAGACCCAGTACCTACCGCCGGCTCCCGACTCCACTCATTGGCGCATGCACTTCGATGGGTCCAAGATGCGCACCGGCTTGGGAGCCGGCGTCATCCTCACCTCTCGCAAAGGCGACAAGCTCAGATACACGCTGCAAATTCACTTTGCCGCCTCCAACAACGTGGCCGAGTACGAGGTGCTCATACACGGGCTCTGGCTTGCCAAAGAACTCGGCATTCGCCGGATCCTATGTTATGGCGACTCGGACTTGGTGGTCCAGCAATCATCCAGCGACTGGGATGCCAAGGACGCAAATATGGCAAGCTACCACTTCCTCGTTCAGCAGATCAGTGGGTATTTTGAAGGATGCGAGTTCATCCACGTACCACGAGCCGACAACGAGCCAGCTGATGCCCTGGCTCGAATAGGCTCCACTCGGCAAGCAATACCAACCGGCGTCGCTCTACAACGCCTCCTCAAGCCGTCTATCAAGCCATCTCCAGAGTCCGATTCCATCTTCGTGCCGCCTGACCCCGACGCAGCTGGCTCGAAGAACCAAGCAGGTGACCCGGGGACTTCAATAGTCGGCCAGGGGGTATCAGCAGGCGGCTCGGGGACTTCCGTAGTTACGCCCGACCCGGGGACTGCCTCACCCGGCTCGGGGACTGCGGTAGTCGGCCCGGAGACTACACCAACACAACAGGCGGCGGCCGACTCCAGCATTTCACTGCCCAGCCCGCTCGCCCTGGTCGTAGTAGCCGTTTTGGCATTAGAAGAAGTCGCAGCTCCGTCATGGGCTCAATCCATCCTCAACTTCCTAATAAGCCAAGATTTGCCGGCTGACGAAGTAGAGGCAAGACAAGTCCAACGCCGAGCTGGAGCATACACAATCGTCAACAGAGAACTCGTCAAGCGCAGTGTCACTGGAGTCCTCCAGCGATGCGTTGAGCAAGAGAAGGGCATTGCAATCCTCAGAGACATCCACCAAGGAGAATGCGGCCACCATGCGGCCTCAAGATCACTCATCGCCAAAGCCTTCCGCCATGGTTTCTTTTGGCCGACTGCTTTGGATGACGCCAAGGAGTTAGTTAAACATTGCAAAGGGTGCCAACTCTTCAGCTCCAAGCAACACATGCCGGCTTCAGCACTCAAGACCATTCCCCTCACTTGGCCCTTTGCCGTTTGGGGACATGGTGGGCCCATTCAAGACGGCGCGCGGCGGCATGACACATCTGATCGTCGCCGTGGACAAATTCACCAAATGGATTGAGGCAAAGCCGATCAAGAAGCTGAATGGGCCGACTGCCATGACATTTATCACAGATATAACAACTCGGTACGGCGTGCCACACAGCATCATCACCGACAATGGCACGAATTTCGCCAAAGGAGCCTTGGCACGTTTCTGCGCGATGCAAGGCATCTGGTTGGACCTAGCGTCCGGCGCCCACCCGCAGTCAAACGGCCAGGTCGAGCGAGCCAACGGCGTCATCCTTTCCGGCATCAAGCCCCGACTGATCGTACCACAGGAGCGTTCGGCCGGCTGTTGGCTTGATGAGCTGCCGGCTGTCCTCTGGAGTCTGCGCACTACACCAAACAAGTCAACCGGCTTCACTCCTTTCTTCCTCGTATATGGTGCCGAGGCGGTCATCCCAACTGACACCGAGTTCGACTCGCCTCGGGTAACCATGTACACGGAAGCCGAGGCCAAGGAAGCACGAGAAGACGGCATCGACCTGCTGGAAGAAGGCCGGCTGTTAGCCCTCAGCCAGTCCGCCATCTATCAACAGGGCCTGCGCCGCTACCACAGCCAGAAGGTCAAGCCAAGATCCTTCCAAGAGGGCGATCTTGTGCTCCGGCTGATCCAGCGAACAGCTGGCCAGCACAAGCTCTCGGCCCCTTGGGAGGGCCCCTTCGTCATCAGCAGAGCCTTAGGCAACGACTCCTACTACCTAATCAACGCGCAGAAGCCGAAGGCACGAAAGAGAGACGACTCCGGCAAGGAGTCGGAACGACCATGGAACGCCAACCTCCTCCGAAGGTTTTACAGTTGAAATGCAGTATGTATCACGCTAACTTTTGTACTAAGTACGAGACAATAGCCCCTCCGAGGAGAGCTCGGGGACTGCCATCTTTTGTCTATAAATGAAAAGTATCATGCTTATGGCCTTGTCATTGCATTTACTTTTTTCCGTCCGGCACCGGGTTCGACTAGTCGGCCCGGGGACTGGCCGCCTGGAGTTATATTAGTAGTCCTACCCGCAGTCAGACAAGTAGTGTGCCGGCTCCCAAGCTTTCTCTTGCCAAAAGTCGCAGTTCAAAGAACCGGCTGTCCGGCTGGCAAGAGTTAAGGGCAGGAACGGGTGCCCACACAAAAAACAGCTAGGGACTAACAGACTAATATAACAAAAGCCGGTTTTTCTCCTACCGCCGACCGGCTACCAGAGTAGCCGGCCGGCCGGCTTCCATTCACCTCGCTCCAATCTAAGAAAGCTCGAGTACTTGCCTTCCCAGAAGGGGAAGGCGGCAAAGGAAACAGCCTAAGGATAAAAAGCATACGTAAATGGAAGCCAAACATGCACACAATCATATTTACATAAAAGACCTTCAAAAGGCCAGCATTCAACATAGTTCGAATACACCCCCAGTGGGTGGAACTGTGCAAGTTTAATAAAGTTGTTCAAAAGGCAACAAGCAGGAAAAAACAAGGACGGCAGACTAAGCCAAGGGAGCGACTGGCGAGTCGGGCAGGTTGGTGGAGATGGCAGTGCCGGCTGGAGGAGTGGCCAGCTGGCGAACCTCGGCATGATCACCGCCTCCCGCAGAGGGCGCGCTAGCACGCGCCTCGTTGCTGGAGGCACAATCAGGTTGAGGCTGGCTGGCCGCTTCACCGGCCGGCTCAACGTCTTCGCCCTCCTCTCCTTCGTCGTCTTCGCCTTCATCGCTGGAGGCGATCTCCTCTGCCGAGTCTTCACCCGCTGCCGGGTCCAGCCCGAACCACTCCTCCGGCTGGGCAACATCGTCATCATTAATTTCAGGAGCGAAGACGCTGATTTCAGTACACTCGGCAATCGTCGAAGCGCGCTAAGCGATAGCCGGCCGCACCTCCTCCAGCTCTTCGTCGGCCTCCAGCCGCCAGGTGCGCAGCTGGTCCAGGTTCAGCCCCGAATACCAAGCTCGGACGAACTCCAATGCCCGCCCAGCTCCAAGTCGGGCCGCTGATGCTTTCCAAGCCTCGAAGCGGCCAACCGCAACTTCCAGCCAGTCGGCAGTCCGACTCGGGGTGCGGGGAATCGTCTCGCTTGGCCAAAGGGCGGCCAACACCTGCGCCCCGGCGTGCTAGAGGCGGCGGAGCATACGATGAGCCGACTGCAGCCGCTCTTGGACCGCCAAGAGTTGCTCCTCAAGCGTCCGACTCGCGTCCAGCATGATGTCGGCCCCCGACTGACGGCGCGCTTCGCGATGGGCCTCGATGGTTTGGGTAGCGAAGACGGAGTAGCCGGGAAAGTAGTCTGCACAGAGAATAAAAAGCAGCACAAGTCAGAACATAAATCAGGCGGCAAGGGGCATGCAAGGAGCGAGGAAGGCGGCTTACGATCGATCAAATCCTCAATACGGCTGAAGCCTTCATTCAGCACTTGCCTGGTCTCAGCCCAGCCTGCCACTTCGGTCTCGAACTCGGCCTTCAGGGCGGCTTCGTTATCTTGCGCCTTCTTCAGGGCTGCCTTGTGGCTCTCCTGCTGGTCAGCCAGCTTCTTGGCCAGGCGGTCACGCTCCAGGACTAAGGCGTCGTACTCAGTTTCCTTGGCGCGAAGGGCGGCCTGCGCCTCGCTGAGCTGCCCCCTCAAGTCGGCATTGGCTCCTGCAAGCATGAAGACAAAGGAAAATTTAATAAGGGGAAGTCGTCAAGGAAGATCCGACCCAGCTGCTCAGCAGTCGGCCTGAATCTCGGGGACTACACCCAGTGGGTGCGCTGACGCGCCCCCACAGGAGATGAATGAGACAAACATGCACTCCGGCTGCTGGTCAGGTCCTCAGTTCTTCGGCCCAGCTCCTGAGCCTGGGAGTTGAAGGCGGCTGCGCGAAGGTTATGATACTCCTGGAAGATTATACAGGAGGCAAGGATAAGTTAAGTTGTCAGAACCTAGTAAGTTCCAAGCCGCCTGCGCAGCAGCCGGCTTGGAACTCGGGGACTACACCCAGTGGGTGCGCTGACGCGCCCCCACGGAAGAAATCGAAAGAGCAAAATAACTAAGGACAGAAGACTCACCCGGATGATGGCCCGCGTCGAGAGAAACTGTTGAGTGTATCGCTGCAGCGAGGCGGCCTGAGCTTGAAGCCGGTTCCGGACCTCCTGGGCCGCTGCGTTCAGCTCGCCCGTCCCCCCGCTGGGAGTCCACTCGGACGTGCTGAAGCTGGCCGTCTCCAGGGCCTCCGCCATTTGGCTGGCGCCCGCTGCTCGGTGCGGTTCCGGCACGGAGGCGCCACCCCCTGTGCGCCGGCTCAATGCCGGCTGCACCTCGAGGCCGGCCCCTGCCGCCGGCTCGCCCCTGGACGGCTGCTCTGGCGCCGTAGCTGATTGGCCGTTTTGGCCCGCTCTAGTCGGCGCCGTGTGTGACGCCCCCTCCACGAAGATCACGGGGTCCTCCCGCCTCTCCATCACCGGCGGGCCTTGGTCGACCTCCTCCGACGGGGGCACGGGAACATCGGGGGCCACGGCGCGGAGGGGAACAAGGAGCAGCGAAGGCCGTTTGTGCGAGGCCTCCGCCTCCGTCTCCGCGGCTGCCGCCTTCGCCTGGGCCTTGGCCGCCACGTCGGCCTGCTCCTTCGTCGCCTGGGCGGTCCTTCGCTCCGCCGCCTCCCGCGCGTTCCGCTCCGTGGCCTCCTTAAGGTCGGCGCGGGGATCCACGCGGCGGGAGCTTGAGGACCCTCCAGTCGACCCGACTACGGAGCCGCCAGGACCTCGCTCGAGAGAAAGCGGCGCCCTATCCGGCAAGAAAAGAAAGGTTTAGAAGAGTTTCGGACAAAGAAGACAAAAAATATATATGCAAGACATTCGACGACTTACGCAGAGATCGCCTGCGGCTGCTTCACCGCCTTGCGGAAGCGGGCCGCCTTCGCGGCCGCCTCATCCCGCTTGGTCGCCGCCGTGGAGGCCTTGGATTTTTTCGGCCGGCTGCCGAAGAAGGTCGACGCGGCCGGGTGCTTCTGCGCGCCGCCACGGGCAGCCGGCACGGCAGATGAGCCCGCGCCTTGATGATCGGGCGCCGGCTGGCGGTGCGGGGCGACTTCGACCTCGTCCTCATCCGGCCACTCCTCGAAATTGGCCCCGAGTCCCATGCCTCCGACCTCGTCGCCTTCCCCCATGATGGCGTCTTCCATGGCGGCCGCTCCCAGGTCCGGATCATCAGCGTCGTCCACCGTGCGGTTGGGGAGGAGCTGGCGCTCTACCCCCGCGGCCCCGGCTATCGGCGGGAGAAGAGGGTTCTGCAAAAGGCAAACCAATTGATCAAGAGTCGGCTATCATGAGGCCGGCTACAAAAAAGGAAGAAAAGAAGAAAATAACTTACGACAGGCGGAGGGTTGGCGTGGGAATACAGCTCCTTGCCGTATCGCCAATCCTCGACGAGCTTGCAGTTGGAGATATAATTCACCATGTAAGACACCTCTGCGTGAGGCATCTCCCTGGTGCTCAGCCGGCACGGGTCGAAGCGGCCGCTCATTTGGCAGATCATGTGAGGCCGGCCTTGGAGCGGAAAAACCCGGCGCTCCACGAAGGCGGCCACCAAGTCGGCTCCGGTTAGGCCCTCCGACTGGATCATCACCCGAAGCCGGGAGACGGCTGCGTTCCCGGCCTGAGACAGCGACCTGGCCCGGTAGCTCCACGAAGGCTACCTCCCAGCCGGCGGGCCGGCTACGTAATCCGGCAGGTTGACGTAGTCGCCTTGCTGGGTGACGTTCTTCACGTAGAAATAAGACTTCTGCCAAAGCTTCACCGACTGGATCAGCGGAATGGACGGGAACAGATTTTTCTCGCTCGCCCGCCTCATGGCAATGAAGGCTCCGCAGGGGGCGGGCACGCCCGCGGCGACGGTGCCGGGCTTGCTTTGGAAGAACTCCCCCAAGAGCTCGAGCGTGGGGAGAACTCCAAGAAAGCCCTCGCACAGGGTGACGAAGGCAGACAGCAGCATCACCGCATTGGGCGTGAGGTGATGCGGCTGGAGGTGGTAGAACTCGAGGAAGGCTCGAAGGAATCCGCTCGCCGGGAGGCCGAAGCCATGCAGGCAGTGCGAGCGGAAGATCACCCGCTCGCCCTCCTCCGTTGCCGGCTAAATCTCCCTCGCCGGCGCTTGACGAACCCGCACAAGGTTCTCGCCGGGCAGACGCCGCGTCCGGCGAAGGAACTCGACGTGGTCCTCGTGGACGTTGGAGCCATCCCACGAGCTCGACAGCGCCATGGAAGCGATGCGGTGGGGAGCAAGACGAAGCGACAGCGAAACGGCGCGGTGAAGGATTGCTGCGGCGGGGAGCAAGACGAAGCGACGGCGGAATGGCGCGGCAAAGAGTTGCTGCGGCGAAGAGAAGAAGAAGAAGGGCGAGAAGGGGCGGAGTGAGGGAGAGCGCGCGAGCCTCTGCCGCTCCCCCTCCTCCTCCTACATATAGACCGCGCGGCGGAGCCGAGGAGGCGCAGCGTGGGGGAACGTGGGGATCAACTGCGCCCACTCCCCCACGTCCCGCGATTATTGTGCCTTGATGGCACAATAAAACCGCCGCGGGAAGGCGAGCGGTCCATGTGGGCCGCATAAGATCCGCGCTCGGACCGAAGCCCGCGAGTGGCGGGCCCGGGCCTGCGGCAGCGTCCCATCGCGTGCGTGCGTTGGCAGGATTTCCTCGCCACGTGGCCCGCGTTCCCACCTACGAGAAACGGAGCTTTTTCGAAGAAGGCGCACACGAGCAAAGCCGGCCCCTCGGGATAGGAAGCTGACCCAGCTTCTCGTCCCTTTGTCAGCCTCGAAGCTCGATCAGCTTTGGGGACTACTGTCGGAGTAAATAACCATGGGTAGCCTTGCCGGCTCCCCTTGGCCCTTCTGAAAAAATTACGAGCCGATTCGGCCCTCAAGAATCCAAGACACAGGGCCGCCTTCCCCTTGCCGGCTGTCTCCAGGTCGGCTATCGGAAGGCGGCCCGACTTCAGCCCTCATAAAGAGAAGCCGCGGGAGGGCCGGCTCCGAGAAGCCGGCTGCGAGAAGGCCGGCTCCAAGAAGCCGGCTCCCATAAAGCGGTCAAGATCGTACCCTCGAAGTCTGCATCCACATAATGGCGATGTGATGGGGCGTGACTACAGTGAAGCCTGCCACCCCCGAATCCCGGAGCACGCCTGGCACAGTGCGCCGTACGGGTGGCCATGACCCGTCCGGCACAACACTGTTGCCACGTTGACCCTGATGTCATCCACGACGGGCTACCAGTACGGCCCACGGGCGGTGGGCCCCTTCGGGCAGAGAGACACCCGAAGGCGGCCAGACCTCCCCAGTCGGCCCAAGATAGAGCCGGCTCCCCACAGCCGGCTTGCCACCTCCCTCGAAGAAGACGCCCCATTAAGGAGACAAGACGCGGTGAGGCTACAGCGATCACCCGCTGGACGGCGGCACTGTAGCCACGCCCACCTCGGCGAAGCCCTCATCACCAAGATTGAGAAACAGTAACCAGCCGCCGACAAGGCCCTGACAGTGGGGCCTGCCTGTCGACCAAGGAGCCGGCAGCCGGCGGGACCCAGTAGCCGGCAGGCCCCAGCAGCCGGCGCAGAAGCCGGAGAGCGTAGACACAGACGACTGGGCCCCGTGCCCAGCCGGATTACCATTGTACCCCCGGGGGTAGGCCTATATAAACCCCCCGGGGCATCCATGCAAAGAGAGATGAATCCCTGCTAGTCTCAGACACCACATAGGGAGGAGAAGAGAGCAAGCCGTGCCCTTCTTCCTCCTCTCGCAAAACAGCTCAAGGAGCACCGTGTAGCTACTTGTTCATCTAGTGACCATGCGGAGACCCCGCAGAGCAGCAGTAGGGGTGTTATCTCCCCGGAGAGCCCCGAAGTTGGGTAAGATTCACCGGCGTGCATGTCTTCGCCTCATCCTGTTTCTAGGCACCGGCGACGTCTTACTGGCTCCCACAATGATAAGCCACCCGTTGGCATATGTCGCACCTACCACCCGACACATAGCCAAAGAAAGCTCATCCCTACAAAATCATATAGTTTGGCCATCCTTCATTTTCGTCACACAAAATGCTCCCATCATGCACAACCCCGATGACAAGCCGAGAAATTGGTTCATACTTTTTAACGCGCTTCAGCTTTTTCAACCCTCATGCAATACAAGAGCGCAAGCCATGGATATAGCACTATGGGTGGAATAGAGTATGATGATAGGGGTTATGTGAGAAGATGAAAAGGAGAAAGTCTCACATTGACGCGGCTAATCAACGGGCTATGGAGATGCCCATCAATTGATGTTAATGTGACGAGTAGGGATTGCCATGCAACGGATGCACTAGAGCTATAAATGTATGAAAGCTCATCAAAAGAAACTAAGTGGGTGTGCATCCAACTTGCTTGCTCACGAAGACCTAGGGCATTTTGAGGAAGCCCATCATTGGAATATACAAGCCAAGTTCTATAATGAAAAATTCCCACTAGTATATGAAAGTGACAACATAAGAGACTCTCTATCATGAAGATGATGGTGCTACTTTGAAGCACAAGTGTGGAAAAGGATAGTAACATTGTCCCTTCTTTCTTTTTCTCTCTCTTTTTTGGCCTCTTTTTCTTCTCTTTTTTCCTTTCGTCTGGAGTCTCATCCCGTCTTGTGGGGGAATCATAGTCTCCAGCATCCTTTCCTCACATGGGACAATGCTCTAATAATGATGATCATCACATTTTTATTTACTTACAACTCAAGAATTACAACTCGATACTTAGAACAAAATATGACCCTATGTGAATGCCTCCGGCGGTGTACCGGGATATGCAATGAATCAAGAGTGACATGTATGAAAAATTAGCATGGTGTCTTTGCCAAAAATACGATGTCAACTACATGATCATGCAAGGCAATATGACAATGATGATGTGTGTCATAATAAACGGAACGGTGGAAAGTTGCATGGCAATATATCTCGGAATGGCTATGGAAATGCCATAATAGGTAGGTATGGTGGCTGTTTTGAGGAAGATATAAGGAGGTTTATGTGTGATAGAGTGTATCGTATCACGAGGTTTGGATGCACCGGCAAAGTTTGCACCAATTCTTAAGGCGAGAGAGGGCAATGCACGTTACCGAAGAGGCTAGCAATGATGGAAGGGTGCGAGTGCGTAATATCCATGGACTCACATTAGTCATAAAGAACTCATATACTTATTGCAAAAGTTTATTAGCCCTCGAAGCAAAGTACTACTACGCATGCCCCTAGGGGGATAGATTGGTAGGAAAATACCATCGCTCATCCCCGACCGCCACTCATAAGGAAAGCAATCAAAGAACACCCCATGCTTCAAATTTGTCACACAACGTTTACCATACGTGCATGCTACGGGACTTGCCAACCTCAACACAAGTATTTCTCAATTTCACAATTACTCAACTAGCACGACTCTAATATTATCACCTTTATATCTCAAAACAATTATCAAGTATCAAACTTCTCGTAGTACTCAATGCACTTTATATGAAAGTTTTTATTATACCCCTCTTGGATGCCCATCATATTAGGACTAAATTCATAACCAAAGCAAATTACCATGATGTTTAGGACTCTCAAAATAATATAAGTGAAGCATGAGTGTTCATCTATTTCTTCAAAATAAAACTACCATCGTGCTCTAAAAAGATATAAGTGAAGCACTAGAGCAAATGACAAACTACTCCAAAAGATATAAGTGAAGATCAATGAGTAGTCGAATAATTATGCAACTATGTGAAGACTCTCTAACATTTAATAATTTCAGATCTTGGTATATTATTAAAACAGCAAGCAAAACTAAATAAAATGAAATGACACTCCAAGCAAAACACATATCATGTGGTGAATAAAAATATAGCTCCAAGTAAAGTTACCGATGAACGAAGACGAAAGAGGGGATGCCTTCCGGGGCATCCCCAAGCTTAGGCTTTTGTTTGTCCTTGAATATTACCTTGGGGTGCCTTGGGCATCCCCAAGCTTAGGCTCTTGCCACTCCTTATTCCATAGTCCATCGAATCTTTACCCAAAACTTGAAAACTTCACAACACAAAACTTAACAGAAAACTCGTAAGCTCCGTTAGTATAAGAAAATAAATCACCACTTAGGTACTGTTCTGAACTCATTATAAATTCATATTGGTGTAATGTATACTGTATTTCAACTTCTCTATGGTTCATACCCTTCGATACTACTCATAGATTCATCAAAATAAGCAAACAACACATAGAAAACAGAATCTGTCAACAACAGAACAGTCTGTAGTAATCTGGATCAAACGTATACTTCTGTAACCCCAAAAATTCTAAAATAAATTTCTGGACTTGAGGAATTTGTCTATTAATCATCTGCACAAAGAATCAACCTAATCGCACTCTCCAGTAAAAAATGGCAGCTAATCTCATGAGTGCAAAAGTTTCTATTTTTTACAGCAAGATCACAAAGACTTCACCCAAGTCTTCCCAAAGGTTCTACTTGGCACAAACACTAATTAAAACATAAAACCACATCTAAACAGAGGCTATATGAATTATTTATTAAAAAACAGGAGCAAAAAGCAATGAACAAAAATAAAATTGGGTTGCCTCCCAACAAGCGCTAACGTTTAACGCCCCTAGCTAGGCATGATGATTTCAATGATGCTCACATAAAAGATACGAATTGAAACATAAAGAGAGCATCATGAAGAATATGACTAGCACATTTAAGTCTAACCCAATTCCTATTCATAGGGATTTTGTGAGCAAACAACTTATGGGGACAATAATCAACTAGCATAGGAAGGCAAAATAAGCATAGCTTCAAAAATTTCAACACATAGAGAGGAAACTTGATATTATTGCAATTCCTACAAGCATATGTTCCTCCCTCACAATAATTTTCAGTAGCATCATGAATGAATTCAACAATATAACAATCAAATAAAGCATTATTTTCATGATCTACAAGCATAGAAAATTTACTACTCTCCACATAAGCAAGATTCTTCTCAATCGGAATAGTGGGAGTATCATAAGAAACTCGAATACTATAAATTGTTTCCACATTGAAGAGTAATATTCAGGAAAAGGGTAATCATAATCATGAAAAGTTTTAATATAATCATCACTACTTTTTATAGCATACGTGTCATCACAATAATCATCGTAAGTAGCAACTTTCTTCTCATCATAATCAATTGAAACCTCTTCCAAGATAGTGAAATCATTACTAAATAAAGTCCTTACCTCTCCAAATCCACATTCATAATTATCACAATAAGATTTAACACCCTCCAAAATAGTGGGATTATTACTTCCTAAAGTTGACACTCTTCCAAACTCACTTTCATCAATATAATCATCATAAGTAGGAGGCATGCTATCATCATAATAAATTTGCATATCAAAACTTGGGGAACTAAAAATATCATCTTCATAAAATGTAGCATCCCCAAGCTTGGGACAAACATTAATTGCAGCAAATACATTCTCAAACATGTCATTCTCATCAAAAATAGCATCCCCAAGCCTGGACCTTTTCATATCATAAGCATAATCACTCTCATCATTAATAGTATGGATAGCACCAATAGTATAGCAATTATCATCATCACAATGAGTAATAGGAGCAACATCATTTGGGAGGAATACCTCTTTACCTTTAATTCTCCGTCTTTTCTTCTTCACATCATGTGTGGGTTTATTCCTCTTTTTGGAGCTCCTTATTAATGAGATTGGTTGAATAGAAGGCTCCTCCTCGTTACCTGATTCATCATAAGAAATAATAGGAGGATATTGGGAAGTCTCTTCCCTTTCATTAGTATTCTCTTCATCTTCTATTTGTTTTCTTGTCTTTATGTAATTGGCAATATAAGGATTTTCAATGCGATTCATGGCACAATACATAAAAATTTCTTCTAGATCAAAATCAAGAAATCTATCAAGATTAAATTTTGGAGTAACCTCAGTTATATGTTTCATTTCTTCATACCCCAAAAGAAGACTAAGCTATTTATGATGCTCAAGGTTAATCAAGTTATCACAATTTTTGGACACGATTTGATCATGAAACAAATAGCATTGGAGCTTTAAATGACCATGTTCATTGCAAAGTTCACAAGGATGGCGATAAATATTGAATCTTTCAGCACAATCATCTAGCCTTTCTTGCAACCATTTAGTTTCCAAATATGTATGCCTCTTGCAAAATATATATTCCCTATTTGGTGTGTGCTTACAAGCTCTATGTACTCCATAGAAGTTGACATGCTTATAAGAGACATTTTCATCATGACTAGTGCAATCATCATTAGTACTATGGATATTCAAAGAGTTCATACTAATAACATTGCAATCATGCTCATCATTCAAAGATTTAGTGCCAAACATTCTAATGCATTCTTCTTCTAACACTTTGGAACAATTATCGGAATCCTTATTTTCATGAAAGATATTAAGATGAACCATATGAGGTACCCTCAATTCCATTTTTTTGTAGTTTTCTTTTATAAACTAAACTAGTGATAAAACAAGAAACAAAAATATTCGATTGCAAGATCTAAAGATATACCTTCAAGCACTAACCTCCCCGGCAACAGCGCCATAAAAGAGCTTGATGTCTACTACACAACCTTCTTCTTGTAGACGTTGTTGGGCCTCCAAGTGCAGAGGTTTGTAGGACAGCAGCAAATTTCCCTCAAGTGGATGACCTAAGGTTTATCAATCTGTGGGAGACGTAGGATGAAGATGGTCTCTCTCGAACAACCCTGCAACCAAATAACAAAGAGTCTCTTGTGTCCCCAACACACCCAATACAATGGCAAATTGTATAGGTGCACTAGTTCGGCGAAGATATGGTGATACAAGTGCAATATAGATGGTAGATAAAGGTTTTTGTAATCTGAAAATATAAAAACAGCAAGGTAACTAATGATAAAAGTGAGCACAGACGATATTGCAATGCTAGGAAACAAGGCCTAGGGTTCATTCTTTCACTAGTGCAAGTTCTCTCAACAATAATAACATAATTGGATCATATAACTATCCCTCAACGTGCAACAAAGAGTCACTCCAAAGTCACTAATAGCGGAGAACAAACGAAGAGATTATTGTAGGGTACGAAACCACCTCAAAGTTATCCTTTCTGCTCGATCTATTCAAGAGTCCGTAGTAAAATAACACGAAGCTATTCTTTCCATTCAATCTATCATAGATTTCATACTAGAATAACACCTTAAGACACAAATCAACCAAAACCCTAATGTCACTAATACGCCTTCGTCGTATCTATTTTTCCAAACACTTTTCCCTTGTTTTGGACTCTAACTTGCATGATTTGAATGGAACTAACCCGGACTGACGCTGTTTTCAGCAGAATTGCCATGGTGTTATTTTTGTGCAGAAATAAAAGTTCTCGAAATGACCTGAAAATCAACGGAGAATTATTTTGGAATATATAAAAAATACTGGAAGAAAGATCCACATCAGGGGGCCCACCCCCTGTCCATGAGGGTGGGGGCGTGCCCTACCCCCTGGGCGCGCCCCCCTGCCTCGTGGGCCCCGTGATGCTCCACCGACCTCAACCCTGACTCCATATATTCACTTTCGGGTAGAAAAAATCAGGGAGAAGGATTCATCGCGTTTTACGATACAGAGCCGCCGCCAAGCCCTAAACCTCTTGGGAGGGCTGATCTAGAGTCCGTTCGGGACTCCGGAGAGGGGAATCCGTCGCCATCATCATCAACAACCTTCCTCCATCACCAATTTCATGATGCTCACCGCCGTGTGTGAGTAATTCCATCATAGGCTTGCTGGACGGTGATGGGTTGGATGAGATTTATCATGTAGTCGAGTTAGTTTTGTTAGGGTTTGATCCCTATTATCCACTATGTTCTAAGATTGATGTTGCTATGACTTTGCTATTCTTAATGCTTGTCACTAGGGCCCGAGTGCCATGATTTCAGATCTGAACCTATTATGTTTTCATTCTTGATCCTATCTTGCAAGTCTATAGTCACCTATTATGTGTTATGATCCGTTAACCCCGCAGTGACAATAATCAGGATACTTACCGGTGATGACCATAGTTTGAGGAGTTCATGTATTCACTATGTGTTAATGCTTTGGTCCGGTACTCTATTAAAAGGAGGCCTTAATATCCCTTAGTTTCCAATAGGACCCCGCTGCCACGGGAGGGTAGGACAAAAGATGTCATGCAAGTTCTTTTCCATAAGCACGTATGACTATATTCGGAATACATGCCTACATTACATTGATGAACTGGAGCTAGTTCTGTGTCACCCTAGGTTATGACTGTTACATGATCGATCACATCCGGCATAATTATCCATCACCGATCCAATGCCTACAAGCTTTTTCCTATATTGTTCTTCGCTTATTTACTTTTCCGCTGCAACTGTTACCATCACTATAAAACCCAAAAATATTGCTTTTGCTACCGTTACCTTTTGCTATCGTTACCATTACTATCATATTACCTTGCTACTAAATACCTTGCTGCTGATATTAAGTTTCCAGGTGTGGTTGAATTGACAACTCAGCTGCTAATACTTGAGAATATTCTTTGCCTCGCCTTGTGTCGAATCAATAAATTTGGGTTGAATACTCTACCCTCGAAAACTGTTGCGATCCCCTATACTTGTGGGTTATCAAGACTATTTTTTGGCGCCGTTGCTGAGGAGCATAGCTCTATTCTTTGAGTCACTTGGGATTTATATCTGTTTATCACTATGAAGAACTTAAAATATCCAAGAACCAAGATCTACCCCTCAACTACGAGGTGAGGTAATGAACTGCCATCTAGCTCTACACTTGATTCACCTTCTGTTTTGAGTAAGCTTGCGACACCTACACCTGCTATTCATTCTGATATGTCACATGTTATTGATGATGCCACTTCTGCTTTGCATGATACGTATGATGAAACTACTTCTATGCTTGATACTACTGTGCCACTTGGTGAATTTCTTGATGAACAACTTGCTAGGGCTAGAGAGAATGAAATTATTGAAACTGATAATATTGATGAAAGTGATGATGAAGATTCTCCCCCTAGATATGAATTGCCTGTTGTTCCTGAGGGTTATGTTATGGATGAAGAAACTGCTAGAGACTTTCTTGCTTGCAATGATAAAAGTGATCTTAAGAAACTATTAGCTAAGCTGAAAGAAAAGTCTTTGAATGCTAGAATGAAATATGATCCTGCTTATGCTACTTCACCTATCTTTATTACTGATAAGGATTATGATTTCTCTGTCAATCTGAGTTAATTACTTTGGTTGAATCTGATCCTTTCTATGGCTATGAATCTGAAACTGTTGTAGCACATCTTACTAAATTAAACGATATAGCCACCCTCTTTACACATGATGATAAAACTCGCTATTACTTTATCCTTAAGTTGTTTCCGTTCTCATTAAAGGGTGATGCTAAGATATGGTTTAATTCTCTTGATCCTGGTTGTTGATGACCCACAAGTATAGGGGATCTATCATAGTCCTTTCGATAAGTAAGAGTGTCGAACCCAACGAGGAGCAGAAGGAAATGATAAGCGGTTTTCAGCAAGGTATTCTCTGCAAGCACTGAAATTATAGGTAACAGATAGTTTTGTGATAAGATAATTTGTAACGAGCAACAAGTAACAAAAGTAAATAAAGTGCAGCAAGGTGGCCCAATCCCTTTTGTAGCAAAGGACAAGCCTGGACAAATTCTTATATAGAGAAAAGCGCTCCCGAGGACACATGGGAATTATCGTCAAGCTAGGTTTCACCACGATCATATGATTCACGTTCGGTACTTTGATAATTTGGTATGTGGGTGGACCGGTGCTTGGGTACTGCCCTTACTTGGACAAGCATCCCACTTATGATTAACGTCTATCGCAAGCATCCGCAACTACAACAAAAGTATTAAGGTAAACCTAACCATAGCATGAAACATATGGATCCAAATCAGCCCCTTACAAAGCAACGCATAAATTAGGGTTTAAGCTTCTGTCACTCTAGCAACCCATCATCTACTTATTACTCCCCAATTCCTTCCTCTAGGCCCAAATAATGGTGAAGTGTCATGTAGTCGGCATTCACATAACACCACTAGAGGAGAGACAACATACATCTCATCAAAATATCAAACGAATACCAAATTCACATGACTACTAATATCAAGACTTCTCCCATGTCCTCAGGAACAAACGTAACTACTTACGAAGCATATTCATGTTCATAATCAGTGAGGTATTAATATGCATATAGGATCTGAACATATGATCTTCCACCAAATAAACCAACTAGCATCAACTACAGGGAGTAATTAACACTACTAGCAACCCACAGGTACCAATCCCGGACTTAGAGACAAGAATTGGATACAAGAGATGAACTACGGTTTGAGAGGAGATGGTGCTGGTGAACATGTTGATGGAGATTGACCCCCTCCCGATGAGAGGATCGTTGGTGATGACGATGGCGATGATTTCCCCCTCCCGGAGGGAAGTTTCCCCGGCAGAACAGCTCCGCCAGAGCCCTAGATTGGTTCCGCCAAGGTTCTGCCTCGTGGCGGCGGAGGCTCATCCTGAAAGCTTGCTTATGATTTTTGCCTCATTGAAAGACTCCATATAGCAGAAGATGGGCATTGGAGGGCCACCAAGGGGCCCACGAGGCAGGGGGCGCGCCCAGGGGGGTAGGGCGCGCCCCCACCCTCGTGGGCAGGGTGTGGCCCTCCTCCGGAACTTCTTGCGCTCAGTATTTTTTATATATTCCGAAAATGACTTCCGTGAAGTTTCAGGACTTTTGGAGTTGTGCAGAATAGGTCTCTAATATTTGCTCCTTTTCCAGCCCAGAATCCCAGCTGCCGACATTCTCCCTCTTTATGTAAACCTTGTAAAATAAGAGAGAATAGGCATAAGTATTGTGACATAATGTGTAATAATAGCCCATAATGCAATAAATATCGATATAAAAGCATGATGCAAAATGGGTGTATCAACTCCCCCAAGCTTAGACCTCGCTTGTCCTCAAGCGAAAGCCGAAATCGAAAAATATGTCCACATGTTTAGAGATAGAGGTGTCGATAAAAATAAAATACGGACATGAGGGCAGCATGATCATTCTTAGAACATCAACTTATATAATTCTTGTCATATGATCTCTTATGCTAGAGTAACAATTAAATCACAATTTCAAGTATGAATCATAAACGTCATTGAAAACTAACAAACTATAATCTCAGTCATTGAGGCAATTGCAATTTATCATAACATAGGAAAGAGTCAATATAAGAGCTTTTCAGCAAGTCCACATACTCAACTATCATATAGTCTTTCACAAT
This sequence comes from Triticum aestivum, assembly GCF_018294505.1. NCBI lineage: Eukaryota > Viridiplantae > Streptophyta > Magnoliopsida > Poales > Poaceae > Triticum > Triticum aestivum. The sequence goes on from NC_057794.1 coordinate 504,466,619, forward strand.
TGCTAACACTCACGCAATACTTATGGGTATGGAGTTTTAATCGGACATAGAGAAAGACAGGGGCTTATAGTTTTGCCTTCCAACGTTTTGCCTCAAGGGTAATGTCAACAATAATAGTTCATGAAAACTCACATCCAATTAGCCATATATACCAGGATCTTTCCAACATGTTGTGCTTGCCAAAAGATAAATTTTTTAAAAAAGGGTGAAGATCACCATGGCTCTTATGCAAGGTAGGAGATAAAAGTAAAAGATAGGCCCTTCGCAGAGGATAGCAGAGGTTGTCATGCGCTTTTATGGTTGGATGCACAAAATCTTAATGCGAAAGAAAATCACTTTATATTGCCACTTGTGATATGGACCTTTATTATGCAGTCTGTCGCTTTTATTTCTTCCATATCACACGATCGTATAAAGCTTATTTTTCCCACACTAATAAGTCATACATATTTAGAGGGCAATTTTTTATTGCTTGCACTGATGACAACTTACTTGAGGGATCTTACTCAATCCATAGGTAGGTATGGTGGAATCTCATGGCAAAACTGGTTTAAGGGTGTTTGGAAGCACAAGTAGTATCTCTACTTGGTGCAAAGAATTTTGCTAGCATGAGGGGGAAAGGCAAGCTCAATCATGTTGGATGATCCATGACAACATAATTTATCTCAGATGTAAGAAAACATAACCCATTACGTTGTATTCCTTACCAACGTCAACCCTTTAGCATGTCATATTTTAATGAGTGCTCACAATCATAAAAGATGTCCAAGATAGTGTATTTATATTTGAAGACCTCTCTTTCTTTATTACTTCTTATTAATTGCAACGATGACCAAAACTATGTTTGTCAACTCTCAACAACTTTTAATCATCATAATCTTTATATGTGAGCTCATTACTCTCCATAAGATCCATATGGTCTCTTTTATTTCTTTTTATTATTTCTCTTTTATTTTATTCACTCAAGATCATGGAAAAATAATCAAGCCCTTGACTCAACACTAATCTTTATTATATATAGCTCACAAACTCGATTACATAGAAGGATCATAAAGCAAAACTCACAACTAGATCATACTAAGAACTTTTCTTCTACTAGATCAAAATATTATCAAAAGGATCGAACTAAGAAAAGCGGTAAAGATAAAAGTGATGGTGATACGATACCGGGGCACTCCCCCAAGCTTGGCAGTTGCCAAGGGGAGTTCCCATACCAGATACTCAGTTAGTCTTTGTTGGTGAAGAAGGTGGAGTTGTTGGTTATGGATAGTCGCACATCGAGCGTAGGAGGTCCTCCAACTTGCGGATAATGCCCTTGAGTGCGACGATATGCTCCTTCAACAACATATTTTCACGTGTGAGATACTTGTTTTGTATACGAGATAACTCAATCATCTTGAAAGCTTCAATCTCAGTTGGGGTAAGAAGGTTGTGATCAAGTTGAAGGGTGTCTTCTGCTGCCGGAACTTGGTCCTCTGTGGTCTTCTTGATCCCTTCATCCTTGTTGATCTCCATAGGTTCTTCCCTTTTCAGCTCTATCTTCATTAGCCAAGCATCGTTGTCACCATTGTTGGAGGAGGGAGACAACATAATGCCTGGCCTTGACAACCCTGACAAAAAACAGCTCGAAACAAGAACATGAGATTTTTGCGTGGTACGGGAGTTAAAACCTTTGGGAGATTATATAATGAATTTTTACCGACCAAAATACATAACATGCAAGAAACCGGAGTCCGGAGAGCACACGAGGTGCCCACGAGGTAGAGGCGCGCCCAGGGGGTGGGGCGCGCCCTCCACCCTCGTGGAGCCCTCGTGTCCTTCCCGGACTGCTTCTCATTTTTATATTTTACTAAATATTCCAAAACGGAAGAAAATTGCCATTAGAATTGATTTGGAGTCGGTTTACTTACCGTACCACATACCTATTCCTTTTCGGAGTCTAAAACGTTCCGGAAAGTGTCCCTTATGTATTTCTCTAGGGTTACGGTTTCAATAACATTGGTTTCAACATTTATAGGATTACCTGAGATATAATGTTTGATTCTTTGACCGTCCACCACCTTCGAAGTTGTTGATTTTTATGGCACCGGAACAATAGACCTCCTCGATAATGTAAGGACCTTCCCATTTAGAGAGAAGCTTTCCTACAAAAAATCTTAAACGAGAGTTGTATAGCAATACATAATCACCTACATTAAACTCACACTTTTGTATTCTTTTGTCATGCCATCTTTTAACTTTTTCTTTAAATAATTTGGCATTCTCTTAGGCTTGGGTTCTCCATTCATCAAGTGAGCTAATGTCAAATAACCTCTTCTCACCGGCAAGTTTGAAATCATAATTGAGTTCTTTAATAGCCCAATAAGCCTTACGTTCCAGTTCGAGAGGTAAGTGACATGCTTTTCCATAAACCATTTTATACGGAGACATACCCATAGGATTTTTATATGCAGTTCTATAGGCCCATAATGCATCATCAAGTTTCTTGGACCAATTCTTTCTAGATCTATTAACAGTCTTTTGCAAAATTAATTTGAGTTCTCTATTGCTCAATTCTACCCTACCACTAGACTATGGGTGATAAGGAGATGCAATTCTATGATTAACATCATATTTAGCAAGCATTTTACGGAAAGCACCATGAATAAAATGTGAACCACCATCAGTCATTAAATATCTAGGGACTCCAAACCTTGGAAAAATAACTTCTTTAAGCATCTTAATAGAGGTGTTATGATCAACACTACTAGTTGGAATAGCTTCTACCCACTTAGTAACGTAATCAACAGCAACTAAAATATGTGTATATCCATTGGAGGCAGGAAACGGTCCCATATAATCAAAGCCCCAAACATCAAATGGTTCAATAACAAGTGAATAATTCATAGGCATTTCTTGACGTCTACTAATATTACCAATTCTTTGGCATTCATCACAAGATACAACAAATTTATGGGCATCCTTGAAGAGAGTAGGCCAATAAAAACCAGATTGCAATACCTTATGTGCAGTTCTATCTCCAGCGTGGTATCCTCCATAAGCCTCGGAGTGACACTTGCATAGGATTTGTTCATGTTCATGCTCAGGTACACAATGCCTAATAACAACATCAACTCCTTCTTTATAAAGATGTGGGTCATCCCAAAAGTAATGTCTCAAATCATAGAAAAACTTTTTCTTTTGCTGGTATGTGAAACTAGGTGGTATAAATTTAGCAACTATGTAATTAGCATAATCAGCATACCATGGAGCAGTGTGAGAAGCATTTATGACATTTAGTTGTTCATTAATAAAACTATCATCAATAGGTAATGGGTCATCAAGAACATTCTCTAGCCTAGACAAGTTGTCTGCAATGGGGTTCTCAGCTCCCTTTCTATCAATAATATGCAAATCAAATTCTTGTAGCAAGAGAACCCATCTAATAAGTCTAGGTTTAGCATCTTTCTTTTCCATAAGGTATTTAATAGCAGCATGATCCGTGTGAATAGTTATAATCAACAATATAAGGTCTGAACTTATCACAAACGAATACAACTACCAAAAATTGTTTTCCAGTAGTAGCATAATTTCTCTGAGCATTGTCTAGAGTTTTACTAGCATACTGAATAACATTTAATTTCTTATCAACTCTTTGCCCTAGAACAACACATACAGCATAATCACTAGCATCACACATAATTTCAAAGGGTAAATTCCAATCAGGTGGCTGAATAATAGGTGCGGAGAGCAATGCTTTCTTAAGTATTTCAAATGCTTCTATGCAATCATCATAAAAAACAAATGGTATATCTTTTGGTAATAAATTAGTCAGAGGCCGAGAAATTTTTGAGAAGTCCTTAATGAACCTCCTATAAAAACCGGCGTGACCAAGGAAACTTCTTGTAAGTGCATCTAGTGCCACCCCTAGTTGGTTTTATAGTATTGACGACAAACCTGGTTGAGGGACTAATGTGTTTGTGAGAATTGCAGGATAACACGGGTAGAAGTCCCTCATTGATTCGGTTTTCCTACCAGAGATGACCCCTAAAAATGTATGAAGACATTGAAGTCAAAGGTGGTATGTGAAGACATTCACATTGAAGACTATGACAAGAGAAGACATCGCGTGAAGACTATGGAGCGCGAAGACTTAGTTGTTTTGTCGTTCTTTTTCTTCTTCGTTGGGTCATAGGAACCACCGTACTGTTAAGTGGGGTCCAAGAAAACCAGTCAGAATGACTGAAGTGATGCTTAACCAAAATCCTATGTCTTCGAGTGAAGACTATGAGAGCAAATCTTATCTAGAGTTGGATAAGTCAACTTTGCTTGTAGCCCAAGTAAAGTTGTCGTGTGTGTTTGAAATCTGACCGTTGGAACACGTGTTAGTTCCTTAGTGACCCAGGGTCATTTCGAACAAATCAGGTCGGGTTGCCTAGTGGCTATAAATAGCCCACCCCCTACAACCATAAACGGTTGGCTGCTCAGAGTTAGTGTACGACTTTTGTCATTTGAGAGCAACCCACCTCGAAGCCTTTGAGAGAGAATTCCTTGCGAGGATAAAGCCCTAAACACCCAGAGCCAAAGAGTGTTAGGCATCACTTAAGTCTTCCTGTCTGTGTGATCTGAAGACTTATTACACTTGAGGACTGTGAATCCTCCAGCCGGTTAGGCGACACGTTCTGAGCATCCAAGAGTCATTGTGGATCGCCGATGAACGAAGTCTGTGAAGGTTTGGAAGTCTGCCTTGAAGACTTACCAGAGTGATTGGGCGAGGACTGGGTGTCCTTAGCTCAAGGGGAATAAGGTGAAGACACGGTCTTCTGAGTTGAATCTCAGCCTCCCTAACCAGACTGGAACTGGAACTGGTCCAACAAATCATTGTCTTCAACGAGTCACTAGTTCTATCCTTCCCATCTCTTTATTTACTGTTGATCCTTGTGAAGTCATTGTTTGTTTGCATTATCTTTTGTCTTCACTGAGTGACTGCTTGTTTTGATTGGCTTCGTACTATCTTCCTACCTGATCCACACTGCCTAGCTGCCATTAGTTGTTGTGCTTTCACTTCATTGAATACTTGACTATGGTTTGCTTAGTGTAGCCTACCTTCCGCTGCATGGTAATAGGTTTATTTCTATCGTTTGTCTTCGAAACTCCCATGTTTTGAAGACTTTCTTAAAATTCGCCTATTCACCCCCCTCTAGTCGATCACTAGCACTTTCAATTGGTATCAGAGCAAGGTACTCCCTTGTTCTGTGTGATTCGGTTTAACCACCTCGAGTTTTAGCTATGTCGACTGCAGGGATAATCAAAGTCTCCGATGCGTGCCCATTCTTCGATGGAACTAAATATCCCTACTGGGAGAATAAGATGTGCATGCCTCTTGAAGCCATTGATGTCGACCTATGGTATGTCGTCAAGAATGGCGTTTCCATGGTTGGTGAAGGTGTCACCGCTGCTGATGTCAAGAAGTTCATTCAACTGGACTCCACTGCCAAGAACATCATCTATGGTCATCTGACCAAAGGACAGTATGGCCGTGTGAGTGCTTTGGAAACATCTAAGCTAGCCTGGGACTGGCTCTCAACGAAGGCGTCTCAACCCAGAGAGATCAAAGAATCAGTGTCCATCGCAACCTCTTCAACCGCTTCAAGAGAAACGACAATGAGAATGTTCAGCTCACGTTTGATCGACTCACTGACATCACAAATGAACTTCAAGCCCTTGGCGCTACTGCGATCACCAAGCATGAAGTCGTCAAGACACTCTTGAGATCACTTGACAGCTTGTTTGGCACCCTAGCCCTGATGATTCAAGAACGTCCTGACTTCAAGACACTCGATCCGTCTGACATACTTGAAAGGCTCAACACACATGAGTTTCAGCTTTCTGAGAAAAGAGACATCTACGGTCCCAACTATGGGCGAACTCGTGCCCTGAAGGCAAAAGCTGTCTCCTCATCTGAAGAAGAATCTCACAGCAGTTCTGATGATCCCGAAGACATTGGAAAGGAGCATGCTATGCTTGTGAAGAAGTTCCAAAAATTCACCAAGAAGAAAGTGTTGGGGAACGTTGTAGAAAACAAAAATTTTCCTACGGTTTCACCAAGATCCATCTAAGAGTTCATCTAGCAACGAGTGATCGGATTGCATCTACATAGCTTTGTAGATCATGCGTAGAAGCGTTCAAAGAACGGGGATGAGGAAGTCATACTCGACGTGATCCAAATCACCGGAGATCCTAGTGCCGAACGGACGGCACCTCCGCGTTCAACACACGTACGGTCAGCGCGATGTCTCCTCCTTCTTGATCCAGCAAGGGGGAAGGAGAGGTTGAGGAAGATGGCTCCAGTAGCAGCAGGACGGCATGGTGGTGGTGGAGCAGCAGTACTCCGGCAGGGCTTCGCCAAGCTCGTGATGAAGGAGGAGATGTGTTGGGGAGGGGAGGGGCTGCACCTTGGATGTGCTTTGCAGCCCTCCCCTCACCCCTCTATTTATAGGGGAAGGGGGAAGGGGGCCGGCCCCCTCTAGATGATATCAAGAGGGGGGGGGCAAGGGGAGGGGGGCTTGCCCCCCAAGCAAGGGGGCGCCCCCCTTTAGGGTTTCCCCCAACCCTAGGTGCATGGTCCCTAGGGGGAGTGGCGCCCCAGCCCACTTTGGGCCGGATCCCTTCCTCATACATCCCATAAGGCCCTCCAGGAGAGGTGGCCCCTCCCGATGGACCCCTGGAACCCCTCCGGTGGCCCCGGTACAATACCGATATGCCCCCGAACCTTTCCGGTGACCGTATGACAACTTCCCATATATAATTCTTTACCTCCGGATTATTCCGGAACTCCTCGTGACATCCAGGATCTCATCCGGGACTCCGAGAAACTTTCGGATTACTACATACTCATATCTATACAACCCTAGCGTCACCGAACCTTAAGTGTGTAGACCCTACGGGTTCGGGAGACAAGCAGACATGACCGAGACGACTCTCTGGTCAATAACCAACAGCGGGATCTGGATACCCATGTTGGCTCCCACATGCTCCTCGATGATCTCATCGGATGAACCACGATGTCGAGGACCTAATCAACCCCGTACTCAATTCCCTTTGTCAAGCGGTACGTTACTTGCCCGAGACTCGATCGTCGGTATCCCAATACCTTGTTCAGTCTCGTTATCGGCAAGTCACTTTACTCATACCGTAATGCATGATCCCGTGATCAACCACTTGATCACACTGAACTCATTATGATGATGCATTACCGAGTGGGCCCAGAGATACCTCTCCATCATACGGAGTGACAAATCCCAGTCTGGATTCATGCCAACCCAACAGACACTTTCGGAGATACCTGTAATGTACCTTTATAGACACCCAGTTACATTGTGACGTTTGGCACACCCAAGGCACTCCTACGATATCCGGGAGTTGCACAATCTCATGGTCTAAGGAAATGATACTTGACATCCAGAAAAGCTACAGCAACCGAACTACATGATCTTTGTGCTATGCTTAGGTTTGGGTCTTGTCCATCACATCATTCTCCTAATGATGTGATCCCATTATCAATGACATCCCCATGTCCATAGCCAGGAAACCATGACTATCTGTTGATCAACGAGCTAGTCAACTAGAGGCTCACTAGGGACACATTATGGTCTATGTATTCACACATGTATTACGATTTCCAGACAATACATTTATAGCATGAATAATAGACAATTATCATGAACAAGGAAATATAATAATCATTTTATTATTGCCTCTAGGGCATATTTCCAATAGTCTCCCACTTGCACTAGAGTCAATCATCTAGTTACATTGTGATGAATCGAACACCCATGGAATTCTGGTGTTGATCATGTTTTGCTCTAGGGAGAGGTTTAGTCAACGACTCTGCTACATTCAGGTCCATATGTACTTTACAAATCTCTATGTCTCCATTTTGAACACTTTCATGAATGGAGTTGAAGCGACGCTTGATATGCCTGGTCTTCCTGTGAAACCTGGGCTCCTTGGCAAGGGAAATAGCTCCAGTGTTGTCATAGAAGAGAGTCATCGGGCCCGACGCATTGGGTATGACTCCTAGGTCGGTAATGAACTCCTTCACCCAGACTGCTTCATGTGCTGCCTCCGAGGCTGCCATGTACTCTGCTTCACATGTAGATCCCGCCACAACGCTTTGCTTGCAACTGCACCAGCTTACTGCCCCACCATTCAAAATATACACGTATCCGGTTTGTGACTTAGAGTCATCCAGATCTGTGTCAAAGCTAGCATCGACGTAACCCTTTACGACAAGCTCTTCGTCACCTCCATAAACGAGAAACATTTCCTTAGTCCTTTTCAGGTACTTCAGGATATTTTTGACCGCTGTCCAGTGTTCCATGTCGGGATTACTTTGGTACCTTCCTACCAAACTCATGGCCAGGTTTACATCAGGTCTGGTACACAGCATAGCATACATGATAGACCCTATGGCCGAGGCATAGGGGACGACACTCATCTTTTCTCTATCTTCTGCCGTGGTCGGGCATTGAGCCAAGCTCAATCTCGTACCTTGCAATACAGGCAAGAACCCCTTCTTCGACTGATCCATTTTGAACTTCTTCAATATCTTGTCAAGGTACGTACTCTGTGAAAGACCAATGAGGCGTCTCGATCTATCTCTATAGATCTTGATGCCTAATATATAAGCAGCTTCTCCAAGGTCCTTCATTGAAAAACACTTGTTCAAATAGGCCTTTATGCTTTCCAAGAATTCTATATCATTTCTTATCAACAGTATGTCATCCACATACAATATGAGAAATGCTACAGAGCTCCCACTCACTTTCTTGTAAATGCAGGCTTCTCCATAAGTCTGCATAAACCCAAACGCTTTGATCATCTCATCAAAGAGAATGTTCCAACTCCGAGATGCTTGCACCAGCCCATAAATCGAGCGTTGGAGCTTGCACACCTTGTCAGCATTCTTAGGATCGACAAAACCTTCCGGCTGCATCATATACAGTTCTTCCTTAAGATAACCGTTAAGGAATGCCGTTTTGACATCCATTTGCCATATCTCATAATCATAGTATGCGACAATTGCTAACATGATTCGGACGGACTTCAGCTTTGCTACAGGACAGAATGTCTCATCGTAGTCAACCCCTTGAACTTGTCGATAACCCTTAGCGACAAGCCTAGCTTTATAGATGGTCACATTACCATCCGCGTCTGTCTTCTTCTTAAAGATCCATTTATTTTCTATGGCTCGCCGATCATCGAGCAAGTTAGTCAAAGTCCATACTTCATTTTCATACATGGATCCTATCTCGGATTTCATGGCTTCCAGCCATTTGTCAGAATCCGGGCCCGCCATCACTTCTTCATAGTTCGAAGGTTCACCGTTGTGTAACAACATGATTTCCAAGACAGGGTTGCCGTACCACTCTGGTGCGAAACATGTCCTTGTGGACCTTCGAAGTTCAGTAGGAGCTTGATCAGAAGTACCTTGATCATCATCATTAACTTCCTCTCTAATTGGTGCAGGCACCACAGGAACATTTTCCTGAGTTGCACCACTTTCCGGTTCAAGAGGCAATACTTCATCAAGTTCTACTTTCCTCCCACTTACTTCTTTCGAGAGAAACTCTTTCTCTAGAAAGGATCCATTCTTGGCAACAAAGATCTTGCCTTCGGATCTAAGGTAGAAGGTATACCCAATAGTTTCTTTAGGGTATCCTATGAAGACGCATTTTTCCGACTTGGGTTCGAGCTTTTTAGGTTGAAGTTTCTTGACATAAGCATCACATCCCCAAACTTTTAGAAATGACAGCTTAGGCTTCTTCCCAAACCATAATTCATACGGTGTCGTCTCAACAGATTTCGACGGAGCCCTATTTAAAGTGAATGCGGCAGTCTCTAAAGCATAGCCCCAAAATGACAGCGGTAAATCGGTAAGAGACATCATAGATCGCACCATATCTAATAGAGTGCGATTACGACGTTCGGACACACCATTACGCTGAGGTGTTCCAGGCGGCGTGAGTTGTGAAACTATTCCACATTTTCTTAAGTGTGTACCAAATTCGTGACTCAAGTATTCTCCTCCACGATCTGATTGCAAAAACTTGATTTTTCTGTCACGTTGATTCTCAACCTCACTCTGAAATTCCTTGAACTTTTCAAAGGTTTCAGACTTGTGTTTCATTAAGTAGATATACCCATATCTACTCAAGTCATCAGTGAGGGTGAGAACATAATGATAGCCACCACGAGCCTCAACACTCATTGGACCGCACACATTAGTATGTATGATTTCCAATAGGTTGGTTGCTCGCTCCATTGTTCCTGAGAACGGAGTCTTGGTCATCTTACCCATGAGGCATGGTTCGCACGTGTCAAATGATTCATAATCAAGAGACTCTAAAAGTCCATCTGTATGGAGCTTCTTCATGCGTTTGACACCTATGTGACCAAGGCGGCAGTGCCACAAGTATGTGGGACTATCATTATCAGCCTTACATCTTTTGGCATTCACACTATGAATATGTGTAGCATTACGCTCGAGATTCATTAAGAATAAACCATTCACCATAGGAGCATGATCATAAAACATATCTCTCATATAAATAGAACAACCATTATTCTCGGATTTAAATGAGTAGCCATCTCGTATTAAACGAGATCCTGATACAATGTTCATGCTCAAACTTGGCACTAAATAACAATTATTGAGGTTCAAAACTAATCCCGTAGGTAAATGTAGAGGTAGCATGCCGACGGCGATCACATCGACTTTGGAACCATTCTCGACGCGCATCGTCACCTCGTCCTTTGCCAATCTCCGCTTATTCCGCAGCTCCTACTTTGAGTTACAAATGTGAGCAACTACACTGGTATCAAATACCCAGGAGCTACTACGATTATTGGTAAGGTACACATAAATTACATGTATATCACATATACCTTTCGTTTTGCCGGCCTTCTTGTCCGCTAAGTATTTGGGGCAGTTCCGCTTCGAGTGACCACTTCCCTTGCAATAAAAACACTCAGTCTCGGGCTTGGGTCCATTCTTTGGCTTCTTCCCGGCAGCTTGCTTACCGGGCGCGGCAACTCCCTTGCCGTCCTTCTTGAAGTTCTTCTTACCCTTGCCTTTCTTGAACTTAGTGGTTTTATTCACCATCAACACTTGATGGTCCTTTTTGACTTCTACCTCTGCTGATTTCAGCATTGCAAATACTCCAGGAATGGTCTTTTCCATCCCCTGCATATTGAAGTTCATCACAAAGCTCTTGTAGCTTGGTGGAAGTGACTGGAGGATTCTGTCAATGACCGTGTCATCCGGGAGATTAACTCCCAGCTGAGTCAAGCGGTTATGTAACCCAGACATAGTGAGTATGTGCTCACTGACAGAACTATTTTCCTCCATCTTACAGCTGAAGAACTTGTCGGAGACTTCATATCTCTCGACCCGGTCATGAGCTTGGAAAACCATTTTCAGCTCTTCGAACATCTCATATGCTCCGTGTCGCTCAAAATGCTTTTGGAGCCCCGGTTCTAAGCTGTAAAGCATGCCGCACTGAACGAGGGAGTAATCATCAGCACATGCCTGCCAAGCGTTCATAACGTCTTGGTTCTGTGGGACGGGTGCATCACCTAGCGGTGCTAGTAGGACATAATATTTGTTGGCAGCTATGAGGATGATCCTCAGGTTCCGGACCCAGTCCGTATAGTTGCTGCCATCGTCTTTCAGCTTGGTTTTCTCTAGGAACGCGTTGAAGTTGAGGACAACGTTGGCCATTTGATCTACAAGACATATTGTAAAGATTTTAGACTAAGTTCATGATAATTAAGTTCATCTAATCAAATTATATAATGAACTCCCACTTAGATAGACATTCCTCCAGTCATCTAAGTATAACATGATCCGAGTTAACTAGGCCGTGTCCGATCATCACGTGAGACGGACTAGTCAACATCGGTGAACATCTTCATGTTGATCATATCTTCTATACGACTCATGCTCGACCTTTCGGTCTTCTGTGTTCCGAGGCCATGTCTGTACATGCTAGGCTCGTCAAGTCAACCTAAGTGTTTCGCGTGTGTAAATCTGTCTTACACCCGTTGTTTGTGAACGTTGGAATCTATCACACCCGATCATCACGTGGTGCTTCGAAACAACAAACTGCCGCAACGGTGCACAGTTAGGGGGAACACTTTCTTGAAATTATTATGGGGGATCATCTTATTTACTACCGCCATTCTAAGTAAACAAGATGCAAAAACATGATAAACATCACATGCAATCAAATAATAATAGTGACATGATATGGCCAATATCACATAGCTCCTTTGATCTCCATCTTGGGGCTCCATGATCATCTTGTCACCGGCATGACACCATGATCTCCATCATCATGATCTCCATCATCGTGTCTCCATGAAGTTGCTCGCCAACTATTACTTCTACTACTATGGCTAACGCGTTTAGCAATAAAGTAAAGTAATTTACATGGCGTTTCTCAATGACACGCAGGTCATACAAAAAATAAAGACAACTCCTATGGCTCATGCCGGTTGTCATACTCATCGACATGCAAGTCGTGATTCCTATTACAAGAACATGATCTCATACATCACATATATATCATTCATCATTCATCACAACTTTGGCCATATCACATCACAAATCACTTGCTGCGAAAACAAGTTAGACGTCCTCTAATTGTTGTTGCAAGTTTTACGTGGCTGCAAAAAGGGTTCTAGCAAGAACATTTTCTTACCTACGTAATAGCCACAACGTGATTTGTCAACTTCTATTTACCCTTCATAAGGACCCTTTTCATCGAATCCGCTCCAACTAAAGTGGGAGAGACAGACACCCGCTAGCCACCTTATGCAACTAGTGCATGTCAGTCGGTGGAACCAGTCTCACGTAAGCGTACGTGTAAGGTCAGTCAGGGCCGCTTCGTCCCACAATACCGCTAAAGCAAGATAAGACTAGTAGCGGCAAGAAAGTTGACAACATCTACGCCCACAACAAATTGTCTTCTACTCGTGCAAGGAGAACTACGCATAGACCTAGCTCATGATGCCACTGTTGGGGAACGTTGCAGAAAACAAAAAATTTCCTACGGTTTGACCAAGATCCATATAAGATTTCATCTAGCAACGAGTGATCGGATTGCATCTACATACCTTTGTAGATCACATGCGGAAGCGTTCAAAGAACGAGGATGAGGAAGTCGTACTCGACGTGAACCAAATCACCGGAGATCCTAGCGCCGAATGGACGGCACCTCCGCGTTCAACACACGTACGGTCAGCATGACGTCTCCTCCTTCTTGATCCAGCAAGGGGGAAGGAGAGGTTGAGGAAGATGGCTCCAGCAGCAGCACGACGGCGTGGTGGTGGTGGAGCAGCAGTACTCCGGCAGGGCTTCGCCAAGCTCGTGATGGAGGAGGAGATGTGTTGGGGAGGGGAGGGGCTCCGCCTTGGATGTGCTTTGCAGCCCTCCCCTCACGCCTCTATTTATAGGGGAAGGGGGAAGGGGGCCGGCCCCCTCTAGATGAGATCTAGAGGGGGGGCGACGGCCAAGGGGAGGGGGGCTTGCCCCCCAAGCAAGGGGGTGCCCCCCTTTAGGGTTTCCCCCAACCCTAGGCGCATGGGCCCTAGGGGGAGTGGCGCCCCAGCCCACTTTGGGCTGGATCCCTTCCTCATACAGCCCATAAGGCCCTCTGGGAGAGGTGGCCCCTCCCAGTGGACCCCCGGAACCCCTCCGGTGGCCCCGGTACAATACCGATATGCCCCCGAACCTTTCCGGTGACCGTATGACAACTTCCCTTATATAATTATTTACCTCCGGATTATTCCGGAACTCCTCGTGACGTCCAGGATCTCATCCGGGACTCCGAACAACTTACGGATTACTGCATACTCATATCTATACAACCCTAGCGTCACCGAACCTTAAGTGTGTAGACCCTACGGGTTCGGGAGACAAGCAGACATGACCGAGACGACTCTCTGGTCAATAACCAACATCGGGATCTGGATACCCATGTTGGCTCCCACATGCTCCTCGATGATCTCATCGGATGAACCACGATGTCGAGGACCTAATCAATCCCGTACTCAATTCCCTTTGTCAATCGGTACGTTACTTGCCCGAGACTCGATCGTCGGTATCCCAATACCTTGTTCAGTCTCGTTACCGGCAAGTCACTTTACTCGTACCGTAATGCATGATCCCGTGATCAACCACTTGATCACATTGAGCTCATTATGATGATGCATTACCGAGTGGGCCCAGAGATACCTCTCCATCATACGGAGTGACAAATCCCAGTCTGGATTCATGCCAACCCAACAGACACTTTCGGAGATACCTGTAATGTACCTTTATAGTCACCTAGTTATGTTGTGACGTTTGGCACACCCAAGGCACTCCTACGGTATCCGGGAGTTACACAATCTCATGGTCTAAGGAAATGATACTTGACATCTAGAAAAGCTACAGCAACCGAACTACACGATCTTTGTGCTATGCTTAGGTTTGGGTCTTGTCCATCACATCATTCTCCTAATGATGTGATCCCATTATCAATGACATCCCCATGTCCATAGCCAGGAAATCATGACTATCTGTTGATCAACGAGCTAGTCAACTAGAGGCTCACTAGGGACACATTATGGTCTATGTATTCACACATGTATTACGATTTCCGGACAATACAATTATAGCATGAATAATAGACAATTATCATGAACAAGCAAATATAATAATCATTTTATTATTGCCTCTAGGGCATATTTCCAACAGAAAGGTTTCAGAAAGTATTCACGATCAAGCTCAAGGAATGATGAAGCTTCTGCTCATGACTACAATAAGAGAACATGCCACAAGTGCAAGAAACCTGGCCACTACATCTCTAAGTGTCCACAGTGGGACAATGAGAACAAGAAGAAGAAGAGCAAGGAGTATGATTCTGAAGACAAGAAGAAGAAGAAATACTCAAAGTCTTCTTCCAAGTCTTCCTCAAAGTCTTCATCTCACAAGAAGAGCTCTTCTGGCAAGGCTCGTGCGTTCGTTGGCAAGGAAATGGATTCAGAGGAGGAGTCTACTTCTGAGGAGGCAGAGGTGGAGTCTGAGGAGGAGTCCAATTCTGGCGTTGCAAGTCTGGCTACAGCATACATTGCCAAGTCCATCTTCAACACTGAAGACAATGGCTTCATCAACGATGCTGATGCAAATGAAAAGGACTACACCGCTCCCACCTACTGCTTCATGGCACGTGGTGCCAAGGTAAACACACGCACTACTCACTATCAAACATCCAGTGAAGATGACTCTGATTGTGGTTCCAAACCCAGCTACAAAACACTTGCTAAAGTTGCAACTGAACAACAGAAAGCTATGGAACATATTCAAAAACTGTTAGACAAAAGCGATGACCTGTTAGACTCTTAAATGACTCGATCTCAGTCCTTAATTGAAGACATAAAAATCTTCATGTTATGTATGAGGAACTTGAAAGTCGTCATGAAACGCTCTCAACAACTCATGAAAGGCTTTCCTATGATTATCTTCAAAGGAAGCAAGATCTTGAGAAATTGAGAGTGGCTCATGAAGATCTTCAAAAGGAAAATGAGTCACTTCGCACCAAACAGATCATTTCCACTCAGGAAGGATTTGAACCACCATGTCTTAAATGCATTGAGCGTGACAATGCTACTTCTATTGCTGGATGTTCTACTACTGCTACTATTGAAATATCTTTAACTGTTGATGTGGTAACTAACCCCTCAATTGCTAGGTTGAAGACATTGCCTGAAATAGGGATGTACAAAAGTCCCAAAGGGCATCAGACACTATGTGATGTCCTCAAAAGGCAGATCCTAAACCGAAACCCTAGGAAAGAGGGTCTTGGGTTCGAAAGGAAAATGAATGTTGATGGCTCTTACTAGAAACCTGAGCAGTACCCCAAAACCACATGGGTTGCTGCAAAGGAACCTTTAGTGGATCCATCCACCCTGTCTGGCTTCACTTGTGCTAATCCCATTGTCATTGATGAATCTTTTGATGCAAACTATAAACTGTTTAAGAATCAGAATGGTGAAGTGTTTGCCAGGTATATTGGTACTAACTACAGGAATGGGCCACCTATGAAGAAAGTCTGGGTGCCAAAAAAGTGGTTGGAGAATCTTCCTATGAATGTCGTCAAGACACCACTAGTGAAGAAGACAAACCCCAGACCACAAGCTCCATATGGTCCAAAGGCTTCATATAGACAAAGGACTCACCTGAGTCGCACTAACGCAAATGTGTTGCAGGGAAACCATACTCAGGCCTATGAATATGAGCGCGTTGCATCAAACCGCCATGTTCATAAGACCAAGAACTACTCTGCTTATTCTTATGAGTACTATTGTCCACCTGCAAGACTATTTGCTAGGGCTCCAAAGCCAAAGTTCTCAGATGCCGCACTTAGACTCATTGTTTCGAAGCCACCCTTGAAGACGTGGGTGGCTAAGAAAGCTTAACTCTCTTTTGCAGGGAAGGGTCTCCAGCCGAAAATCAAATTCGTCTGAAGCCACTGCTGGGGACCTTAAACATCTTGTAGGGCGCAACATCAAATGCCCAAATGGTCTTATTATGTATTTTGTTCCTGAGTCGCTTGCTACTTGCCCTATCAGTCCTAACCTCGATCTAAGCTTTCATAATCCACTTGCTCGTCAAATGTTTATGCTTCACAATTCTCTTCGTGAAGCCTATCCCCCTAACTGCACTGTAGGGTATGACACCAGCTGCTTCAGAATGGATTATTGATAGTGGGTGTACTAATCACATGACTGACAAGCGAAGTCTTCTAATGGACTCAACTTTACGTCCATCTGACAAGTGTCACATCACATTTGCTGATACTGGTAAAAGCAAGGTACTGGGTCTAGGTAGAGTTGCAATCTCGAGGGATCAACACATGGATAAAGTAACGCTTGTTGAATCCCTTGGTTTCAACTTAATGTTTGTCTCAATGCTTTGTGATTTAAACATGATTGTGATATTTGGAAAATATTGTTGCCCTGTTCTAATGGAATCTGACAAGTCTCTAGTCTTTGAAGGGTATCAGAAAGATGATTTGTACAGGGTAGATTTCTCAGCAGGACCACATCATGCCATATGTCTTCTAGCAAAAGCTTCAGAATGCTGGCTCTGGCATCGGAGGCTAGGGCATGCTGGCATGAGGAACTTGCACACTCTTGCAAAGAAGAAGCATGTCATAGGCATTGAGGGTGTCAAGTTCAAGAAGGATCACTTATGCGGTGCCTGTGAAGCAGGAAAGATGACGAGGGCCAAGCATCCCTCGAAGACAATAATGACAACGACTGAACCCTTCGAACTGCTCCACATGGACCTCTTCGGTCCCACTCACTACTCAACTCTTACTACTACTGCTTGTCTCTATGGCTTTGTCATTGTTGATGATTATTCAATATATACTTGGGTGCATATAATCCTCTACAAGACTGAAGTGTGGGATGTCTTCAGACGCTTCGCTAATCGAGCCATGAACAACTATGGCGTCAAGATCAAGCACATCAGAAGTGACAATGGAACTGAATTCAAGAACACTGGCCTCGACACTTATCTTGATACTTTGGGCATCAGTCATGAATTCTTAGCTCCGTACACGCCGCAGCAGAATGGCGTCGTGGAACGCAAGAACAGAACACTTATTGAGATGGCCCGGACGATTCTCAATGAATACAAGACTCCAAGAAAGTTCTGGCCTGAAGCCATTGATACTGCATGCCATATCATCAACCATGTTTATCTTCACAAGCTTCTGAACAAGACATCCTATGAGCTCCTTACTGGCAAGAAGCCAAATGTCAGTTACTTCAGAGTATTTGGTGCCAGGTGCTGGATCAAGGATCCACATCACACTTCAAAATTTGCACCAAAAGCACATGAAGGTTTTATGCTTGGATATGGAAAGGATTCGCACTCCTATAGAGTCTTCAACCTCTTTCACTATAAAGTGGTTGAAACTGTGGATGTGCGGTTCGATGAGACTAACGGCTCGCAAAGAGAGCACCTGCCAAATGTGCTAGATGAAGTTCCATCCAGTGAAACCATCAAACTCATGGGAACTAGAGAAATCATACCGTCTGAAGCTCAACCTGAAGAGGAACTCATCATCTCTGCACCAGATCAACCTGAAGACAATGCTCAGCCTGACGACAATCCTTCTAACAATGACAATGATCAGCAAGAGCAAAATCTTCGTCCTGTTCATCCTCGTGTTGCAAATGAAGTACAGATTGAGAGAATAATTGATAGCATCAATGCACCAGGTCCACTCACTCGTTCAAGGGCAACACAGCTAGCAAATTTCTGTGGGCACTTCGCATTCGTCTCAATATCTGAACCCAAGAAAGTTGATGAAGCCTTCATGGAACCTGAATGGATTCAAGCTATGCAAGAAGAGCTTCAACAGTTTGAGTTGAATACTGTATGGGAACTGGTTAAGCGTCCTGATCCTCGTAAGCACAATATAATAGGCACTAAATGGATATATCGCAACAAGCAAGATAAGCATGGTCAAGTTGTCAGAAACAAAGCTCGTCTCGTTGCTCAAGGATACACTCAAGTTGATGGAATTGACTTCGATGAAACATTTGCTCCTATGGCTAGGCTTGAAGCTATACGCATACTGCTGGCCTATGCAAATCATCATAACATTCTTCTGTATCAAATGGATGTGAAGAGCGCTTTTCTCAATGGCAAGATTGAAGAAGAAGTGTATGTTGCACAACCGCCTGGCTTTGAAGATCCAAAACATCCTGGCATGGTCTACAAGCTCAACAAGGCACTGTGTGGCCGTAAACAAGCCCCTCGAGCTTGGTATGACACACTCAAAGACTTCCTGAAGAGCAAAGGCTTCAAACTTGGTTCCCTGGATCCCACTATCTTCGGCTGCACTAACCAGAAATACAGTGAACCGTTTGGATATATGATGCAAGAGCAATATTAGATGTCCATGACGGGTGAGCTGAAGTTCTTCCTTGGTCTTCAAATACGACAGCAACGCAACGGCATCTTCATATCTCAAGAGAAGTATCTCAAATATTGCCTGAAGAAATTTGGAATGCAAGACTGCAAAGGCTACACAACGCCAATGCCAGCCAAACACCATCTAGGTCCCGACGACAATGGTAAAGAGTTCGATCAAAAGGTATACCGCTCCATGATTGGTTCTTTGCTTTATTTATGTGCATCTAGGCCAGATATCATGCTTAGTGTTTGCATGTGTGCCCGGTTCCAAGCAGCACCAAAGGAATCGCATCACTTAGCTGTGAAGCGAATTCTTAGATATTTGGCTCACACCCCAACACTAGGATTGTGGTATCCAAAGGGCTCAGAGTTTGATCTAGTTGGATTCTCGGATGCTGATTATGCTGGTGACAAGGTGGATCGCAAGTCTACATCAGGCACTTGTCATTTTCTGGGACGATCACTTGTATGTTGGTCTTCAAAGAAGCAAACTGTGTATCTCTCTCCACTGCTGAATCTGAATACATTGCTGCTGGATCTTGCTGCGCTCAGCTTCTATGGATGAAGCAAACACTCAAAGACTATGGCATTCATCTGAAGCAAGTGCCACTCTACTGCGACAATGACAGCGCCATCAAGATTGCTAACAACCCAGTTCAGCACTCGAAGACAAAGCACATTGAAATTCGTCATCCCTTTCTCAGAGATCATGTTATGAAGGAAGATATTGATATCATACACGTCAACAGTGAAGAGCAATTGGCAGATATCTTTACAAAGCCCTTGGATGAGAAGAGGTTTTGCAAGTTACGGTGTGAGCTAAATATCTTGGAATCCTCAAATGTCCTGTGATCAGGCACACTTCCTAACACTTGTGCATGTTAATGACTTAGATGTGCAACACATGAAGTAACGTACGTCTTCAATCAATAAAGACTTGCATTCTGAGTGTGAATACATTAACGTGGAATTTGACTTCAGAGCACCACGATAGTTGTGCGCCGTGTCTGGGTCTAATACTTCCTATACGGTGGGTAACGCCACCACCAAATTCTTCCCTAAGAAGTGTTTCTCACAATGGCGTTACTTTTGCAAAGTCTCCGCTTTCTGTTTGTCTTCAATGTCAACATGACCTCGTGGTTATCTTCAACGTACTGATTTGGTTTCTATCCTCTATAGCATTCACTTATATCTCTGGATTCTTGCTGAATCTTTTGAACTAAGTGAATGTGATCGGACGCTAACCCCTCTATGCTTCTTTCCTAAGTCTATCTATCCAAATCATATGCATTCTATTTACACTCTCAAAATGTCTTCTCTGCGTCCTTGTCAGTAGAAGACACAGAGACAAACATTAATCCGTTTTCAATGCTAAATCCTTCCACCTGAAACCCGGAGAAGTGGGAACGACCTCCCGACAATCTAGGCGTGCGTGGGAACGTGGAACAACCTCCGATGTGTTGCATGATAGCCACGTGTCCTTCAGATGTGAACCACCAGGGGCACCTGTGTAATAACACTGTGTCGTCCCTGTCCCTATAAATACACACCTCACCACAGTCATTATCCTTTATTCCACTCTCGCACAAACCCTAGTGCCACCGCTAGCCCTCGACGACGCCGGCGACGAAGCGCTTAGCTGCCGCGACCTCACCAACGCTGTCCTCACGCCGGCCGCGGACATCGTCTTCTCCGCCATCGCCATAGGTGTCCTCCGTCGCCAAGTTAGGGCATGGAAGATCGAACTGCTCAGCCTCCTCTCCCACTCCATCTAGCAGTTCCTCGTGTGGTAAATAAAACCTCCTTTTTACAGTCTCTTTGATCCGATAGATTCATCCTTTTCTACCACAAGCAGTTTCTGTTCACACAAGTTGGATCTATTTCATACTGCATCTCATAATATGCCTAGTATGTTCACTTATGCTTCACAAAGTAGTTAGATTCCTCACTTGTACTTATTCGTGGATTCATACAAATCTGGAACCAACTCTCTATCTATGAGTGAATGTCTTCGCACTATGAGGTCAATGTCTTCTAAACTGATTTATCTTCAAAATCTTCTGAGAATGCATATGACCTCTTCCCCTTCCCTAGCACCTTAATGCTGTCACAGGTACATGTCTGTGGGAGAATCCCTTGGTTCTCATAGTCTGCATTCATTTGCAGAATTCTTACAACATCATATAAATTCTTCTGAAGCCAGTTCTTGTCTGACTAGTAGACGAAAGACTTTGACAGTTTTGAAGCCTTTAACTCTAAACTTCATGGCACCAGAAAAATCTGCAAGGAAGGGTGGCAGACAGCATCGTGGTAACACCTCAAGAGATCTGCCTCCTGACCTCTATGAGCTGTACAAGACAGATCCAGAGGAGGACTACAATCAGCAGAAAACTCAAATCCAATGGATTCAAAGATATTGGGCACAACAATGGTTCAAGTACAGGTTCGTGACCCAGGAGTATGCTGAGAAGAATGCCATCAAGCGACCGTGGGGAGACATCCTATACAAAAATCTTCAACCCAGGTCCAGAGCTGAAGCCATTAAACAAGGCTTCTATCCCTGCATGGTCCGTGGACCACAGCCTGCAGATGCAGACCCATCGTCACTGCTATGGTGTCGTGACGACAATCTATTCAAGCGCAGCCTTCAGTTTGCCAGGAACTCGGCCAAAGAAAACAAGCAGTCGCAAGGATTAGACTTCAATACATGTCCCTCTACTCCTCGTGCTGATGGCTCACGTGAAGCTGAACCCAATCTTGTTGGGCCCTTCTACAACCTGGAAGGTCTCATCACTCATATTATGGTTCAAGGGGTAGTCGTAGATCAACCTGTAGACGATGCTGAATCTGACGAAGCACCTGCACCACCGAAGCCAAAGAAGCTGAAGAAGCCTAAAGCTTCGAAGCCTGCCCCTGCACCGAAGGTTTCACGGGTGAAGCCTCTGGCCACTGCACCTCCTGAACACAGTGTGCAGTCTGAAGATCTGTCACGCATCTCCAAGCCCTCCAAAGTGAAGATGCCCATGCAACCCACCAGCCAAGCACTGACCCCTGCTGCTGTTCTGCGAAATGAGAATGACGCCATTGATCTGTCCAGTGACGACGATCTTGGTGTTGACACTCTTGAGCAGTTGATCAAGAGCAAGCAAGAGGCAGAAATCTTCAATGACCTTCCTCTCTTTGATGTTGAAATCATCAACACATTCATTGATGAGTGGTTTGACAGCCCAAATGTTAGCTTTGATGATCTTCAGCTTCCCATTGGCCTAAGCGTCGCCTTCCATGGAGCCATTGCTTTTGAGCTAGCTCTAGCTCAGAAGATTGTTGAGCTGAAGCATAAGATATATTATGAAAAGGCACAGTTCAAGAAGCATATGGCCAGGCTCAATGTTGAAGACATTCAGAACTTCCAGACCATGATGCATGAGCTTAAGGAAGCTTTCCGAACAAAACACGAAGAAGCCAAAGGTTCTCGTGAGCGCATGAAGGATCTTGATGCTAAATGTGTTCAGGGATACAATGAAGTTGAAAAGCGCAAGGCCTTGGGGCGACCAGGCATCGACCCCAGAATGGCGGCCAATAAGAAGAAGAAGCCAGCTGTGGCAGAACCCGAAGCACCAAGACAGGAAGTACATCCAATTGTCTTCCCAGCCAGTATGACAGGCTCGAAGCCTAAGGTCCCCATAGTGGCTTAAGAACTGAAGAAAACAAGGGCAGCTGAAGCTGAAGACAGAAAGCGCAAAACCAAGGGCACCACTGATAATGCTCCTCCAACTAAGAAACTGTAAGTGCATCTAGTGCCACCCATAGTTGGTTTTGGAGTATTGACGACAAACCTAGTTGAGGGACTAATGTGTTTGTGAGAATTGCAGGATAACACAGGTAGAAGCCCCTCATTGATTCGGTTTTCCAACCAGAGATGACCCCTAAAAATGTATGAAGACATTGAAGTCAAAGGCGGTATGTGAAGACATTCACATTGAAGACTATGACAAGAGAATACATCGCATGAAGACTATGGAGCGCGAAGATTTAGATCTTTCGTAGTTCTTTTTCTTCTTTGTTGAGTCATAGGAACCACCGTACTGTTAAGTGGGGTCCAAGAGAACCAGCCAGAATGACTGAAGTGATGCTTAACCAAAACCTATGTCTTCGAATGAAGACTATGAGAGCGAATCTTGTCCAGAGCCGGACAAGTCAGCTTTGCTTATAGCCCAAGTAAAGTTGCCGTGTGAGTTTGAAATCTAACCGTTGGAACACGTGTCAGTTCCTTAGTGACCCAGGGTCATTTCGGACAAATCAGGTCGGGTTGCCTAGTGGCTATAAATAGCCCACCGCGTACAACCATAAACGGTTGGCTGCTCAGAGTTAGAGTACGGCTTTTGTCATTTGAGAGCAACCCACCTCAAAGCCTTTGAGAGAGAATTCCTTGCGAGGATAAAGCCCTAACCACCTAGAGCCAAAGAGTGTTAGGCATCACTTAAGTCTTCTTGTCTGTGTGATCTGAAGACTTATTACACTTGAGGACTGTGAATCCTCCAGCCGGTTAGGCGTCGCGTTCTGAGCATCCAAGAGACATTGTGGATCACCGGTGAACGAAGTCTGTGAAGGTTTGGGAGTCTACCTTGAAGACTTACCAGAGTGATTGGGCGAGGTCTGTGTGACCTTAGCTCAAGGGGAATACGGTGAGGACTGGGTGTCCTGAGCTGCGTGTTCAGGACTGGGTGTCCGGGACTGTGTGTCCTCAGGTTTAAATACCTGGCCGCCCTAACCAGACGTACAGTTGTCACAGCAACTGGAACTGGTCCAACAAATCATTGTCTTCCACGAGTCACTGGTTTCATCCTTCCCTTCCCTTTACTTACTGTTGGTCCTTGTGAAGTCATTGTATGATTGCACTATCTTTTGTCCTCACTGAGTGACTGCGTGTTATGTTTGGCTTCATAATATCTTCCTACCTGATCCTTACTACCTAGCTGCTATTAGTCATCATGCTTTCACTTCATTGAATACTTGACTATGTTTGCCTAGTGTAGTATACCTTCCGCTGCATGGTAATAGGTTTATTTCTATCATTTTTCTTCGAAACTTCCACGTTTTGAAGACTTTCATAAAAATTGCCTATTCACCCCCCCTCTAGTCGATATAACACACTTTCAATTGGTATCAGAGCAAGGTACTCCCTTGTTCTGTGTGATTCGGTTTAACCACCTGGAGTTTTAGCTATGTCGACCATAGGGATAATTAAAGTCTCTGCTGTGTGTCCCGTCTTCGATGGAACTGAATATCCCTACTGGAAGCGCATGCATCTTGAAGCCATTGACGTCGACCTATCGTATGTCGTCAAGAATGGCGTTCCCAAGGCTGGAGAAGGTGTCACTACTGCTGATGTCAAGAAGTTCATTCATCTGGACTCTACTGCCAGGAATATCATCTGTGGTCATCTGACCAAAGGACAGTATGGCCGCGTGAGTGCTTTGGAAACATCTAAGCTAGTCTGGGACTGGCTCTCCAAGGTCAATGAAGGTGTCTCAACCCAGAGAGATCATAGAATCAGTGTCCTTCGCAACCTCTTCAACCGCTTCAAGAGAAATGACAATGAGAATGTCCAGCTCATGTTTGATCGACTCACTGACATCACAAATGAGCTTCAAGCCCTCGGCGCTACTGAGATCACCAAGCATGAAGTCGTCAAGACACTCCTGAGATCACTTGACAGATCGTTTGACACCCTAGCCCTGATGATTCAAGAACGTCCTGATTTCAAGACACTCGATCCATCTGACATACTTGAGAGGCTCAACACACATGAGTTTCAGCTTTCTGAGAAAAGAGATATCTACGGTCCCAACTATGTGCGAACTCGTGCCTTGAAGGCAAAAGCTGTCTCCTCATCTGAAGAAGAATCTGACAGCAGTTCTGATGACCCTGAAGACATTGGAAAGGAACTTGCTATGCTTGTGAAGAAGTTCCAAAAATTCACCTAGAAGAAAGGCTTCAGAAAGTCTTCACGATCAAGCTCAAGGAATGATGAAGCTTCTGCTCATGACTACAAGAAGAAAACATGTCACTAGTGCAAGAAACCTGGCCACTTCATCTCTGAGTGTCCGCAGTGGGACAATGAGAACAAAAAGAAGAAGAAGAGCAAGGAATATGACTCTGACAACAACAAGAAGAAGAAATACTAAAAGTCTTCTTCCAAGTCTTCCTCAAAGTCTTCATCACACAAGAAGAACTCATCTGGCAAGGCACGTGCGTTTGTTGGCAAGGAAATGGATTCAGAGGAGGAGTCCACTTCCGAGGAGGCGGAGGTGGAGTCCGAGGAGGAGTCCGACTCTAGCGTTGCAAGTCTGGCTACATCATACGTTGCCAAGTTCATCTTCAACACTGAAGACAATGACTTCATCACCGACACCGATGCAAATGACAAGGACTACTCCGCTCCTACCTACTGCTTCATGGCACGCGGTGCCAAGGTAAACACACGCACTACTCACTATCAAACATCCAGTGAAGATGACTCTGATTGTGGTTCAAAACCCAGCTACAAAACACTTGCTAAAATTGCAACTGAACAACAGAAAGCTATGGAACATATTCAAAAACTGTTAGACAAAAGCGATGATCTGTTAGACGCTGAAATGACTCGATCTGAGTCCTTAATTGAAGACATAAAAAATCTTCATGGTAAGTATGAGGAACTTGAAAGTCGTCAAGAAACGCTCTCAACAACTCATGAAAAGCTTTCCTATGATTATCTTCAAAGGAAGCAAGATCTTGAGAAATTGAGAGCGGCTCATGAAGATCTTCAAAAGGAAAACGAGTCACTTCGCGCCGAACAGATCAGTTCCGCTCAGGAAGGATTTAAACCACCATGTCTTAAATGCATTGAGCGTGATAATGCTACTTCTGTTGCTGAATGTTCTACTGCTGCCACTGTTGCAATATCTTCAACTGTTGATGTGGTAACTAACCCCTCTGCTGAGGATACCACTGCTATTGCTGATGAGAATGCTAGGTTGAAGACATTTCTTGAAACAGGGATGTACAAAAGTCTTAAAGGGCATCAGACACTATGTGATGTCCTCAAAAGGCAGATTATGAACCAAAACCCGAGGAAAGAGGGTGTTGGGTTCGTAAGGAAAATGAATGATGATGGCTCTTACTGGAAACCTAAGCAGTACCCCAAAACCACATGGGTTGCTGCAAAGGAACCTTCAGCAGATCCATCCAATCTATCTGGCTTCACTTGTGCTAACCCCATTGTCATTGATGAATACTTTGATGCAAACTATAAACTGTTTAAGAATCAGAATGGTGAAGTGTTTGCCAGGTATATTGGTACTAACTGCAGGAATGGGCTGCCTACGAAGAAGATCTGGGTGCCGAAAAAGTGTTTGGAAAATCTTCCTGTGAATGTCATCATGACACCACAGGTGAAGAAGACAAACCCCAGACTATAGGCTTCATATGGGCCAAAGGTTTCATACAGACAGAGGACTCACCTGAGTCGCACTAACGCAAATGTTTTGCAGGGAAACCATACTCAGGCCTATGAATATGAGCACGGTTCATCAAACCGCCATGTTCATAAGACCAAGAACTATTCTGCTTATTCTTATGAGTACTATTGTCTGCCTGCAAGACTTTTTGCTGGGGCTCCAAAGCCAAAATTCTCAGACGCTGCACATAGACTTATTGCTTCTAAGCCACCCTTGAAGATGTGGGTGGCTAAGAAAGCTTAACTATCTTTTGCAGGGAAGGGTCTCCAGCAGAAAACCAAAATCGTCTGACGCTATTGCTTGGGACCTTAAACATCTTGTAGGGCGCAAGATCAAATGCCCGAATGGTCTTACTATGTACTTCGTTCCTGAATCGCTTGCTACTCTCCCTATCAGTCCTAATCTGGATCTAAGCTTTCATAACCCACTGGTTCGTCAAATGTTTTTGCTTCACAATTCTCTTCGTGAAGCCTATCCCCCTAACTGCACTGTAGGGTACGACACCAGCGTCTTTAGAATGGATTATTGATAGTGGGTGTACCAATCACATGACTGGCAAAAGAAGCCTTCTTATGGACTCAACCTTACGTCCATCCGACAAGAGTCACATCACATTTGCCGACACTGGTAAAAGTAAGGTATTGTGTCTAGGTAGAGTTGCAATCTTAGAGGATCAACACATGGATAAAGTCATGCTTGTTGAATCCCTTGGCTTCAACTTAATGTCTGTCTCAATGCTTTGCGATTTGAACATGATCGTAATATTTGGAAAATATCATTGCCTTGTTCTAATGGAATCTGACAAGTCTCTAGTGTTTGAAGGGTACTGGAAAGATGATTTGTACGTGGTAGATTTCTCAGCAGGACCATAGCTTGCTGTATGTCTTCTAGCAAAAGCTTCAGAATGCTGGCTCTGGCATCGGAGGCTAGGGCATGCTGGCATGAGGAACCTCCACACCCTTGCAAAGAAGAAGCATGTCATAGGCATCGAGGGCATCAAGTTCAAGAAAGATCACTTATGTGGTGCCTGTGAAGCAGGAAAGATGACGAGAGCCAAACATCCCTCGAAGATAATCATGACAACTACTCGACCCTTCGAACTACTCCACATGGATCTTTTCGGTCCCACCCATTACTCAACTCTTACTACTACTGCTTGTCTCTATGGCTTTGTCATTGTTGATGATTATTCTAGATATACTTGGGTGCACATAATCCTCTACAAGACTGAAGTGCAGGATGTCTTCATACGCTTCGCCAATCGAGCAATGAACAACTATGGCGCTAAGATAAAGCACATTAGAAGTGACAATGGCACTGAATTCAAGAACACTGGCCTTGATACATATCTTGATACTTTGGGCATCATACATGAATTCTCAGCCCCGTACACGCCACAGCAGAATGGCGTCGTCGAACGCAAGAACAGAACACTCATTGAGATGGCCCGAACGATGCTTGATGAATACAAGACTCCAAGAAAATTCTGGCCTGAAGCCATTGATACTGCATGCCATACAATCAATCGTATTTATCTTCACAAGCTTCTGAACAAGACATCTTATGAGCTCCTTACTGGCAAGAAGCCAAATGTCAGTTACTTCAGAGTATTTGGCGCCAGGTGCTGGATCAAGGAACCACATCACACTTCAAAATTTGCACCAAAAGCACATGAGGGTTTTATGCTTGGATATGGAAAGGATTCGCACTCCTACAGAGTCTTCAATCTCTTTCATTATAAAGTGGTTGAAACAGTGGATGTGCGGTTCGATGAGACTAATGGTTCACAATGAGAGCACCTGCCAAATGTGCTAGATGAAGTTCCATCCAGTGAATCAATCAAACTAATGGGAACTAGAGAAATCATACCCTCTGAAGCTCAACCTGAAGAGGAACTTATCATGTCTGCACCTGATCAACCTGAAGACAATGCTCAGCCTGAAGACAATCCCTCTAACAATGACAATGATCAGCAAGAGCAAAATCTTCGCCCTGTACATCCTCGTGTTGCCAATGAAGTGCAGATTGAGAGAATAATTGACAGCATCAATGCACCCGGTCTGCTCACTCGTTCAAGGGCAACTCAGCTAGCAAATTTCTGTGGGCACTTCGCATTCGTCTCAATAACAGAACCCAAGAAAGTTGAAGAAGCCTTCATGGAACCTGAATGGATTCAAGCTATGCAAGAAGAGCTTCAACAGTTTGAGCTGAATAATGTATGGGAACTGGTTAAGCGTCCTGACCCTCGGAAGCACAATATAATAGGCACCAAATGGATATACCGCAACAAGCAAGATGAGCATGGTCAAGTTGTCAGAAACAAAGCTCGTCTCATTGCTCAAGGATATACTCAAGTGGAAGGGATTGACTTCGATGAAACATTTGCTCCTGTGGCTTGACTTGAAGCCATACGCATACTGCTGGCCTATGCAAATCATCATAACATACTTCTATATCAAATGGATGTGAAGATTGAAGAAGAAGTGTATGTTGCACAACCGCCTGGCTTTGAAGATCCAAAACATCCTGACATGGTATACAAGCTCAACAAGGCACCGTATGGCCTCAAACAAGCCCCTCGGGCTTGGTATGACACACTCAAATACTTCCTGAAGAGCAAAGGCTTCATACCTGGTTCCCTCGACCCCACTCTCTTCACGAAGACATATGATGGTGAACTGTTTGTGTGCCAAATATATGTGGATGACATTATCTTCGGCTGCACCAATCAGAAGTACAGTGAAGAGTTTGGATATATGATGCAAGAGCAATATCAGATGTCCATGATGGGTGAGCGGAAGTTCTTCCTCGGTATTCAAATATGACAGCAACGCAATGGCATCTTCATATCTCAAGAGAAGTATCTCAAAGATTGCCTGAAGAAGTTCGGTATGCAAGACTGCAAAGGCTTCACGACGCCAATGCCAGCCAAACATCATCTGGGTCCCGACGACAATGGTAAAGAGTTCGATCAAAAGGTATACCGCTCCATGATTGGTTCTTTACTTTATCTATGTGCATCTAGGCCAGATATTATGCTTAGTGTTTGCATGTGTGCTCGATTCCAAGCGGCAGCAAAGGAGTCACATCACTTAGCTGTGATGCAAATTCTTCAATATTTGGCTCACACCCCAACTCTAGGATTATGGTATCCAAAGGGCTCAGAGTTTGACATGGTTGGATTCTCGGATGCTGATTATGCTGGTGACAAGGTGGATCGCAAGTCTACATCAGGCACATGTCATTTTCTGGGACGATCACTTGTATGTTGGTCTTCAAAGAAGCAGAACTGTGTATCTCTCTCCACTGCTGAATCTGAATACATTGCTGCTGGATCTTGCTGCGCTCAGCTTCTGTGGATGAAGCAAACACTCAAGGACTATGGCATTCATCTGAAGCAAGTGCCACTCTACTGCGACAACGAAAGCGCCATCAAGATTGCCAACAACACAGTTCAGCACTCGAAGACAAAGCACATTGAAATTCATCATCACTTTCTCAGAGATCATGTTGTGAAGGAAGATATTGATATCATACACGTCAACACTGGAGAGCAATTGGCAGATATCTTCACCAAGCCCTTGGATGAGAAGAGATTTTGCAAGTTACGGTGTGAGCTAAATGTCGGAGTAAATAACCATGGGTAGCCTAGCCGGCTCCCCCTGGCCCTTCTGAAAAAATTACGAGCCGATTCGGCCCTCAAGAATCCAAGACACAGGGCCGCCTTCCCCTTGCCGGCTGTCTCCAGGCCGGCTATCGGAAGGCGGCCCGACTTCAGCCCTCATGAAGAAACGCCGCGGGAGGGCCGGCTCCGAGAAGCCGGCCGCGAGAGGGCCGACTCCAAGAAGCCGGCTCCCATAAAGCGGTCAAGATCGTACCCTCGAAGTCTGCATCCACATAACGGCGATGTGACGGGGAGTGGCTATAGTGAAGCCTGCCACCCCTGAATCCCGGAGCACGCCTGGCACAGTGCGTCGTACGGGTGGCCATGACCCGTCCAGCGCGGCACTGTTGCCATGATGACCCTGATGTCATCCACGACGGGCTACCAGTACGGCCCACGGGCGGTGGGCCCCTTCGGGCAGAGAGACACCCGAAGGCGGCCAGACCTCCCCCAGTCGGCCCAAGATAGAGCCGGCTCCCCACAGCCGGCTTGCCACCTCCCTCGAAGAAGACGCCCCATTAAGGAGACAAGACGCGGTGATGCTACAGCGATCACCCGCTAGACGGCGGCACTGTAGCCACGCCCACCTCGGCGAAGCCCTCGTCACCAAGATTGAGCAACAGTAACCAGCCGCGACAAGGCCCTGACAGTGGGGCCTGCCTGTCGACCAAGGAGCCGGCAGCCGGCGGGCCCCAGCAGCCGGCGCAGAAGCCGGAGAGCGTAGACACAGACGACTGGGCCCCGCACCCAGCCGGATTACCATTGTACCCCCGGGGGTAGGCCTATATAAACCCCCCGGGGCATCCATGCAAAGAGAGATGAATCCTTGCTAGTCTCAGACACCACATAGGGAGGAGAAGAGAGCAAGCCTTGCCCTTCTTCCTCCTCTCGCCAAACAGCTCAAGGAGCATCATGTAGCTACTTATTCATCTAGTGATCATGCGGAGACCCCGCAAAGCAGCAGTAGGGGTGTTATCTCCATGGAGAGCCCCGAAGCTAGGTAAGATTCGCCGACGTGCATGTCTTCGCCTCATCCCGTTTCCAGGCACCGGCGACGTCTTATTGGCTCCCACAATGATAAGCCACCCGTTGGCATATGTCGCACCTACCACCCGACACTAAATATCTTGGAATCCTCAAATGTCCTGTGATCAGGCACACATCCTAACACTTATGCATATTGATGACTTAGATGTGAAACACACAAAGTAAAGTATATCTTCAATCAATGAAGACATACATTCTAAGTGTGAATACATTAATGTGGAATTTGACTTCAGAGCGCCACGATAATTGTGCACCGTGTCTGGGTCTAATACTTCCTATACGGTGGGTAACGCCACCACCAAATGTTCTCTTTGAAGTGTTTCACTCATGGCGTTACATTTGCTATGTCTTCACATTTGATTTGGCTTCAATCTCAACATGTCTTCATGATTATCTTCACTATGTTGATTATATATATACACTAGTGTTCTGTCCTCTACAGCATTCACTTATAGCTATGTCTTCTTGTTGAATCTTTTGAACTAAGTGAATGTGATCGGACCCTAACCTCTCTATGCTTTCTATCTCAAATTATGTCTCTCCAAATCATATGCATTCTTTTGAAACTATCAAATGTCTTCTTTGCGTCCTTGTCAGCAGAAGATACAGAGACAAACATTAAGTCCGCTTTCAATGCTAATTCCTTCACCTGAAACCCAGAGAAGTGGGAACGACCCCCCGACAATCCAGGCGTGCGTGGGACGTGGAACAACCTCCGACATGCTGCATGATGGCCACGTGTTCCTCAGATGTGAATCGCCAGGGGCACCTGTGTAATAACATTGAGCCGCCCCTGTCCCTATAAATACACGCCTCACCACAGTCATTATCTCTTCTTCCACTCTCGCACGAACCCTAGCGCCACCGCTAGCTCTCGACGACGACGGCGACGAAGCGCTTCGCTGCCGCAACCTCTCCGACGCCGTCTTCACACCGACCGCGGACATCGTCTTCTCCGCCGTCGCCGTAGGTGTCCTCCGTCACCAAGTTAGGGCACGGACAATCGGACTGCTCGGCCTCCTCTTCCACTCCGTCTAGCAGTTCTACATGTGGTAAATAAAACTTCCTTTTTACGACCCCTTTGATCCTATAGATTCGTCACTTTCTACCACAAGTGGTTTTTGTTCACACATGTTGGATCCACTTCAAACTTCATCTCATAATATGCCTAGTATATTCACTTATGCTTCACAAAGTAGTTAGATTCCTCACTTGTACTAATCCGTGGATTCGTACAAATCTGGAACGAACTCCTTATCTATGAGTGAATGTCTTCGCACGATGAGGTCAATGTCTTCTAAACTGATTTATCTTCAAAATCTTCTGAGAATGCATATGACCTCTTCCCCTTCCCTCGCACCTTAATGCTGTCACAAGTACATGTCCGTGGGAGAATCCCTTGGTTCTCATAGTCTGCATTCATTTGCAGAATTCTTACAGTATCACATAAATTCTCCCGAAGCCAGTTCCTGTTTGTCCAGCAAGTGAAAGCCTTTGAAGCCTTTGAACGTATTGAAGCCATTCAGTTTAAAGTTCATGGCGTCAGAGAAATCAGCAAGGAAGGGTGGAAGAAAGCGTCGAGGAGAAACATCAAGAGATTTGCCCGATGACCTCTCCGAGCTGTACAAAATAGATCGTGAAGAGTATTACAATCAGCACAAGACACGAATCCAATGGATTCGACGCTATTGGGCAGAATAGTGGTTCAAGTACAGATTTGTGACAAAGGAATATGCTGAAAAGAATGCCATCAAGCGACCATGGGGAGACATCGTCTACAAAAATCTTCAACCCAGGACCAGAGATGAAGCCATTGGACAAGGCTTCTATCCCTGCATGGTCCGTGGACCACAGCCTGCGGATGCTGACCCATCGTCACTGCTATGGTGTCGTGACGACAATTTGTTTAAGCGCAACTTCCAGTTTGCCCAGAACTCAGCGAAGCAGAACAAGAAGTCTTTGGGATTAGACTTCAACCCTCATTCCTCTGCTCCCCGTGCCGATGGAACTCGTGAAGCTGAACCCATTCTTCTTGGGCCCTTCTACAACTTGGAAGGTCTCATCACTCACATCGTGGTTCAAGGGACGGCCATGAATGAGCCTGCAGATGACACTGAATCAGATGAAGCGCCTGCAGCGCCGAAGCCAAAGAAGTTGAAGCAGCCTAAAGCTTCAAAGCCTGCCTCTGCACCAAAAATCTCGCGGGCGAAGCCACTGGCCACTGCACCTCCTGAAGACAGTGTGCAGTCTGAAGATTTGTCACGCATCTCCAAGCCCCAAAAGGTCAAGATGCCTCTGCCACACATCGTCCAAGAACTGACTGCTGCTGCCATTCTGCGAAACGATGTCATTGATCTGTCCAGTGATGAAGATCTTGCAGATGACGCTCATGAGCAACTCATCAAGAGCAAAGAAGAAGAAGAAATCTTCAATGATCTTCCTCTCTTTGACGTGACAATCATCCACAACTTCATTAATGAGTGGTTTGACATGCCCAACATCAGCTTCGAAGATATGCAACTACCCATTGGCCTCAGTGTCGCCTTCCATGGCGCCATTGCTTCAGAATTAGCTATCGCCCAGCGCATTGTTGAACTGAAGCAAAAGATTGACTTTGAGAAAGCTCAGTTCAAGAAGCATATGGCCAAGCTCAGCATGCAAGAGGTGAAAAACTTCAAGATTATGTTGCACGAGCTCAAAGAAGCCTTTCTCAAGAAACGCGCAGAAGCTCAGGGTTCTCGTGAGCGCATGAAGAGCCTGGCTGTCAAGTGTGTGCAAGGCTACAACGAGGCTAAGAAGCGCAATGCCCTTGGGCGTCCGGGCATTGATCCCAGGATGGCTGCCAAGCAGAAGAAGAAGCCCACTATGGCCGAACCCAACGCACCAAGGCAGGAAGCAGATCCCATTGTCTTCCCAACTAGCATGACTGGCTCGAAGCCAAAGGCCCGGTCAACCGCTTCAGAGCTGAAGAAGACGAGGACTGCTGAGGCTGAAGCAAGGAAGAGGAAACATCCTGAAGCCTCTGCTACTGCCCCCTCCAAGAAGAAGCGGAAGACCAAGAAGGAACGGGCTGCTCCCACAGAGCCCTTGATTGTTTAACCCATCTCCATGGTTCTCCCTGATGCTGAACCTCAAGAGCGCCAACTTACTATCCATGAGCCTGCTTTCACAGAGGCTCATGAAGCTCAAGACTTTCCAGCAGCTGATCCCATCGCTGCTGAAGACATTGGTCACCATGACCATGTTGAAGATGATGCAGTTCTTCCTCAGCTCGAGCACCAACAGGTATCATCGCCTGTGCTAACGCACAGCGAGCTCATCAGCATTGGTCGTCCTCTGACGCCAATTGCTCAGGATGCATCATGGGCTGATCACCCACAAGCACAAGAGGAAGAAGACTTTGAGGCCCAGCCAACTCCAACTCCACAGGCGTCACCAACATTACGCAGGCTTCGCAAATGACCAAGGCCTCCAGTCTCTGAGTCTGAAGCTAAAGCTGCTGAAGACATTCCGGCGGCATCAACCGATGCAGAAGAAACCCCAAGCGCTGCTACACCCCCGTCTCACCAAGAAGCTGTTCTCGAGGAGAACGTGACTGTGACCGACCCTCCAGCTCATCAAGTGGAGAATTTTGAGGCTGCCACCGACGCCACTAACACTGTCATGGCTGAAGCCAATGCGGAGCCTTCACCTACCCAAGCACCAGAAGTCAGTGAAGCCAATGATGCTACTGCTTCTGTTCCTGCGTCTGCTGCTGGTTCTCAGTTTGACTACCATGTTGAGCACAGGCCTCAGGTATAGAAGCCAATCCCCAGATTGCCCAGGTTTCCAGGTCCTGCATCAGCACCTAGATCCTTCAATGTCAATGGCTTCAAAGTAGACAACACTTTCTTCAATAGCTCCAGGAACCCCTACTCAAGGGAAAGGATATCATCTGATCGGTTCTGGAGCTATCCGCCACGAAGCTATTACTCCTGCATTCTATACAATCAAGGTCGCATCTTCCCACATAAGTGTCTTGACATCGAAGCAATAGCTAGTCTGCCCTGTCTGGAAGAAGCTCTGGATTGCTTCAAAGAGGTTGGATTGTTGCCGTTTGTCACCGACCAAGAGCACTGGAATGAAGAGTTGCTGCTCCAATTCTATGCCACACTTCACATCCGTGGGTACAACAGAGATCCAAAGACTTGGGTCCTAGAGTGGATGACAGGAAATGTTCATCACGAAGCCAAAGCCTTTGATATCATTGAGCTCACTAGTCTGCCCACTCCTGGCGATCTCTACGAACATGGCTGTCAGCTTCATAGTGAAGCTATGGAGAGCATCTTTCAGAAGCATGAACCTAACATGAGTCAGATGCTCAGTATGATGAAGCCATTGCCCCAAGATGCATATCCCAAGGAGTTCTTCGTTGAAGACCTTGAGTATCTGCCAAGGACTATTTATCACATCAGAAGGCGAACTCTCTGGCCCATCAAAGGACATTCTCCACATGCCAAGCTAGAAGGTGCAATGAAGACTTTGGTCTTCTATATTCTTCATGGCAAATGCTTCAATGCACAGGACTTCTTCATCCGCCAACTTGCTGCATCAGGCTCTGATCTTTTTGGCTTGAAGTTCTACGCTCCATGGATAATGCGGCTGATTAAACTCCACTCCGCTATCTCATATCAGCCATCTGCTCGCAATCATCGGATCTTTCTGCCTAATGTGGATATGTCTGTTGAAGCCATTTATCCTGAGCCTGCCAAGGAACCTCTAAGTCTTCAGAATGCGGAGCATCAAAGTTTTTCTCAGAACATTGAAAGAGTTGAAGCAGTCACTCATGTGTATCCTTTGGCTGGAACTACATGTGCACCACATCTTGTCCTTACTGAAGCCACCGATAGCATAATTACCCAACGACCTAAGAAGCGCACTCGTGTTCTCAATGACCGAGAACTTCTAGTGGCTCTTCATCAGAAACAGGATAGGCATCATGACTGGCTGAAGCGCCAAATGCAAAGCCTCTTGGTGGATGTCAACCGCATTCGCAATCTTGCCCCCAAGAATGCCTTTGTTGCACATGAAACCTCTCGACACACATGGAAAGGGCTGACGCTTATGTGCTCTGAAGATGATCTTCAAGAGGATGGCTTCTCTGAACGCTTCAAGTTTGACTCCACACCTCCTTGAAGGGCAGTGCTGCGACGAACTCCATCTCTTGAAGACTCTGAGTTCTCTTCCTCTGCTCCAACTGTGAATGCCAGATTGATCGAGGATGAAGACGATGCTACCTCACCTCCACCTCCTTCAGCATGCTTCAACACTGCTCCAAGTTCTTCTGCACCGCCAAACACCACCGACGACCCTGCTGCTTCACCTACTCTTCATGGGAACGAGTAGATGCTCTATGTCTTCAAACCTTTTTGGTCCTTACTGACAAAAGGGGGAGAAGCATATGAGTTTGATAGTCTTCAAGCGGGTCCATATGGGCGGTTCCTTTATATTTTGCTTCGTGTTTACAACTCTCGTTTTGATACATTTGGTTCTTTGAGTTGTAACACTTAAACTCGATGGTCGTCTGCTACTTATTTGCTACTTAGATCATCATGCAGACGTCCATTTTCCATTATGCATGTCATTATTTTCACATACCTTCTCATGCATAATGAATTGTCATCATAAGTTGAAGAGGATCTCCACAAGCACAACCTGCCATGTGCATTTGCACTCCAAAAGCAAATTACTTTTATGCACATCTTCAGGGGGAGCCCTCACAGCTTATGAAGACAATTCCCTATCCTCTTACAATTTCACATATTATATTCCCTGTTGAAAACTTCAACTAGTTTGTCATCAATCACCAAAAAGGGGGAGATTGTAAGTGCATCTAGTGCCACCCCTAGTTGGTTTTGGAGTATTGACGACAAACCTAGTTGAGGGGCTAATGTGTTTGTGAGAATTGCAGGATAACACAGGTAGAAGTCCCTCATTGATTCGGTTTTCCTACCAGAGATGACCCCTAAAAATGTATGAAGACATTGAAGTCAAAGGCGGTATGTGAAGACATTCACATTGAAGACTATGACAAGAGAATACATCGCATGAAGACTATGGAGCGCGAAGATTTAGATCTTTTGTAGTTCTTTTTCTTCTTTGTTGAGTCATAGGAACCACCATACTGTTAAGTGGGGTCCAAGAGAACTAGTCAGAATGACTGAAGTGATGCTTAACCAAAACCTATGTCTTCGAGTGAAGACTATGAGAGCGAATCTTGTCCAGAGCCGAACAAGTCAGCTTTGCTTGTAGCCCAAGTAAAGTTGCCGTGTGAGTTCGAAATCTGACCGTTGGAACACGTGTCAGTTCCTTAGTGACCCAGGGTCATTTCAGACAAATCAGGTCGGGTTGCCTAGTGGCTATAAATAGCCCACCCCCTACAACCATAAACGGTTGGCTGCTCAGAGTTAGAGTACGGCTTTTGTCGTTTGAGAGCAACCCACCTCGAAGCCTTTGAGAGAGAATTCCTTGCGAGGATAAAGCCCTAACCACCCAGAGCCAGAGAGTGTTAGGCATCACTTAAGTATTCTTGTCTGTGTGATCTGAAGACTTATTACACTTGAGGACTGTGAATCCTCTAGCCGGTTAGGCGTCGCGTTCTGAGCATCCAAGAGACATTTTGGATCGCCGGTGAACAAAGTCTGTGAAGGTTTGGGAGTCTACCTTGAAGACTTACTAGAGTGATTGGGCGAGGTCTGTGTGACCTTAGCTCAAGGGGAATACAGTGAGGACTGGGTGTCTTGAGCTGCGTGTTCAGGACTGGGTGTCCGGGACTGGGTGTCCTCAGGTTTAAATACCTAGCCGCCCTAACTAGACGTACAGTTGTCACAGCAATTGGAACTGGTCCAACAAATCATTGTCTTCAACGAGTCACTGGTTTCATCCTTCCCTTCCCTTTACTTACTGTTGGTCCTTGTTAAGTCATTGTATGATTGCACTATCTTTTGTCTTCACTGAGTGACTGCGTGTTCTGTTTGGCTTCATAATATCTTCCTACCTGATCCTTACTACCTAGCTGCTATTAGTCATCGTGCTTTCACTTCATTGAATACTTGACTATGTTTGCCTAGTGTAGTCTACCTTCCGCTGCATGGCAATAGGTTTATTTCTATCGTTTGTCTTCGAAACTTCCACGTTTTGAAGACTTTCATAAAAATTGCCTATTCACCCCCCTCTAGTCGATATAACGCACTTTCAGAAATACAAAACCATGAAGAGAGATCGGGCTGCTCCCACAGAGCCCCTTAAGGTCGAGCCAATCTCAATGGCTTGTCCTGCGTCTGAAAATCAAGAACGCCAAGTGGTAGTTCATGAGCCTGCTTCCCCAGAGGCTCCTGAAGCTCAGGACAATCCAGCTGTTGACCCCACCGCAGCTGAAGACATTGGTCCTCACGACAATGTTGAAGATGATGAAGTCCTTACTTAGATCGAGCACCAATTGGTATCATCGCCTGTGCTCACGCACAACGAACTCATCAGCATTGGTTGTCCTCTAACGCCAACTGCTCAGGATGCATCGTGGGCTGATCACCCACAATGACAAGACACCCCAAGTTCTCCCCAACCGCTAGCCACCTCACCAGTGCAAGATGACGATGACTTTGAGGCCCAGCACACTCCATCTCCACAAGCGTCGCCAGCATTATGCAGGCTTCACAAAGGACCAAGGCCCCAAGTCACTCCCACTATGCACGTGTCTGAGTCTGAAGCCAAAATGGCTGAAGATTTTCCGGCTGCATCAGCCGATGAATAAGAAGAATCAAGAGTTGAAGCAGAAAGAGTTGCTACACCCCCATCCCACCAAGATGTTGTTCTCGAGGAGAACGTGTCTGACCCTCCAGCTTCTGAAGTGGAGGTTAACAATCCTGAGGCGGCCACCAACATCACCACTGAAGCCAATGACGTTGTCATGGCTGAAGCTAATGTGGCGCCTGAAGCTACTGCGGTGCCAGAAGTACAAGCGCCTGAAGCCACTGCAGTGCTCGAAGCCACTGCTGAAGCACCTGAGATGCAAGCACCTGAAGCCAATGTGGCCCCTGAAGCCCATGTCAACAACAATGCCAATGCTCATGTTCCCCCTCCAAGACCTCACACCATTGAGCTGGCATTTGATCGTGGTCAGCCTGTTATGGTTCGATGGCCCATTCTGGTTCCTCCACCTACTGCGGGTCCCCAATTTGACTATCATGTCGAGCACAGACCTTCCGTCCAGAAGCCCAAGCCAAGACTTCCATGATTCCCAGGCAATGCAACTTCACCTAGGGTCTTCAATGTGAATGGCTTCGTGGCACATAACACCTTCTTCAACAGCGCCAAGAACCCTTATACCAAACCTCGCATTTCATCAGATCGGTTCTGGAGCTATCAGCAGCACAACTACTATTCCTGCGTCTTATACAATCAAGGGCGCATATTTCCACATATGCGCCTCGACACTGAAGCTATAGCTGGACTGCCCTGCCTTGAAGAAGCGTTGGCTTGCTTCAGAGATGCTGGACTGCTGCAGTTTGTCACAGATAAGGAACACTGAAATGAAGAGCTTCTGCTACAGTTCGATGCAACTCTTCACATTCGTGGCTACAACAGGGATCCAAAGACTTGGGTCCTTGAGTGGATGACAGGCAATGTCCATCATGAAGCCAAAGCTCTTGATATCATTGAGCTCACATGCCTGCCCGCTCCTAGTGAATACTATGAACCAGGTTGTCAACAACACCAGAATGCCTTGGAAAGCATTTTTTAGAAGCCAGAACCCAACATGAGTCAAATGTTGAGCATGATGAAGCCTTTGCCTCACCAGCTGAATACCCATCTGAATTCTTTGTTGAAGACCTAGAGTATCAGCCTCGCACCATTTACCATATCATCAGAAAGACTCTATGGCCTGTCAAAGGACATTCATCTGCAGCGAAGCTTGAAGGAGCAATGAAGACTTTGGTTTTCTATATCTTCAATGGCATCAGCTTCAATGCTCAACACTTCTTCATCATATAGTTGCCTGCATCTGGCTCTGACATTTTTGGTCTAAAGTTTTATGCTCCATGGGTAATGCGCCTTATCAAGCTTCACTCTGCAATCAACTATCAGCCGTCTGTGCGCAATCATCTTGTCTTCTTGCCAGAGGTTGATCTGTCGGTTGAAGCTATTTACCCAGAGCCTGCTAAGGATCCCATTTATCTTCACAATGTTGATCACCAAAGCATCACCCAGCCTATTAAAGAAGTTCAAGCAGTCTCGCGCATTTATCCCCTTGCTGGCAACACACGTGCCCCTCGCGCTCAAACTGACGCCACTAGTAGCACCATTGCGCAAAGGCCTCGAAGGTGATCTCGTATCCTAAATGACTGAGAGCTTCTCGTCGCGCTACACCAGAAACAGGACAAACATTACGACTGGCTTAAGCATCAGATGCAAAGCCTCTTGGTGGATGTCAACCGCATTCACAATCTTGCCACCAAGAATGCCTTTGTCACTCATGAAACTTGTCGGAGGTCATGGAAGAGTTTGACATTACTTACTGCTGAAGCTGATCTGCAAGACGATGGCTTCACCGAAAGATTCAAGTTTGACTCAACTCCTCCCAGGAATGCTCACTTGCGTCGGACTCCGTCACTTGAAGACTCTGACTATTCGTCCTCAGTTGCGACAGTGAATGCCAGAGTCATTGATGACCAAGATGATGCAACTTCACCTCCTCCAACTTTAGCGCGTGTCGACACTGCACCAAGTTCTTCTGCACCACCGGACCTCAAAGACGACCCTGCTGCCTCGCCTGCACCTCATGGGAATGAGTAGGCGCTCTATGTCTTCAAACCTTTTTGGTCCTTACTGACAAAAGGGGGAGAAGCATATGAGTGGATAGTCTTCAAGCAGGTCCATATGGGTGGTTGCTTTACCTTTTGCTACTTTTGCCAAGTGCTTACAACTCTTGCTTTTCGATACATTTGGTTCTTTGAGTTGTAACACTTAAAACTCGATGGTCGTCTGCTACTTATTTGCTATTCTATGATGCGATGATAAATTCCGCATGTGCGATGATAAATTCTGCACTTAGGTCATTTTGCATACGTCCATTTTTCATTATGCATGTCATTATCTTCGTTACATCATATCTTGCATGATGAATTGTCATCATAGGTTGAAGAGGATCTCCACAAGTACAACCAGCCATGTGCATTTGCAGTCCAAGAGCAAAGTACTTATATGCACATCTTCAGGGGAAGCCTTTGCAACTTATGAAGACAATACCCTATCCTTTACAATTCCACATATTTTATCCCCCGTTGAAAACTTCAACCAGTTTGTCATCAATCACCAAAAAGGGGGAGATTGTAAGTGCATCTAGTGCCACCCCTAGTTGGTTTTGGAGTATTGACGACAAACCTGGTTGAGGGACTAATGTGTTTGTGAGAATTGCAGGATAACACAGGTAGAAGTCCCTCATTGGTTCAGTTTTCCTACCAGAGATGACCCCTAAAAATGTATGAAGACATTGAAGTCAAAGGTGGTATGTGAAGACATTCACATTGAAGACTATGACAAGAGAAGACATCGCATGAAGACTATGGAGCATGAAGATTTAGTTGTTTCGTCGTTCTTTTTCTTCTTCGTTGAGTCATAGGAACCACCGTAATGTTAAGTGGGGTCCAAGAGAACCAGTCAGAATGACTGAAGTGATGCTTAACCAAAATCCTATGTCTTCGAGTGAAGACTATGAGAGCAAATCTTATCCAGAGTTGGATAAGTCAACTTTGCTTGTAGCCCAAGTAAAGTTGTCGTGTGTGTTTGAAATCTGACCGTTGGAACACGTGTCAGTTCCTTAGTGACCCAGGGTCATTTCGAACAAATCACGCCGGGTTGCCTAGTGGCTATAAATATCCCACCCCCTACAACCATAAACGGTTGGCTGCTCAGAGTTAGTGTACGACTTTTGTCGTTTGAGAGCAACCCACCTCGAAGCCTTTGAGAGAGAATTCCTTGCGAGGATAAAGCCCTAAACACACAGAGCCAAAGAGTGTTAGGCATCACTTAAGTCTTCCTGTCTGTGTGATCTGAAGACTTATTACACTTGAGGACTGTGAATCCTCCAGCCGGTTAGGCGTCGCGTTCTGAGCATCCAAGAGTCATTGTGGATCGCCGGTGAATGAATTATGTGAAGGTTTGGAAGTCTGCCTTGAAGACTTACTAGAGTGATTGGGCGAGGACTGGGTGTCCTTAGCTCAAGGGGAATAAGGTGAAGACACGATCTTCTGAGTTGAATCTCAGCCTCCCTAACCAGATGTACAGTTGTCACAACAACTGGAACTGGT
This sequence comes from Triticum aestivum, assembly GCF_018294505.1. Taxonomy (NCBI): domain Eukaryota; kingdom Viridiplantae; phylum Streptophyta; class Magnoliopsida; order Poales; family Poaceae; genus Triticum; species Triticum aestivum. Next base: position 504,509,201 of record NC_057794.1, read on the forward strand.
CCAACAAATCATTGTCTTCAATGAGTCACTGGTTCTATCCTTCCCATCTCTTTATTTACAGTTGATCCTGGTGAAGTCATTGTTTGTTTGCATTATCTTTTTGTCTTCACTGAGTGACTGCTTGTTCTGATTGGCTTCGTACTATCTTCCTACCTGATCCATACTGCCTAGCTGCCATTAGTTGTTGTGCTTTCACTTCATTGAATACTTGACTATGGTTTGCTTAGTGTAGTCTACCTTCCGCTGCATGGTAATAGGTTTATTTCTATCATTTGTCTTCGAAACTCCCATGTTTTGAAGACTTTTTTAAAAATCGCCTATTCACCCCCTCTAGTCGATCACTAGCACTTTCACTTCTTATACCTTTGATGTCCTTGGGACATGGCATCTTTTCAATAGCATCAACCTTAGCTTTATCAACTTCAATACCTCTTTCAGAAACTTTATGCCCCAAGACAATACCTTCATTAACCATAAATTGGCACTTCTCCCAATTCAAGACAAGGTTAGTTTCTTCACATCTCTACAAATCTCGATCAAGGTTGCTTAAGCAATCATCAAAAGAGGATCAATAGACTGAGAAATCGTCCATGAAAACCTCACAAATCTTTTCACAAAAGTCAGAGAATATAGCCATCATGCATCTTTGGAAGGTAGCAGGTGCATTACATAGACCAAAAGGCATACGTCTATAAGCAAAAGTACCGAACGGGCAAGTAAAAGTGGTCTTAGATTTATCATCAGCTGACACAGGTATTTGAGAGAAACCAGAATAACCATGTAGAAAGCAAAAAAATGTGTATGTTTGATAATCTTTCTAGCATTTGATCAATAAAAGGTAAGGGGTAATGATCTTTTTTAGTAGCCTTATTAAATTTGCAGAAATCAATTACCATCCTATAACTTGTAATAATTCTTTGTGGAATCAATTCATCTTTATCATTAGGAATGACAGTAATACCTCCCTTTTTAGGGACACAATGGATAAGACTTACCCACTGACTATCAGCAACGGGATAAATTATACCTGCCTCAAGGAGCTTTAGTATTTCCTTTCTTACCACTTCTTTCATCTTAGGATTCAGCCGTCGTTGGTGATCACGAATTGGTCTGGCATCTTTCTCCAAATTTATTTTGTGTTGACATAGTGTGGGACTAATGCCCTTAAGATCATCGAGAGTATATCCAATAGCAGCATGGTGCTTCTTCAGAGTTTTCAATAATCTCTCTTCTTCATGCTCTGAAAGGTTAGCACTAATAACAACAGGATATATCTTTTTCTCATCAAGATAAGCATATCTAAGAGTATCGGGTAATGGTTTGAGCTCAAACACGGGATCACCCTTGGGTGGAGGAGGATTCCCTAGGATTTCGATGGGCAAATTGTGTTTCAGGATGGGTTCCTGTTTAAAGAATACTTCATATATTTCCCTTCTTTCATTCATAAACATGTCATTTTCATGGTCTAGCAAATATTTTTCTAAAGGGTCAATAGGAGGCACGGCAATAGAAGCAAGACCAATAATTTCATATTTACTAGGCAATTCCTCTTCACGGTGTTGTCGAAGAAATTTAGAGAAATTAAACTCATGAGACATATTACCTAAACCAATAGTAACAACACCCTTTTCGTAATCTATCCTAGCATTAACTGTGTTCAAGAAGGGTCTACCAAATATAATGGGACAAAAGCTATCTTGTGGGGAACCAAGAACAAGAAAATCAGCAGGATATTTAGTTTTCCCACACAAGACTTCAACATCTCTAACAATTCCAATTGGTGAAATAGTATCTCTATTGGCAAGTTTAATTGTGACATCAATATCTTCCATCTCAGCAGGTGCAATATCATGCATAATTTCTTTGTATAAGTCATGAGGTATAGCACTAGCACTGGCACCCATATCACATAAGCCATGATAACAATGATCTCCTATTTTAACAGAAATAACAGGCATTCCTACCACGGGTCTATGTTTATCTTTAGCACAAGGTTTAGCAATTCTAGCAGTCTCATCACAGAAATGAATAACATGCCCATCAATATTATCAGACAAGAGATCTTTAACAATAGCAATATTAGGTTCAACTTTAATTTGCTCAGGAGGTGTATAGATTCTAATATTTCTTTTACGAACCATAGTTGAAGCTTTAGCGTGATCTTTTATCCTAACAGGAAAAGTTGGTTTCTCATCATAAGTAGTAGGAACAATAGGATCATTATAAGTGACAGTCTTTTCTTCAACTTTAATAGGTGTAGCTACTTCTAGTTCTATGGGAGGATGATATTTAAACCACTTCTCCTAGGGAGATCAACATGAGTAGCAAAAGATTCACAGAAAGAAGCTACCATTTCAGAGTCAAGTCCATATTTAGTGCTAAGTTTACGGAAAACATCGGTATCCATAAAAGATTTAACACAATCAAACTTAGGTGTCATACCTAACTCCTTACCTTCGTCGAGGTCCCAATCTTCAGAGTTGCGTTTAATTCTTTCCAATAAATCCCATTTGAATTCAATAGTCTTCATCATAAAAGAGCCAGCACAAGAAGTATCGAGCATGGTGCGATTGTTATCAGAAAGCCGAACATATAAATTTTAAATAATTATTTCTCTTGGAAGATCATGATTGGGGCATGAATATAACATTGATTTAAGCCTCCCCAAGCTTGAGCGATGCTTTCTCCTTCGCGAGGCCAAAAATTATATATATAATTGCGATCACGATGAACAAGATGCATAGGATAAAACTTCTGATGAAATTCCAATTTCGATCGTTTGTAGTTCCATGATCCCATATCATCACATAGCCTATACCATGTCAATGCATCTCCCTTCAAAGATAAAGGGAAGACCTTCTTATTAATAACATCATCAGGTACACCTGCAAGCTTAAATAATCCACAAACTTCATCCACATATAATAGGTGCTCATCAGGATGCATTGTTCCATCTCCTGCAAAAGGATTAGCTAGCAGTTTTTCTATCATACCCGAAGGAATCTCAAAGTAGACATTTTCATTTTCAGTAGGTTCAATATGTTGAGGAGCAACTCTTTGCTCGTCTGGTCGAGGTGAAGATACGCCGAATAAGCCCCTCAGAGGATTACTTTTCATAGTAACAAGTGACAGTAAATTTCAGCACACTATATAAATTTTTCCTTACCAAATTCCACCTATCAAAGGCGCTTCACTCCCCGGCAATGGCGCTAGAAAAGAGTCTTGATGACCCACAAGTATAGGGGATCTATCATAGTCCTTTCGATAAGTAAGAGTGTCGAACCCAACGAGGAGCAGAAGGAAATGATAAGCGGTTTTCAGCAAGGTATTCTATGCAAGCACTGAAATTATAGGTAACAGATAGTTTTGTGATCAGATAATTTGTAACGAGCAACAAGTAACAAAAGTAAATAAAGTATAGAAAGGTGGCCCAATCCCTTTTGTATCAAAGGACAAGCCTGGACAAATTATTATATAGAGAAAAGCACTCCCAAGGACACATGGGAAATATCGTCAAGCTAGGTTTCATCACGATCATATGATTCGTGTTCGGTACTTTGATAATTTGGTATGTGGGTGGACCGGTGCTTGGGTACTGCCCTTACTTGGACAAGCATCCCACTTAGGATTAACCTCTATTGCAAGCATCCGCAACTACAACAAAAGTATTAAGGTAAACCTAACCATAGCATGAAACATATGGATCCAAATCAGCCCCTTACAAAGCAACGCATAAACTAGGGTTTAAGCTTCTGTCACTCTAGCAACCCATCATCTACTTATTACTTCCCAATGCCTTCCTCTAGGCCCAAATGATGGTGAAGTGTCATGTACTCGACGTTCACATAACACCACTAGAGGAGAGACAACATACATCTCATCAAAATATCGAACGGATACCAAATTCACATGACTACTAATAGCAAGACTTCTCCCATGTCCTCAGGAACAAACTTAACTAGTCACAAAGCATATTCATGTTCATAATCAGAGGGGTATTAATATGCATATAGGATCTGAACATATGATCTTCCACCAAATAAACCAACTAGCATCAACTACAAGGAGTAATTAACACTACTAGCAACTCACAGGTACCAATCCCGGACTTAGAGACAAGAATTGGATACAAGAGATGAACTAGGGTTTGAGAGGAGATGGTGCTGGTGAAGATGTTGATGGAGATTGACCCCCTCCCAATGAGAGGATCGTTGGTGATGACGATGGCGATGATTACCTAATGAAGCTATGTACCTAGGGTAGGGGCACGGACCTGTCCAAAGGAGTCCTACCCTAGGACATCCCTAGGAGAAGACGCCTTTCAATCGACTTGAAGGTATCCCACTCAACGGATTCAAGACACTCGACCTGCAGGCTATCACTCGACCATGAAGCCAACCACTCGACCGCCAGGAGACCTGTAGTCACTCCGCAGGCAAAGGGTCAGCTGTTAAGTAGTCTTTATGGTCATTATGGCACTTTATTAGGGGCGTTACCAGTAACGCCCAACCTTAAATGTACCTTAAACCCTGCATTACTGAGCGCAGGAGAGGGCTGGTGAACTCTATATAAGACACCCCCCTCCTCAGTATGAAGGGTTCGCACCCCGGTTATTCACACGCCAGTAATCCAATCGACCGCCTCCGGGCACCGAGACGTAGGGATGTTACTTCCCCCGCGAAGGGCCTGAACTCGTACATCTTGGTGTGTTTACAACTTCCCAATAGCTGAGACCTAGCCTCTCCATACATACCCCCCTACATCACTGTCAGAGTTAGAACCACGACATTACCCCCTCCCGGAGGGAAGTTTCCCCGGCAGAACAGCTCCGCCAGAGCCCTAGATTGGTTCCGCCAAGGTTCCGCCTCGTGGCGGCGGAGTCTCATCTCGAAATCTTGCTTATGATTTTTTCCTCATCGAAAGACTCAATATAGCAGAGGATGGGCATCGGAGGGCTACCAAGGGGTCCACGTGGCAGGGGGCGTGCCCCCACCCTCATGGGCAGGGTGTGGCCCCCCTCCGGAACTTCTTGCGCTCAGTATTTTTTATATATTCTGAAAACGACTTCCGTGAAGTTTCAGGACTTTTGGAGCTGCGCAGAATAGCTCTCTAATATTTGCTCCTTTTCCTGCCCAGAATCCCAGCTGCCGACATTCTCCCTCTTTATGTAAACCTTGTAAAATAAGAGAGAATAGGCATAAGTATTGTGACATAATGTGTAATAACAGCCCATAATGAAATAAATATCGATATAAAAGCATGATGCAAAATGGACGTATCAGTTGTGTGCGTAGTCCCCAGGATATGATTCATTACTTCTGTTCTAAATATTTCCCGACTCATAAGAAACAAGCTGCTTTAAGGGAAATATATAATTTTGTGCAAATTGAAGAAGAGAGTCTCTCACAAGCTTGGGGGAGGCTTCTCCAGTTACTTAATGCTTTGCCTGATCATCCTCTCAAGAAAATTAAAATACTTGATATCTTTTATAATGGACTAACTGATGCTTCCAGAGATTACCTGGATAGTTGTGTTGGTTGTGTTTTCAGGGAAATAACTGTTGATCAAGCTGAAATTCTATTGAATAATATGTTGACTAATGAAAATAATTGGACACTTCCTGAACCAACTCCTAAGCCAAATCCGAAGAAAAGGGGTATTCTATTTCTCAGTCCTGAAGATATGCAAGAGGCAAAGAAATCTATGAAAGAAAAGGGTATTAAACTGAAGATGTTAAGAATTTACTACTGTCGTGGAATTGTCACGGTAGATGTCCTAGAGCAAGGACTTAGTCGTAGGGCCATCGCACAAGGAAGCTTAAAGGGGTTAATCGGGACAAAGGACACGAGTGGGTTTTATACTAGTTCGGCCCCTTACGATGAAGGTAAAAGCCTATGTCTAGTTGGGATTGGTATTGCTGGGGTTTCGATCACCAAGAGGCTCAACTCGCCGGCTTGGTTATCGACTTGTTGTTTCCTGCCCTAAGCCGCCATCGGGTCGTCCCCTTATATACATGGGTTGACGCCTGGTGGCCTACAGAGTCCCGGCCGGCTCATAATCGTGTCCGGCTCGGTGACTTCCTTTACATGCCTTTCTTTATAAGTCTTTCCTTACATACAACGGTTCACAATATCAGGCCTTAAACTGGCTTCAGACCTTTGGGCCTTCTATAAGACTTAATAAACTACAATCTTGAATGTTTACTGGGCTTCTTGTGTAACCCGCCTTTGGGGCTGACCCGGCCCCTCCTGGGCGGGTCATAGCCGATAGTAATATCCCCAACATTAGGCCCCAGGTTGACTTTGAACTTCGTTCTTTGTCAATCTTCAATACTTAGACAAAAATTCATCTTCTTATCTTCGTTGAAATTTTCTTGTAACCCGTCGTGACGTCATCTCTTGAAAACGCAAAAAACTTTGATGACGTCATCTTTCAACGGATCTTTTATCTTTAATGTTTACCAAGAATCGAGGCGCCTGTATAGCTGGATAACCATTATTCGGCTCTTCCTTGATTTTCACGTCCGTCTGTTCGCATCTTTTCCTTAAAAATAGGCTCGCCTCAGCCTTCTCACTTTCCTCTCTCACTCTGTCTTCTTCCTCTCGCAAACCCCCCTGCTGCTCGAGTTCTGCCACCGCCGCGCCTCATCTCCGTCTCCATCAACTTTGGCCGCTGCATCAACCTTAACCGATCCAGAGAAACCGCGGCGACCTCCGCAGTAGACCTGCAACCATAAGTTTTCTTTCCTTCATTTCTCAGATCTGCATTAGGGTTTTCAAGTTCCTGCGTGTTCTTCATAGTTCATCGTAGTTCTTCCACCGCCAGCCTTTTCTGATCTAAAAAGTTATGTATATGCTCACACAGTAGTGTTTTTGTACCTCTTCTTGATCCACAAATCCCTTTCTCTAATAAAAAGGCTGCTTCAGAACTTACCGACTCCTCTATACTGAACTTTTTAGGTCTAGAATTGCTTTCATTTTGAATAACCATTTGATCTGGAATAATACCAAGCAATGTAGGAAACTTGTTTGTCTCAATACTTAGCTGAATTTGCCTTTTTCAAATGTCTGTAGTCATGGCGGCTTATCATGCCGGCTTAATTTTCCTTATATGCCATTAGCCCTTAACTAAGCCATCATTACTTGTTTTCATCTTCATCACTTAACTGTCAATCTCACCATTAACCTAAACCGTCATCTTGTTTTTCTTTCCAGTTCTTTGCACATCATGCCGTCCAAAACACCAACTATCTGTAATTGGGTTCCCTCAACCATAACTGAGGAACGTTTAAAAGAGTTCTTCACCATAGGATTTCTGCCAGCGAAAACCGTCATGTCTTACCGTGCCCCTGACCCGGAAGAAGAACGGCCCAATCCAAGAGACGTGAGGTGATTGTTTTCACTGACCACATGAACCGTGGCTTCTCACTGCCCGGCTCAAAGTTCTTCAGAGAGGCCCTCCACTTTTTCAAGCTCCATCGTCAAGATATCGGGCCTAATTCCATATCTAACATATGTAACTTCCAAGTACTCTGTGAAGTATATCTCCAACAAGAGCCGACCGTGGAGTTGTTTAGAGAATACTTTTATCTGAACCGGCAGAATGAGTGCACCAACGGCCTTAGCTTAGAGCTTGGAGGCATATCAATTCAGCGCCGGTAGGGTGCCGTCTCCCCCCTCATTGTCTTACCAAGTCACCCAAAGGACTGGAACCAGACTTGGTTCTACTGCCAGGACACTTCTCCAGCAAACGAGAAGCCACTGCCGGGTTATCGCCCCGATCGTCTTGACTCCAAGTTCGCGCTTCCTGATAAGCTTACCGTCGCTGAACGCAAGAGGCTGATACCGTCTATCAAAAGGATCAATGCTGTGTTGGGGAACGGGTTAACTGGAGTTGATTTGACCCGCTGCTGGATCTCATGGCGGGTCATCCCTTTGAGCCGCCGGTTAAAGCTGATGTATGAGTATGGCGGAGGCCCGGATGACTCTCTTCGTCACAGCCCCGTTCAATTTACAGAAGAAGATATTGTCTCAATGGTGAACGGGAAATACGAAGACTGAAGTGTTGTCGGGTTAAACCCCTTGTGCCAGCTTAACCCGGTTACAGAAGTAAGGATGTCGTTATTTCTCTCTTTTGTATTTTCCCAGCCATATTGTTTTAATACTTGTCTGACTCTTTATCTTGTTTTTACATGTCTGCAGGCCAACTCTGACTTCTGGAAAGTTAAGTATGACCACGAGGCCGCCAAGAAAGCAAAAGTCGCCGCCATAAACGCCAAGAAAACAACTCGGAGGACGAAAAAGAAGAAGAAGAGCACTGCTGCAGATTTGATGAAGCTTGATGATACATATGACTCAAAGGTAGCCCTTGATTCCGTTGGCCAATTTTTAACAATCTTATTGACACTGATCATTACCAGGATGACACTGGGGCCAGTCAGGCTGTGGAAGCAGAGGTAACTATCATTTCCTCCGACTTAGAGCCCTTGCCAAGACAAAAAGTTCGACGAGTGATCCGTAAAGTAAGGTGTTCTAACCCTTTAGCTCACTTGGATCCCAACTTTCGTTTGAAAAAGCAGCAACATGAAAGCCGCCGTCAAGCTTGGGCTGAAGATGAGCCGTCTGTCATTCTTCAACAAACTCCTCAGAAGCGTCCGAATGAGGTTTACTTATTTCTGTCTTTAACTCTTTTTAATGGATCCTCCCCCTTGTATTACTTTTAACTCTATTTTATCCTTTCAGGAGGTGTCTCGCTCTTCTGGCGACTCATCGCAAACGCAATTTCCGGCCTTCAAGACTGCCCCTGGGTAATGAAAAATCCTCATGTTTTCTAGTTTGTTCAAATTGTATCTTTATACTAACAATCCTGCAACATTTTTCTTAGTGGCCAAGCTAAATCCAAGAAAACGAAGGTAGCTAAACCGGTGGAAGACCCGCCAGTGCTTACATCTGACCCGACCAGGCCATGTTCTCCATTAACCGACGCTCCAGCAGACCCGCCTGTTGATATAGAAGCAAATCCTCCTGAGTCGTCATTTGATGAGACCACTGTGAACCCTTCTGCTACTGGACCATCAAGCTCAGCCAACCCGCCATCACCGTCTGCGCAAGACGTTCAGATCACCGAGAGCCGCTTTATTGAACCAAGGAACCCAACCGTGTTGGCTCTGTGTACTACAAAACAAGAGGCATTGGAGGGGCAGAAAGTTCGCTTTGACGTTGCCAACTATGACCATCTAAATGCCAATGATATTTTATCCGGCTATCTCAGCCATGTACACTCCAGTCGCGACTCTAAGATTGAAATGGTCAAATAGCTGCAGTTAAAATACGAGGTACGTTCTTCCGGCTTATCTATATTCCTTCAGCCCCCAAGTCTTCGGATTATGAGAGAACCGGAATGATCTATAGACTTTAAAATATAGGCCAAGACCTTTACCTTTGAAACTTTTCTTGAATTCAATAGAACAAAGCTTCACCTGTAGTCCCCAAGGGCCGGTTCATTTTGATCATAAATGACCCGGTACTTTAAATTGTTTGGTATCGTATTCAAAGGACTTAATACTCCCGCTTAACCTTCAAAAACTTGTTGAACCGCATACATTAGCCCCCAAGTGCCAAGTGTTGTTACTTTGTAAGGTACTTGGGACTTAAAGTATGTCTTTAGAGTCATAAAGTTTTGATTTGGCATACATTAGCCCCCAAGTGTCAAGTGCTTTTTTGTAAAGTAATTGAGACTTGAATCTTGATTTTTGAACTTGAAAACAAAATCTTGACTCATCTAAATGTTTTGCAGAATGCCTTATCTGAATTGAACTCGCAATTGACTGATGCGAAGACCCGGCTAGCGAGTCAGGAGGCAGAAATCAAATCTGCTAACTCCAAACTGCAAATAAGTCTCTCTGTGATGGAAAATTTGAAGACCAGCTTCGCTGCCAAGAAGAAAACTTGGGAGGAGGAAAAAATGCTTCTGACCCAATGTGCTGAGAAAGCCGAAACCGCCTTTGAAGAGATTTCAACCGAGCTAAACGGGTTAAAGGGCCGAGTGTCTCAAATGGTGGCTACCATCTTTGGTAAGCCATACGATTTTAACTTTATGTGTTTGTTGCTGATCCGGAGTATAAGCCGCCAGCTGACTTTGTGTATAAAATATGTGCAGGCCCTCGAAGCAAAAATCTGAGCCAAGACCCTTTGATTAAACTGAAGGCAGTGTATACTTTGGTAGAACAACTGTATATTGGCGGACAGCGGGCTCTTGCCGCCATCTCTCCTGCCAATCAAGGACCCAACCGGCTCAGCGACGTCCTGAAGAAACTGTCAATCCTGCCTGCCAGGTTTCAAGAAGTGAAACGTTCCTGTGCGCGAGCCGGGGCTTTGACTGCCCTGAGCTGCTCCAAGGCTTGGGTGCCAAACCTAGACCCGACAGACGTGGCCAGAGGCTATCCCACCGTGAAGGAAGACGGATCGCCCTTTGAGCAGGATGATTTCATGGCTTGCGTGTGCGGAGTCTGGCCTCAGGCAACTACCCTTGGAGATGATACCAATATTGACAAATATCAGCCGGGTTTTGATAGTGAGAATAAGAAGATGGCCACTCCCTCGTACAAGGTAACATATTTGATTCCACCGGTAAGAGAAGATACATTTGCCCCGGAAGTTGACCCGGTCGACCTGATCGACGATGAAGCTGAATTTGTCACCGTGAATGGTTTTGATTGGTCAAAACCCAACTTCCAGCCAACAGAAGGTGGTGAACCGGCGAGGGAGGAACAATGATCATCTTCGTGGGCTTATAAAGCCTTGTAATAGCTTAGCTGTGAAAACACTGTATGCTTTGCTTATGCCATCGCGCATAAAACACTTCTATGTGATTCTGTGTTTCCTGATGCCAATGTATGCATCGCATTTAATGTTTGTTTCTGCAACATTTGAATTATGTTCCTGTAGATACAAAGAAAAGACTGGCTTAGCGGCTTAGAACCAAACTGGTTAAAACACTCAGTTTATAACCAATATGTTTACCACAATAAGAACCAGAAACAGATATAAACAAAGGACAAGGGCTGAGACTAACTCTTTTAGTTAATGCAGCAGGTAATTGCGTATAAGTAATAACCATACCTTGTACCTTTTGATCCTTAGACCACCGGCTTGAATAACCCGGGTGATGAAATTGATAATTCAAACTTTCATGACAAGTCAATGCTTTTGAATACTCAATGATCATTGTACCTTGGTAGCTGTGTTGTCAAATAGTTGAGCCGGTGAAGAAGACCAAGCTAATTATTTGCAATATTGAGACAACAAAAAACTAAAAGGCAAACAACAGATAATAAGCATAATTTAACCTTGTATTCAAAAGGTTGGGGGCTTCTGATTCGAATACGATCAGTAAACCAGACCAAAGGGGTTAAGCTAAGGTTCGAATACGACCATATAGCCCCCAGTGGTTTTGGCGTTGCGCCGATCAAGAGGGTACCGACAGTTATGTTCTCTTTGGTTCGAATACGACCTATGTTTGAACAGGAAGCCCCCAAATGACCTTGAGAGGTTTTTAATGACCCTGATTCGAATACGATCCAAGTTGGACCCAGACGGGGTTAATCTATGATTCGGATACGATCAAGAAGCCCCCAAGTGAGTTTGGCCTTGAGCCGATCAAGAGGGTTACCACAGCTATGTTCTCTTTGGTTTGAATACGACCTGTGTTTGAACAGGAAGCCCCCAAGTGACCATCAGATTTGCAGCTAGATTCGGATACGATCATAAGCCAGACCAAAGGAGGTTAAATTTGATTCAAATATGATCAGCTCCTTATTAGTCATTTGAAATAAAGAAATAACAAAGATGCATAATCTTTGAAAAGAAAAGAGACCGATGGTCTTACTTTATTACTTATCATGGTATATACAACGTCAAAGTATGTACATGATGAGAGCCGGTGGCTCAGGTGTAGTATGGCCGAAGTTGAGCAATGTTCCACGGCCGGCGGGTCTCCTCCTCCGACTTACGTGAGTCTTTGTGCTCTCGAACGTCAATGAGGTAATATGACCCGTTGTTTAAGTTATTACTGACCACAAAGGGTCCTTCCCAAGGTGGGGATAACTTGTGTGCATCTGATAGATCCTAGATGAGCCGGAGCACCAAGTCGCCTTCCTGAAAAGTCCTGGACTTAACCCGGTGGCTGTGATAACGGCGTAGGTCATGTTGATAAATTGCTGACCGGGCCGCTGGTAAGTCTCTTTCTTCATCCAACAAGTCAAGTGCATCCTGTCTGGCTTGTTCATTATTAGCTTCAACATAAGCCGCCACACATGGCGAGTCATGACGGATGTCACTAGGCAACACTGCTTCTGCTCCATAAACCATGAAGAAGGGTGTGTAACCTGTCGACCTATTAGGTGTGGTGTTTATACTCCACAACATCGAGGGTAATTCCTCTACCCAACAACCCGGTGTTCGCTCTAAGGGAACCATAAGCCGGGGTTTTATACCTTTCAAAATTTCCTGATTGGCTCTCTTAGCTTGACCATTGGATTGAGGATGAGCTATAGAAGAAACATCAATCCGGATGTGCTCACGTTGACAAAACTCCTCCATAGCCCCTTGGGATAGATTAGTGCCATTGTTAGTGATAATGCTGTGTGGAAAACCAAAACGGAAGATCACCTTTTTCATGAACTGAACCGCCGTGGCCGCGTCACACGTACTCACTGGCTCCGCCTCAACCCACTTAGTGAATTTATCAACTGCCACCAAGAGATGTGTCTTTTTATCCTTAGACCTTTTGAAAGGTCCCACCATGTAAAGCCCCCAGACCGCAAACGGCCAAGTGATTGGAATCATCCGGAGCTCCTAAGCCGGCACATGCGCCCGTCGTGCAAAATTTTGACATCCATCACATCTACTGACCATATATTTTGCATCAGCATGAGCCGTCAACCAGTAAAAACTGTGATGAAAAGCCTTGGCCACCAGAGATTTTGACCCGGCATGATGAACACAATCGCCTGCATGGATCTCACGAAGTATTTCTTGACCTTCTTCCGGGGAAACACACCGCTGAAACGCTCTAGAGACACTGTGATGGTATAATTCTCCTTCCGAAATCGACATTGACTTAGACCACCGGGTTATCTGTCGAGCCAGGGTCTCATCTGCTGGCAACTCTCCCCAGGTCATGTATGCCAAGAACGGTACTGTCCAATCTGGGATGACATGAAGAGCCGACACCAACTGTGCCTCCGGGTCAGGAACAGCTAAATCTTCCTCTGTGGGCAGCTTGACAGACGGGTTATGTAAGACATCTAAAAATGTGTTAGGTGGTACCGGCTTACGCTGAAACCCCAACCGGCTTAAAGCATCAGCCGCTTCATTCTTTCGATGGTCAATGTGCTCCACCTGATAACCTTTAAAATACCCTACAACAGCATCAACCTCCCGGCGATAAGCCGCCATGAGAGGGTCCTTGGAATCCCAATTGCCTGATACCTGTTGAGCCACTAGATCTGAGTCGCAAAGACATCTGACCCGGCTCAAACTCATCTTTTTTGCCACTCGAAGACCATGGAGCGAGGCTTCATACTTTGCTGTGTTGTTAGTGCAAGGAAACATCAACCGTAACACATAACAAAATTTGTCACCTCGCGGAGATGTTAACACAACTCCAGCCCCCGAGCCTTCCAACTGTCTGGACCCATCAAAATGAATAGTCCAATACGTGTTGTCTAGTTTCTCTTCTGGCATCTGCATCTCTGTCCAGTCGTTAATGAAGTCAACCAGTGCTTGAGATTTGATCGCGGTACGTGGCACATACTTCAACCCATGAGACCCAAGCTCAATTGCCCACTTGGCGACTCGCTCAGTGGCTTCTCTGTTTTGAATGATGTCTCCCAAAGGAGCAGAGCTAACCACGGTGATTCGATGTCCCTGAAAATAATGCTTAAGCTTCCGGCTTGCCATGAACACCCCATATACGAGCTTCTGCCAATGCGGATATCGTTGCTTGGATTCAATTAACACCTCACCGACGTAGTAAACCGGCCGTTGAACCGGATGCTCCTTGCCAGCCTCCTTGCACTCCACCACAATAGCCACACTAACAGCTTGTGAGTTAGCGGCCACGTATAACAACAGCGGCTCTTTCTCAACTGGAGTAGCCAGGACCGGCGGCTCAGCAAGCTGCGTCTTCAAATCTTCAAAAGCAGAGTTTGCAGCATCGCTCCAAACAAAATCATCTGTTTTCTTCATCATCTGATACAGAGGCATTGCCTTCTCCCCTAACCGGCTTATGAACCGGCTCAAAGCAGCAACACGGCCCGCCAGTCATTGAACGTCATTCATGCATGTTGGCTTGGCCAGGGATGTAATTGCCTTGATTTTCTCCGGGTTAGCCTCAATACCTCTGTTAGACACCAAAAAACCCAAGAGCTTGCCGGCTGGAACTCCAAAAACACACTTGGCCGGGTTAAGCATCATTTTGTAGACCTAGAGATTATCAAAAGTCTCTTTCAGATCTGTGACCAAGGTTTCCTCTTTCCTGGATTTTACCACTATATCATCCACATAAGCATGAACATTACGCCCAATTTGATTGTGAAGACAATTCTGCACACACCGTTGATAAGTCGCCTGGGCACTCTTAAGCCCAAAAGGCATAGAAACATAGCAGAAAGCTCCAAAAGGAGTGATAAAAGTCGTCTTCTCCTGATCCTTGACTGCCATCTTAATCTGATGATAACTGGAATAAGCATCCAAGAAACTCAAACATGCATAACCCGCCATAGCATCAATGATCTAATCGATACGGGGGAGGGCAAAAGGATCAACTGGATAAGCCTTGTTCAGATCGGTGTAATCCACACACATACGCCAGGTGCCATTCTTTTTTAGTACATGCACCGAGTTGGCTAACCACTCTGGGTGAAAGACCTCTACAATGAACTCAGCTGCCAAAAGCCGGGCCACCTCTTCTCCAATGGCCTTGCGCCTTTCTTCATTGAACCGCCGGAGAAACTGTCTGACAGGTTTAAACTTTGGATCAATATTGAGAGTGTGCTCGGCGAGTTCCCTCGGGACACCCGACATGTCTGAAGGTTTCCATGCGAAGATGTCCCGGTTCTCAGGGATGAACTCGATGAGCGCGCTTACCTATTTTGGATCCAAGTTAGCACTGATGATGAACTGCTTGGATGAGTCGCCAAACACAAAGTCAACCATCTTGGTGTCGTCAGCTGATTTGAACTTCAACACCGGCTCATGCTCTATTGTTGGTTTCTTTAATGATGTCATGTCTGCCGGGTCAATATGTTCTTTGTAAAATTTTAACTCCTCTGTTGCACAGACAGATTCAGCATAGGCAGCATCACCTTCTTCACACTCCAAAACTATTTTCCGGCTCCTATGTACTGTAATGGTGCCCTTATAACCCAACATCTTAAGCTGCAGATCCACATAACATGGCCGAGCCATGAATTTGGCATAAGACGGCCGTCCAAACAGAGCATGATATGGGCTTTTGATCTTAACCACCTCAAAGGTTAATTTTTCTGCTCTGGAGTTGATGGGGTTATGTACCTAGGGTAGGGTCATGGACCTGATCCAAGTAACTTACCCCAGGACATCCTTAGAAGAGGTCGCCTTCCAGTCGACCAACGAGGATTCACTCGACTAGCCTGAAGGACTCGACCACGAAGACTCACTCGACCACCAGGAGGTCAAGAGGCACTCTGCACTGCAACGGCCTGTAATCAAGTAGACTTTATGATAGTAAAGGCACTTTATGTGGGGCGTTACCAGTAACGCCCCAGACTTAACTCACCTTAAACCCTCTCCTACGTGGGCTGGCTGGGGTCCTGGTGCACTCTATATAAGCCACCCCCCTCCACAGGCAGAAGGGTTCGGCACCTTGTAGTTCATACACTCATAATCCACTCGACCGCCTCCGGGCTCCGAGACGTAGGGCTGTTACTTCTTCCGAGAAGGGCCTGAACTCGTACATCCTTTGTGCTTACAACCTCTCCATAGCTAGGACCTTGCCTCTCCATACCTACCCCCCACTCTACTGTCAGGCTTAGAACCACGACAGTTGGCGCCCACCTTGGGGCAGGTGTTTTAGCGATTTTGTGGAGAAGTTGCGATTCTTCCGAGTACTTTCATCATGGTGTCTGCTGGAGTTGTGGTCGAGGGTCAAGAGATCCGTCTCGGCACTCTCACCTTCATCGCCGACGACTCCGCATGGCTCCAGGAGGCTCCACTCGACGTAGATGCGCTCCCCGTCCGCGGTGCGACGCATTTTCGCGCATGTGTCCGCGGCGTTCTGCTGCGGCAACCGTCGACCCAGTATCGGTCGGCTCCTCCATCGTCCACCCTCCCGGTCTCCCGCCAGCGCAAGCGCTCGGGCCGGTCGAGGCTTCAGCGATGGGTGAGGCACGCGGTGGCTCGCCAATCGGCCACCACCCAAGTTGCGGCAATCGAGCCCGACGAACCTCTCTACGGCTTGTTCGACCTGTCGACTGGCTCCGTAGAGACTGCATCCGAGTGCGGTAGCAGTGATCCAGCGGCGGAAATCTTGATGGTCGATGGGCCCCACAGTCCCCCTGGCTTCGCCCGTGGTGGTGGAGCAGGTGACGGCGGCGACCCTACGCGAGGCTACGAAGAGTACCAACCCGAGCCACTCGACTCTCTGCAAAGAGAGGAACTTCGCCGCAGGAACGAGGATCCCCTGCGTATTCCCATCGCAGGAGAAACCCCCGAGGCTCGTGCCTTGGAGGAGGCGCGCCTGGCCAATTTGGCCGAGCGCACTCGACTGGAGAACCTTCAGCGAGCACTCGACGAGCGCGCGCGGCAACGAGTTCCCGACACCAGTCGACGTCAACTCTTCCCGCCGACTCAGGTATATCGAACCCCAATTCAGAATTTAGCAGCTGCGACCCGTATAGCAGAGTCCATCCAGCCTTCGCAGTCGGAAGCTGGCAGAGGTTTGCTGCAGATCAGGGATCTGCTCCGGGCAGCAGGAGATCAGAATTCAGCCGTGTCTCAGTCGCGCAACAGAATTCACAGTCGATCCGTCACTGTGAATACGGTTCAGTCGGCTCACAGCCCCAGATCGCCTCCGCGGCGCGAAGGGCGCGAGAATCGGCGAGATCAATATGGCGACAGACTCGACCGAGATGATAGGCGTCGAGTGCCCTATTCCCCTCCGAGGGGTGGGTCTTACGCTCCTCGGCAGCCAGATGATAGGCGTCAGTACAGTACAGGGCGTAGGGTTCCAGTTGACCCCAGAGAACCAGGCTTCGACGCGCGATCCATTATCGTGCAAGGGTTGGTCGACCGGAACAGAGCCCATCGAGGTGCACTCGACAGAGATGTACCCACAAGCAGTCGAGTGCATGTTTCTGGTCCTGAATGTTTCAGCAGAGCTATCAGAGCCGCAGTTATCCCCCCAATTTCAGGTTGGCAACAGGAGTCAGCAAGTTCACTGGTGAGTCTAAGCCTGAAACTTGGCTTGAAGACTACCGAGTGGCAGTTCAGATTGGTGGTGGGAACGACGAGGTGGCCATGAAGCATTTACCCCTCATGTTGGAAGGTTCTGCCAGGGCATGGTTGACTCAATTACCTCCTAGCAGCATTTACACTTGGGAAGATCTGTCCCGAGTGTTCGTCAGAACGTTTGAAGGGACTTGCAAGCGACCAGCTGGATTGACAGAGTTGCAAGTCTGCGTGCAGAAAGCTAATGAGACTCTCAGAGAGTATATTCAGAGGTGGATCACTTTGCACCACACTGTGGAAAATGTCTCTGATCATCAGGCAGTCTGCGCCTTCAAAGACGGCGTCAAGAACAGAGAACTGAGTTTGAAATTTGGTCGAACCGGTGACATGACCTTGAGTCGGATGATGGAGATTGCTACCAAGTACGCCAACGGCGAAGAAGAAGACCGACTCCGAAGCGGCAAGCACAAGCCGAGTCAGTCGGAAAAAGGAAACACCAGTCGGAAACAGAAGCGGAAGGCTGAACCGGCAGCTCCTGGAGAGGCTCTGGCCGTGACTCAAGGAAAGTTTAAGGGGAAACCAAAAGGATCCTGGAACCCCAAGAAGGTAAAGGATAAAGAAGGGAACGACGTGATGGATATGCCATGTCACATTCACACGAAGAAAGACGAAGAGGGGAATATCATTTACCCAAAGCACACCACTCGCCAATGTCGACTCCTGATCCAGCAGTTTCAGGGAAAACAGTCTAAAGACAAGGAGAAGGAGTCGGACAAGGCCGAAGACAAGGAGGACAGTGAGGGAGGATATCCGCATATCAACTCCACTCTGATGATCTTTGCAGATGTGGAAAGCAGAAGTCGACTGAAAGTGATTAACCGAGAGGTGAACATGGTTGCCCCAGCAAAGGCAAATTATCTGAAGTGGTCTCAAACACCCATCACATTCGACCAATCTGATCACCCGACTCATATTGCCACCCCTGGGAGGCAAGCTTTGGTGGTCGATCCAGTTGTCGAAGGCACTCGACTGACAAAAGTGCTGATGGATGGTGGAAGTGGGCTGAACTTGTTGTATGCAGACACATTGAAAGGTATGGGCATTCCGATGTCCCGACTGAGCACTAGTAACATGAGCTTTCATGGAGTTATACCAGGGAAGAAGGCCGAGTCACTCGGCCAGATAGCTTTGGACGTGGTGTTTGGTGATTCGAAGCATTTTCGCAAGGAAAAGTTGACGTTTGAGGTCGTGGATTTTCAAAGTGCATATCATGCCATTTTGGGGAGACCAGCTTACGCACGGTTCATGGCTCGACCATGTTACGTGTACCTCAAATTGAAGATGCCCGGCCCCAAAGGAGTGATCACTATCACCGGCGATAGGAAAAAGGCAGAGGAGTGCTTTCAGAAGGGCTCCAAGATTGCCGATTCCCAAGTGACAGCGGTCGAGTTCGAGGAGTACAAGCAAAACGCAGATCCGAGTGATTTGCTGCGATCGAAGAAACCCGCTACAGAGTCTGCATTCCAGTCGTCTGGGGAGACGAAGCCTGTTCATATTCATCCGACCGACCCCGATGCAGCTCCGACCCGCATCTCCACAACACTCGACCCAAAATAGGAAGAAGCGCTCATCCAGTTCCTCCGT
Organism: Triticum aestivum; assembly: GCF_018294505.1. Taxonomy (NCBI): domain Eukaryota; kingdom Viridiplantae; phylum Streptophyta; class Magnoliopsida; order Poales; family Poaceae; genus Triticum; species Triticum aestivum. The sequence continues at coordinate 504,528,334 of NC_057794.1, forward strand.
GAGAACTGGGACATTTTTGCATGGAAGCCCGCTGACATGCCAGGTGTTCCCAGGGGACTGGCTGAGCATCGCCTAAGAGTCGACTCGTCTGCAAAACCAGTCAAAGAACATCTTCGGCGGTCCGCCGTCTAGAAGAGAAAGGCCATCGGTGAAGAAGTGGCTCGACTGTTGGCGGCAGGATTTATCCGAGAGATATACCACTCTGAGTGGCTCGCTAATGTCGTCATGGTACCTAAGAAGGACAAGTCGCTCCGAATGTGCATTGATTTCAAGCACATCAACCGGGCCTGCCCGAAAGATCACTTTCCTCTCCCTCGCATAGATCAAATTGTTGACTCGACCGCGGGATGCGAGAGGTTGTCTTTTTTAGATGCTTACTCCGGGTACCACCAGATCCATCTGTACGGGCCCGATGAGGTAAAAACAGCTTTCATCACTCCATTCGGGTGCTTCTGCTATATCACCATGCCATTCGGCCTCAAGAATGCCGGAGCCACATTTATGCGAATGATTCAGAAGTGTCTACTCACTCAAATCAGTCGGAATGTGGAAGCTTATATGGATGATATTGTTGTCAAGTCACGAAAAGGTTCCGACCTGCTCGCTGACCTCGCCGAAACATTTGCCAACCTCAGAAGGTATGATATCAAGCTCAATCCATCAAAGTGCACATTTGGAGTTCCTGGTGGCAAGTTACTCGGTTTTCTCGTTTCCGAACGGGGAATCGACGCTAACCCAGAGAAGATTGGCACTATTCTCCGAATGAAACGCCCTGTGCGAGTGCACGATGTCCAGAAGCTTACTGGATGCTTGGCCGCATTAAGTCGATTCATCTCACGACTCGGTGAAAAGGCACTGCCTCTTTACCGACTGATGAAGAAGGCTGACAAGTTCGAGTGGACTCCAGAAGCTGATGCAGCGTTTGCCGAGCTAAAAGCTCTGCTCTCCACCCAGCCGGTGCTTGCTGCTCCAATCAGCAAAGAGCCTCTGTTGCTCTACATCGCAGCCACAGGACAAGTCGTCAGTACTGTGCTAACGGTCGAGCGGGAAGAAGAAGGAAAAGCTCTCAAAGTTCAGCGCCCAGTGTATTATTTGTCTGAAGTCTTGACTCCATCCAAGCAGAGATATCCTCATTATCAGAAGCTTGTGTATGGAATATACATGACCACAAAGAAGGTTGCTCATTATTTCTCTGACCATTCCATCACAGTCGTCAGCGACGCTCCACTATCAGAGATTTTGCACAACAGAGATGCAACTGGTCGAGTGGCCAAATGGGCGATTGAACTTCTTCCCCTTGATATCAAGTTTGAGGCAAAGAAAGCCATTAAGTCCCAGGCAATAGCAGATTTCCTCGCCGAGTGGATTGAACAGCAGCAGCCGACTGAAGTTCACTCGGAGCATTGGACCATGTTTTTTGATGGCTCTAAGATGTTGAATGGTTCCGGTGCTGGGGTTGTCCTGGTTTCCCCCAGAGGAGATAAGCTCAGATATGTGCTCCAGATTCACTTTGATTCCTCCAACAATGAGGCAGAATATGAGGCCCTCTTATATGGGTTGCGCATGGCCATTTCACTCGGCGTCCGTCGCCTAATGGTCTATGGCGACTCGGATTTAGTGGTCAATCAGGTGATGAAAGAGTGGGACGTGAGAAGCCCAGCCATGACTGGATACTGCAGTGCAGTGAGGAAGCTGGAAAAGAAGTTCGAGGGGTTGGAGCTCCATCATATACCCCGACTGAAAAATCAAGCAGCTGATGATCTAGCAAAGATAGGTTCCAAGAGAGAAGCCATTCCGAGTGGTGTGTTCTTGGAGCATATACACACTCCGTCAGTCAAAGAAGATCCTTTCACCGAAGAAACTCCGCAGCCCAAGAGTGCCACAGATCCGACTGAAGTTGAAGTCCCAGCGGTGGTCGACTTGATCATGGAGGTTTTGGTGGTCATTCCCGACTGGACGATTCCGTATGTCGCATATATCTTGAGGAAAGAGCTTCCGGAGGATGAGGAAGAGGCTCGACAGATCGTCCGTCGATCTAAGGCCTTTACCGTAATCAAAGGACAATTATACAGAGAAAGCGCGACTGGAGTCGGTCAGAAGTGCATAACACCAGAAGAAGGTCGACTCATCCTCAATGATATTCACTCGGGGACCTGTGGTCATCATGCGTCCTCTCGGACCATCGTGGCCAAAGCATACCGAGCCGGATTTTACTGGCCAAGGCGAATGAGATGGCAAAAGAGATAGTGGATAAGTGCGAGGGATGTCAGTTCTACTCGAATATGTCGCACAAGCCTGCGTCAGCTTTGAAGACCATCCCACTCGTCTGGCCTTTTGCAGTTTGGGGGCTGGACATGGTCGGTCCTTTGAGAACAGGACGAAGCGGCTTCACGCATGTACTGGTGGCAGTCGACAAGTTCACCAAGTGGATCGAGGCTAAACCAATCAAGAGCCTTGACACCGGTACTGCTGTTAGCTTCATCAGGGAACTAATATTCAGATATGGAGTCCCGCACAGCATCATTACGGATAATGGGTCGAACTTTGACTCAGAGGAATTCAGAGCTTTCTGCGACTCCCAGGGCACACGGGTCGACTACGCTTCAGTCGCCCATCCGCAGTCGAATGGACAAGCAGAGCGAGCTAATGGACTGATTCTTAAGGGATTGAAGCCTCGACTGATGCGTGATCTCAAACACGCGGCTGGAGCTTGGGTCGACGAACTTCCCTCTGTACTCTGGGGACTGCGGACCACACCTAATCGGTCGACCGGAAGAACTCCATTCTTCTTGGTCTACGGAGCTGAAGCAGTCTTGCCGAGTGATCTTCTCCATAATGCTCCCCGAGTTGAAATCTACAACGAAGCAGAAGCTGAACAAGCGCGGCAGGACGCAGTCGACCTTTTAGAGGAAGAAAGGGAGATGGCTCTGATCCGGTCGACCATCTACCAACAAGATTTGCGCCGTTTCCACGCCAGAAATGTGAGAGGTCGAGCCTTCCAGGAAGGGGATTTGGTTCTCCGAGTGGATCAGCACAAACCACACAAGCTTGCTCCTTCTTGGGAAGGCCCCTTCATCGTCACCAAGGTCCTCCACAACGGGGCGTACCGTCTTTACAACGTCGAGCATAATATCGACGAGCCCCGAGCTTGGAACGCGGAGCTACTCCGCCCATTCTACACTTAAGTTTTATCACTCGGATGAGCTGCAATAAAGTACTTTTGTAGTTCATGGACCTCAAAATAATAGTGTCATAGTTCCTCCATAATATCTGTCACTTTTTATTTTTGTCCAATGAAATTCCCCTCAGTGGGTGACTTAGCTGCGAATCCGTTTCGCCTAAGTTTGTAAAAATCCTACCGAGTGGTGAGCCAGACTCCCACTCGGAGGCTTAGCTGCGAATCCGTTTCGCCTAAGTTATCAAAATCCTACCGAGTGGTGAGCCAGACTCCCACTCGGAGGCTTAGCTGCGAATCCGTTTCGCCTAAGTTATCAAAATCCTACCAAGTGGTAAGCCAGCCTTCCACTCGGAGGCTTAGCTGCAGTGCAAGCACTCGCCTAAGTTATCAAAATCCTACCAAGTGGTAAGCCAGCCTTCCACTCGGGGGCTTAGCTGCAGTCCAAGCACTCGCCTAAGTTATCAAAATCCTACCAAGTGGTAAGCCAGCCTTCCACTCGAGGGCTTAGCTGCAGTCCAAGCACTCGCCTAAGTTATCAAAATCCTACCAAGTGGTAAGCCAGCCTTCCACTCGGAGGCTTAGCTGCAGTGCAAGCACTCGCCTAAGTTATCAAAATCCTACCAAGTGAAGCCAGCCCTCTCACTCGGGGGCTTAGCTGCAGTCCAAGCACTCGCCTAAGTTATCAAAATCCTACCGAGTGAAGAGCAACCCTCTCACTCGGGGGCTTAGCTGCAGTCCAAGCACTCGCCTAAGTTATAAAATCCTACCGAGTGAAGAGCAACCCTCTCACTCGGGGGCTTAGCTGCAGTCCAAGCACTCGCCTAAGTTATAAAAATCCTACCGAGTGAAGAGCAACCCTCTCACTCGGGGGCTTAGCTGCAGCCCTGTGCTCGCCTAAGTTATAAAAATCCTACCGAGTGAAGAGCAACCCTCTCACTCGGGGGCTTAGCTGCAGCCCTGTGCTCGCCTAAGTTATAAAAATCCTACCGAGTGAAGAGCAACCCTCTCACTCGGGGGCTTAGCCGCAGCCCAGTGCTCGCCTAAGTGGGCTAAATAATAAGTCGATTGCAATAAAGGCGCCTTGCTTTGAACCTGCAAAAGACATTTTGAGCCGAAGGCAATCATATTCAAGCGCCAAATTCAAGTTTGAATCGATATCTAAAGGAACCGAAAGTGCTCAGGCGTCAAGCCCGTTAAGGTTTGTCGGTTACAATTCCACTCGGCATACCGAGGCAAATTTAAAGCGTCGAGCCAAAAGAAGTTTTTTACCCCTCCTGTGGAGGGCTGGAAGGTGCAACAAATTCATCAAGGTCAATTCCGTCGGCGATCCGAGTGGCAGCTGCAAGGAAAGTTTCCATAAAGGACCTGAAGTCGTGCTTCTTGGTATTAGCCACCCGAAGGGCCGCCAGCTTCTCTTCTCGCGCATCTTTGCAGTGGACTCGGGCCAGACACAGAGCGACATCTGCACCACACCGAGCCGAGGACTTCTTCCACTCCTGCACTCGACCAGGGATCGTGTTCAAGCGGGCCATCAGCGACTCAAGGTCATTCTGAAGTGTCTCCTCAGGCCAGAGCGTCGAGTCGATGCGAGATGTGGCGGCCTTCAGCCTTGCGAGATAGTCCACGACAGCTGCAACACGAGACTCCAGTCGGAAAACATCCATGGCAACTTCGTCGTTCACCGGAGAATTGACGGGGTCGAGGTTTGGCTCCAGTCGGCTAGTTTCTTCTTCAAAGTTTTGACAAAATTCTGCAAGGGTGATCACTAAGTCAAGGGGATGGTCGAATGGAAAAATCACAATTGGAAATGTCTGCCAAGCATAGAGGTTTACCTTCAAGCATAAGAAACAGCTTCTTGGCAAGTCCACTCAGGAAGGCCTCCAGATCAGTTTTCTTCCCAGTCAATTTGCTGACTTGGTCGGTCAGGGCAGCTTTATCAGTTTTCAGTCGACTGACCTCCTTGTTGGCAATCCCAAGAGCAGCTTTCAGATTGGTATTGTCTTGTTCAAGCTTGGTGACTGAAGCTAACTTCTCGTCAGCAAGCTTGATCTTCTCAGCTAGCTCAAGGTCTTTCTTCTGCTGGGCCTCCCTTACCTTACCTGCAAGTTACAGCAAGATCAGATTTTGAAACAAGCAAGGGGAAAAGCAGTCGTCAGGGTCTCACCAAACATACCTTCGGTCTCCTCCTTTGCCTTTGTCAGCTTCTCCTGAACCAGCTTCAAGCTCAGCTCGACTTGAGTATGTTTTTGTTCCAGCTCTGAGTAGCGAGCCACAAGATCACAAGAGTTCTGCGAAGAACCAATCGACTAAATGTCAAATATAATTCACTTCCGAGTGAAAAAGGGAAAAACACACGTTTCTAAGACTACAGCCGAATACAAGCATTCGACCGTAGTCTCGGGGACTACACCCAGTGGGTGCACTCAGCGTGCCCCCACTAATCCTGTTGAAGACAAAGTCGACCAGTCGACCTCAAAAAAAAGGAGATGCATTCTCTAAGACTGTGATCAACTGCAAGCAGTCGACCACAGTCTCGGGGACTACACCCAGTGGGTGCACTCAGCGTGCCCCCACCGGTTTGTGAAATCCAGTCGACCAGTCGACTGACAGAAAGATTGACATCATAAAGCCTAAGGCCGACTGCCAGCAGTCGACCTTAGCCTTGGGGACTACACCCAGCGGGTGCACTCAGCGTGCCCCCGCTAACACGGAGTTTATTCGACACACCCAGTGGGTGACTACTATAAATTCCGGAAAAGAAAAGTTTTTGGTAGCATATCCAACAGAACAAACAGCGGTCGACTGACCTGGACATTGCTTTGGAGGGCAGAGCTGGCGTCATAAGCTGCCTGGCTCGCGTCCCGGATGGTCTTCAGCTGCTCCATCATGAGTCCCGCCTGGCGTATTGCCTCCTTCGCTGCGCCAGCTTGGTCCTCTGGGACGTGGTGCGTCGTGAAGAGGGAGGGCTGCTGAGCACTCGTCAGTGGATTTGCGAAGGACACCGTGTGTCGAGTGGTGTTCTCTTCCTCCACAGTCAGAATCTCAGGCGCCGTCACATCCTGAGGCACCTTACTGGCGGACGCTTTCCGACTCCTCCTGCGTGCCAGTGGTTCTTCATCCTCGTCGTCATCAGGGAGATTGATAACAGTATTGGGTGGAGCTGCGGAGAAGAATCAGGATCAGAGATCGCGAGTCAGTCGACTAAGAACGGCGTTAAGAATACAGTACCTGGGTTCGAAGTTGCTGCGTCCTCCATCTCGTGGTCATCAGCCCGGGCCGAGGTTTCAGAAGTAGCAGCACTGCAACTCCAAAGGATCAGTCGACTAACTTCAGCGTCGACCAGAGATAAAGTTCACACAGAATAAGAAAATATGAGCAGCACGGTTACCCTGATATGGTGGGGATGGACACCTTCATCTTCGGCAAGAGCTTGATCGGCTTCGACGAGGCCGCCCTGGGCTGCTTCGGCGCCTTTTCAGTCGGCACCGGAGAGGTGGTCCGAGGGCGCTTGGTCGACTGAGTGGCGGTCGCAACCCCCTTACCACGTTCGGTCGAAGGGTCGTGGACAAGCTTCGACCGCCTTTCTGAGCGCGGTGGTACGACCTCCTCCTCCTCTTCTTCCTCGTCCTCGACGTCGTCTTCATCACCGTCATCATCATCATCGTCGTCATCATCCTCTGCAACATCCGAGTCCCATTCCTCCTCTTCCTGGCTCTCGCCCCCGCTCGCCTCGCCCTCCTCAGTCGAAGCTTGTGCCCCATTGGGCATCGAGTACAGCTCGGTGAGGGCCTAGCAGATGCCCAGACAAGGATCAGTCGACCAGTCGGCAGGGTTAACAGAAATGAATACGACAAGGGCGCAGTGGAGAGCAGAGCAAGTGTACCTTGTTTGGGTCGCTGTTGTGGTCGAGTGGAGGAATCCTTCTGGCTCCGCGTGGGTTGTCCTTGTTTCCGGTGACGGCTGCCATCCATCTTTCCAGAGTGACGTCGTCGACTGCTTCTGGATGGACTCTAGTCTCGTCTTCGGTCCCACAGTACAACCACATGCAGTGGCTCCGGAACTGGAGAGGCTGGATGCGACGCCTGAGGAAAACCTCCAGGAGGTCCATGCCCGTCACTCCCTCCCGAACCAACTGCACCACGCGCTCCATCAACATCTTCACGTCAGCTTTCTCCTCCGGAATCAGCTTCAGAGGGGAGGGCTTGCTCACTCGGTCCATGGTGAACGGAGGGAGTCCACTCGACTGCCCTGGCGTCGACTGGACCTGGCAGTAGAACCAAGTCGACTGCCAGCCTCTGACGGACTCGGGAAAGGTCATGGGCGGGAAGGTGCTCTTATTCACATTTGGACGATTCGGGTTCTCTCATCACCTGGGCTCGCCTTCTTCACGGTCTGAGATCGACACGTGAATATATGTTTGAACAAACCCCAGTGCGGTCGACAGCCCAAGAAACCCTCACACATGGACACGAACGCAGCAAGATAGGCAATGGAGTTTGGGGTAAAGTGGTGGAGCTGCGCTCCGAAGAAATTCAAGAAGCCACGAAAGAAAACACTCGGCGGCAAGGAAAACCCACGATCAACATGGGTGGCCAAAAGCACACACTCACCCTCTTCTGGCTGGGGCTGCCACTCCTTCCCCGGAAGCCTCGCAGCTCCGTGGGGGATCAAGCCCTCGTTGGCCATGTCGAGGAGGTCATTCTCCGTGATGGTCGACTGGATCCAGTCTCCTTGGACCCAGCCCTTCGGCAGGCGGGATCTGGACGAGGACCCTCCGCGGCTGGTGGATCTCCCCTTCGCCTTCTCCGACGCCGACGCCTTCTTTGCACGCTCCAGCGCCGCCGTCTTCTCCTTGGCCATGGTCGCCGGCGAGATGCGCGAAGGGAAGTGGTGCGGGGGCGAGAGCGAGCACGCTGAGCAGGGAAGAAGGAAGCAGAGAGAGGGGAGAATGCTGAGGCGCAGCACAGAAATCCTCGCCGGGCACATTTATAAGGTCCCTTCCGAGTGGATGACAGGTGGGCCCGGTCGATCTAATCATATCTGGGAGCAGTTATGCAGACGGGATACGTGGCGAAAAAGGCGGCGCGGAGATCGAGGCGTCCATGCCCCGTCCCATCCGAACGCCGCGGTCCGCCCCGCTTCGCGCGCGCCCCCAAATTTCGCATCCCGCGGAATCCGCGAGCAACAAATCAGTCTGTCAGACGCGGTGTTTCCGGCGATCCGTCGCTCGGAGATCGTCGAAGCCTGAAAGATCACTCGACGCAAAAACAGAATGGATCGAGTCGACTGAAGGCAAGTTGCTTCCTGTCGACGAAGAGATTCTTTGGTCCAGAACAGCGCACAACCAGAGCGCAAAGGTTAATCGGAAACGACATCAACTCCTTCTTCACTCGAAGCCTCAATCCATTCGGGGGCTAATGATGGGGTTATGTACCTAGGGTAGGGTCATGGACCTGATCCAAGTAACTTACCCCAGGACATCCTTAGAAGAGGTCGCCTTCCAGTCGACCAACGAGGACTCACTCGACTGGCCTGAAGGACTCGACCACGAAGACTCACTCGACCACCAGGAGGTCAAGAGGCACTCTGCACTGCAACGGCCTGTAATCAAGTAGACTTTATGATAGTAAAGGCACTTTATGTGGGGCGTTACCAGTAACGCCCCAGACTTAACTCACCTTAAACCCTCTCCTACGTGGGCTGGCTGGGGTCCTGGCGCACTCTATATAAGCCACCCCCCTCCACAGGCAGAAGGGTTCGGCACCTTGTAGTTCATACACTCATAATCCACTCGACCGCCTCTAGGCTCCGAGACGTAGGGCTGTTACTTCTTCCGAGAAGGGCCTGAACTCGTACATCCCTTGTGCTTACAACCTCTCCATAGCTAGGACCTTGCCTCTCCATACCTACCCCCCACTCTACTGTCAGGCTTAGAACCACGACAGGAGTCATACTCATCTCCAAAGGCTACTTCCAGTTCAATCTTACCCACTGGGTATGCCGACTTGTCAGGAACCACACCGTGAAAAATAGTGTTGGATTGTTTAAGACTCTTATTAGACAATCCCATCCGGCGGAACATCTCATAGTAGAGGATGTTGATGCTGCTACCCCCATCCATGAGTACTTTAGTGAATTTGTATCCACCAACCTGAGGCGCCACCACCAAAGCCAAGTGACCCGGATTATCGACCTGGGGTGGGTGATCCTCTCTGCTCCACACAATAGGCTGCTCTGACCAACGTAAGTAACATGGAACCGCCGGCTCAACGGCATTGACGGCCCTCTTGTGAAGTTTCTGGTCTCTCTTACATAAGCTAGTGGTGAATACATGGTATTACCCACTATTCAGCTGCTTCGGATTGCTCTGTTACCCGGACTGCTGTTGCTGATTACCTTGGCCGGGTTGCGGATTATACCCTCCTTGGTTAGCAGGATGACCCTGACCGTGGAAACCTCCTCCACCTAAGCCGGCGCCCGGGCCTTGGAAACCGCCTCCACCTGAGCCGCCACCTGGGCCGTGACCTTCATCAAACATGTATGAATTTTTAAATGCCTTCATGATCGTACAATCTTTCCACAGGTGGGTGGGTGGCTTCTCCCGGGTGCCATGTTTTGGACAAGGCTCATTCAATAATTGCTCAAGGGTGGGACCTGACCTGCCCGACCAAGGGGGTTGTCTGCCCTTGCGCCGTTGATTTCCACCCTGTGTATTGGTATTAGCAACAAACTCATCAGCCTTATGTTTATTACCTCCTTAATTTGCCGGATTATGCTGGTGACCCTTGCCGTTGTTGTTCTTCTTTCCCTTCGTTGCCTTTTCTTCGTCAGACACCGGGTCCTTGGTAGTATCAGAATCAGCATACTTGACGAGAGCCGCCATTAACGTTCCCATGTCATTACAGTCACGCTTGAGCCGCCCCAGCTTCTTTTTCAGAGGTTCAAAACGGCAATTTTTCTCTAACATCAAGACCGCTGAGCCGGCATCCATCTTATCAGATGAATGTATTATCTCCTTGACCCGATGCACCCAATGGGTTATGGATTCACCATCCTATTGCTTGCAATTGGTCAGGTCCACAATCGACATAGGCTGCTTACACGTGTCTTTAAAGTTCTGGATGAACCAGGCCTTCAACTCCGCCCATGAGCCGATGGAATTGGGTGGCAGTCCCTTCAACCAAGTACAAGCTGTTCCATCTAACATCATAGTGAAATACTTGGCCATTGCTGCATCGCTGACCTCCAATAACTCCATAGCCAGCTCGTAACTCTCAATCCAAGCCCCGGGCTATAAGTCAGCCGTGTAATTAGGTACCTTATGAGGCCCCTTAAAGTCCTTTGGCAAACGCTCATTACGTATGGCCGACACCAAGCAAGGAACGCCTGCAGTTCTTGTGGCCACTCCTGCCTCGACTGAGGTTGCTGGATAAGCCAGAAAGCTTGATGAGCCGCCTGGTGTGCTGCCATTTGAACTGCTCGTTGCGCCTCTTGATGAATCCTCTCCTGATTCGCCAAGTTAAGGGCTCCAGCCCGCAGCGGCTCATGCCTATACGGCCGGTTGTGGCGTTGAGCATTGCTTGACATCTCTACAGATTCCATATGCCTACTATAACTCGGGCTCCGGCTTGGGCGAGGAGTTGAATGGACCCTGTCTCGACTGTAGGAGTATGCATCCTGCTGCGCCAGAGCTGTTTGAAGAAGTTCTCTTACTCTCCGTGTTTCAATTGCCGCCGCTGAGTCACCTTCCATCGGAAGAGCCGCCAGACTAGCCGATGCTGCGATGAGGTTTTCCAAAGGGTTGGAGAAGTGACCCCGCGGCGTTGGGACATAATGAGGCGGAGTAGTAATTATACGAGGCGGATCCATGGCGCGCGGCCGGACCGGTGCGCCGGGTGTTGTAATCCGAGGTGCCTCTGGCGGGTTACTTCCCCCGGCTCCGGGTGTGTGAAAAAGATTCCTAGGATCGAGCGTCAGAGGTAGACGTGATTGGGTTTTCTAATGCCTCCTCCTCATGACGTTGTTCGACGCGTTCAGATCCACCGAGAGCCGGAAGGTCTCCGCTTGAAGCTATTGAGCACGAACGTCCAAAGCCGCCCGCTCTGCTGCCATCCTGACTTCCTCTGTGGCTAGATTTTCCTTAGCTTGCACCATCTCTTCACGTACGCGTGCCACCTCCGCGTCATGCAGGGCTTTATCCGCCGGCTCTACCACGGCAGTCAACAGAGTCGTTAGTTTATCCATGAGGTCCATCAAGATCTGAGCCGGGGGGCGAGCGGGGTCTCCTAACCCGGCTGCAGCTGATGCGGTAGCTGTTGCCATTGCTGTTGTAGAGTTCTACCCGAGCTGTGTCCCTGCCATGAAGACTCCGGCCCAATTCGGCGGCTCAAGAGGGTTCGGAATACTGCTGCCATCGGAACAGCCCCCGACCATGCCATCCTATAGCTGGTACAAAGAGTCCATCTCGCCCGTTGATCATGTAGTGTCAGAACAGATGGCATCTCACCGCCCTCCACCGATCCTTCAGAGTATTCACCGTCGTGGACGCAGCCTACGAAGGCATGCTTCATGACAGATTGAACACGGGTGATCTTTGCGCGCTGAGCCGTTTCGATGAGGTTGGTGTGGACGTCCGGCTTAGGGCCTGACTCGCCGATCCGGCCGATGAAGACGTGAATCCCGCCGAAGGGGACCCGCTATCCGTACTCAATTGAGCCGGCCTCGGGGCCCAGCCTTCGTTATCGATGTAGAGCTTGCCGCGATGATTCTTGGTCATCCGGCCCACATCGTATCCCTTGAGCCCTTCGAAGTTTGCCTTCAAGAACTCAAATCCACCGTGCGCTGGCCCCATGGTTGGCGCCAACTGTTGTGGAATTGTCATGGCAGATGTCCTAGAGCAAGGACTTAGTCGTAGGGCCATCACACTAGGAAGCTTAAAGGGGTTAATCGACACAAAGGACACGAGTGGGTTTTATACTAGTTCGGCCCCTTACGATGAAGGTAAAAGCCTACGTCTAGATGGGATTGGTATTGCTGGGGTTTCGATCGCCAAGAGGCTCAACTCGCCGGCTTGGTTATCGACTTGTTGTTTCTTGCCCTAAGCCGCCACCGGGTCGTCCCCTTATATACATGGGTTGATGCCTGGTGGCCTATAGAGTCCCGATCGGCTCATAATCATGTCCGGCTCGGTGACTTCCTTTACATGCCTTTCTTTATAAGTCTTTCCTTTCATACGGCGGTTCACAATATCAGACCTTAAACTGCCTTCAGGCCTTTGGGCCTTCTATAAGACTTAATAAACAACAATCTTGAATGTTTACTGGGCTTCTTGTGTAACCCGCCATTGGGGCCGACTCGGCCCCCCCTGGGCGGGTCATAGCCGATAGTAATATCCCCAACAACTACCTATTGAAGAAATACATGGTCTTCATTCATCACCTGCTGAAGAAACACACGGTCTTGATAACCCGACACAGTTAGTAAAGGTAAATTCTGTCTATAGATATGATGAAGCTGAAATCCCTCCTGCTAAGCTTGCTAGCCAATGTTTGGATGAATTTGATAACTTTATGGTTAAGCAAGAAGATTTTAATGCTTATGTTGGTAGACAATTGAAACAAAATGCTTATATGATTGAACACTTGAGTGATTATATGGCTAATGTTAAAGGTGAACTTAAACTTATTAGTAAACATGCTTCTATGGTTACCACTCAAGTAGAACAAGTACTTAAAGCTCATAATGATTTGCTCATTGAATTGAATAGTAAAAATAATGACTTTGTTGTTAGAGTTGCAACTAGAGGAGGTAAAGTGACTCAGGAACCTTTGTATCCTAAGGGTCATCCTAAGAGAATTGAGCAAGATTCTTAGAGAATTAATATTGATGCACCTAGTCCTTCTAAAAGGAAGAAAAAGAAAAATGATAGGACTTTGCATGCTTCTAGTGAACCTATTATTGAAACACGTCAGAATCCCAATAATATTTCTATCTCCGATGCTGAAACACAATCTGGTAATGAACATGAACCTAGTGATAATGTTAATGATGATGTTCATGTTGATGCTCAACCTAGCAATGACAATGATGTAGAGATTGAACCTGATGTTGATTTTGATAACCCACAATCAAAGAATCAACGTTATGATAAGAGAGACTTTGTTTCTAGGGAGCACGGTAAAGGAAGAGAACCATGGGTTCAGAAACCCATGCCTTTTCCTCCTAAACCATCCAAGAAAAAGGATGATGAGGATTTTGAGTGTTTTGCTGTAATGATTAGACCTATCTTTTTGCGTATGCGTTTGACTGATATGCTTAAAATGAATCCTTATGCTAAATATATGAAGGAAATTGTTACTAATAAAAGAAAGATACCGGAAGCTGAAATTTCCACCATGCTTGCTAATTATACTTTTAAGGGTGGAATACCAAAGAAACTTGGAGATCCAGGAGTACCAACTATACCATGCTACATTAAAAGAAACTATGCTAAAACTACTTTATGTGATCTTGGAGCCGGTGTTAGTGTTATGATTCTCTCTTTATATCGTAGACTTGATTTGAATAAGTTGACACCTACTGAAATATCTTTGCAAATGGCTGATAAATCAACTGCTATACCTGTTGGTATTTGTGAGGATGTGCCTGTTGTGGTTGCAAACATTACTATCTTAAAGGACTTTGTTATTCTTGATATTTCCGAGGATGATAGTATGTCTATTATTCTTGCAAGACCCTTTTTGAATACCGCAGGGGCTGTTATTGATTGCACCAAAGGCAATTTCACTTTTTCATGTTAATGGTAATGAGCATATGGTACACTTTCCGAGGAAACAACCTCAAGTCCACAGTATCAATTCTATTGGAAAAATTTCAACAATTACTATTGGAGGTTTTGAATTTCCTCTTCCTACTGTCAAGAAGAAATGTGATATTCTTATTGTTGGGGATGTGCATATCCCCGTTGAGGTAACCTAGTGTTATTCGAAAATTCTCCGGTTTCATGTTATTCGAAATGAGTTTGTTAACAAGACCTGATCAACCTTGTTAGTGGATTCCTTTTGATGAGCATGAGATGGATGAATTTAGAAAACACAACTCTCTGTACCCTCTTTTTATTTTATGTTATTCATATTAAATAAAGAAAAACTTGTGATTTCTATCTGTTTTCTGAATTATCCATGCAATAAAAAATACCCCGAAAATAGAAGTTCTCCAAATGCCCTGAAATTTAAATATGATTTTTTCTAGAATATTTGAGAATATCTGGCATTGAGAACGCAGCAGGGGGAGAAAGCACTTGGCCACGAGGGTCCAGGGCGCGCCCCTGCCTCGTGGGCCCATGGTGGCTCCCAACCACTTATTCCAGCTACCACACACTCCTTCTTCCTCCCAAAAAAATCGCCAACCAGCTCAAACCCGAGTTCTAGCTCATCTTGCTGCCATTTTCGATGTCCTTGCTCAAAGCTCCATTCACAAAACTACTTTGGGGGATTGTTCTTTGGTATGTGACTCCTCCAATGGTCCAATTAGTTTTTGTTCTAGTGCTTTATTCATTGCAAATTTTTGCTGCTTAGGTGACCCTATTCTTGAGCTTGGATGTCAAATTTATATGGTCAAAAGTAGTTTTAATGCATGATATAGCCTCTAGGCACTTGTAGGAGTAGTTGCTATCAATTTTGTTGAGTTTGGTTCACTTTTATTTGGAGTTGCTATTTTTTTAGAAAAGATGAAGAGATTTTTGAGGGGCTCATCGAGTCGAAGCTCGAAGGATAAACAAAGTGAAGAGAACAAGAAGCCCAAGTATAATCTCCCTTGCACCATGGAGGTTCGGCCGTGTCAATGGCCTTGTGATGATTTCTTGAGAGCAGCCGGGATTTATGATGATTTCTATGAATTGGCTTAGAATGCAAGCCTCACCACCTTCCTCCACGACAAACCCGAACAGTATCTCTTACTCACCAATATCTTTGTGCAAAACTTTCATTTCCATGCTAGGAGCTCACCACCTACGGTGGAATTTTATTTATATGATGAGCATAAGGAGATGTCACTTCGTGATTTTTGTCGGGTTTGTTTGATCCCTTTTGAGGGTAGTGTATAGGAACCACATCGTGACGATGTGGAAGGGTTTATTGATACAATTGTTGTAGGGGAAACGAGGAAGGTTTTCAATGCAAGAATTACTAGCATACATTTTCCTGTTTTACGTTACTTTGCAATATTTGCTAGTAGATGCTTAATTGGTCGCAGAAACTGTGGCAACCTTAGTGCCCCTGATATTGTTATTTTATGCCATATCTTGTTCCGTGATGACACATTTAGTATGGGCGCTATTGTTGCAAAGCGGTTAAATCTTAACCGTACCAAGGGCCCTGTCCTTGGAGGCATCTTCGCCTCGTGCCTCGCTGCACACTTTAACATACCTATCATGCATTATGACAAAGAAGAAAAGTTATTGCCTCCTGTTTTTCTAGACTATAAGAGTATGGTAGCACATGATTTTATCGTTAAGAATAAGGAAAATATGCTTAAGTACAAGCTGATATTTGATAAAAACCACCCTAAGACTATTACTTTGCCTCCTCCTTCCTTGTTTGACTTATCTGCGGGCAAGTATCTTGTTCCGCCGGAGGCCATTCACGCCTACTGAAACCCCACACCAGCTACAGAGCTAGAGCCGGAACCACAATTTGATCCTCACCGGCAGTCTGTTTATCAGTGGAATCCGGAGGAGATTGCCAACTAGTGGCACCAGGGGGATCCTTCTCAGTACGACCCCAACTATTACATTGGATATCCGCCAGGCCATCCATGGACATAGACCAACTTAGGCCAAAATCCTAAGCTTGGGGGAGTATGTATCTCTCACCGACATTACATTCCTGTTCACACACTCATGCTAGTTGTCGGTGCTCATACTTTTTCATTGTAATATCCATGCTAGTTTATTTCCCTTTTTATGCTTTCTTCTTGTGTGTTTGATAAACCTTAAGAAAAAACAAAAAATTAGTTGTAGCTTTTAGTTAGTTTACTTTCCATGCCTGTAGTAGTAATTAAAAAGAAAACCCAAAAAGATTTCTCGTTCTTCTTTTGCTTGTTTGGAGCTTTCCCATGTAAATAGTTTTATTTATTTTCTTGTTCTTTGGGGGTCGAGAGGAGAAGACCATAATGAAAATGTTGAGTGGCTCTCATATGCATTATTGTTGATCTAACAAAGAGCCCATATTACCTTGTCTTCTCTCTTGAATTGAATGCTTGCAGATTCCAGCTTAGTCCAATGCACGTGCAGTATTATTATCCACACTATTCGGTCATGCAAGTGAAAGGCAATAATGATAACTATATGACGAACTTATTGAGATGAGAAAAGCTGGTATGAACTCGACCTCTCTTGTTTTTGTAAATATGATTAGTTCATCGTTCCTGATTCAGCCTATTATGAAAGAAACGTATTTGCAATGACAATTAGAGATTGTAGTTGCTTATGCCATGCTTAATTAGCTAGGAGCTTATAATGGTTTACCTTGCGTGCCAACATGCTATTAAAATGGTTGTGGTGTGGTATGATAGGGTGGTATCCTCTTTTGAACGATTCGAGTGGCTTGACTTGGCACATGTTCACACATGTAGTTGAAACAAAATCAACATAGCCTCTATGATATTTATGTTCATGGTGCATTATATCCTACTCATGCTTGCATTCGGTGTTGATTAATTTTAATGCATGTTCATGACTGTTGTCACTCTTTAGCTGGTCGCTTCCCAGTCTTTTTCTAGCCTTCACTTGTACTAAGCAGGAATACTGCTTGTGCATCCAATTCCATAAACCCCAAAGTTATTCCATATGAGTCCACCATACCTACCTATATACGGTATCTACCTGCCGTTCCAAGTAAATTTGTATGTGCCAAACTCTAAACCTTCAAATAAACATTCTGTTTTGTATGCTCGAATAGCTCATGTATCAACTAGGTATGTCTGTATCTTCCATGCTAGGCGGGTTATTCTCAAGAGGAGTGGACTCCGCTCCTCACTCACGAGAAAATGGCTGATCACCGGGATGCCCAGTCCCATGCTTTATGAAAATCAAATCAAAATAACTGCAAACAAAACTCCCCCGGGACTCTTGTTAGTTGGAGGCACTCGTTGTTTCGAGCAAGCACTGGACTGATGCTTGTTGGTGGAGGGGGAGTATAAACTTACCATTCTGTTTGGGAACCGCCTATAATAATGTGTGTAGCATGGAAGATATCGAGATCTCTCGGTTGTTATGTTGACAATGAAAGTATAGCGCTCAAAATATTATTCATATCTATTTCAAAGCCGAGCTCTGGCACCTCTACAAATCCATGTTTTCCTCTACGAAGGGCCTATCTATTTACTTTTATGTTGAGTCATCATCATCTTATTAAAAAGCACCAGTTGGAGAGCACCGCTGTCATTTGCATCCATTAATGTTAGTTTACATTGAGTATGACTTGACTTGATCTCTTTTACCATGAATTACAATGTCTAGTTGGTCCTTGATCTTTAAAGGTGCTCTGCATTTATGTTTTGCGGTCTCACAAAGGGCTAGCGAGATACCATCTTGTCATATCATATTATGATTGTTTTGAGAAAGTGTTGTCATCTGAGATTTATTATTATTGCTCGCTAGTTGATTATGCCATTGATATGAGTAAACATGAGACCTAAGTGTTACTGTGAATATGGTTAGTTCATAATCTTTGCTGAAAACCTGAATGTTGGCTTTACATATTTACAACAACAAGAGCAAACAGAGTTTGTATAAGTTTTTCTTTATCACTTTCACTTTATCAACTAAATTGCTTGAGGACAAGAAAAGGTTTAAGCTTGGGGGAGTTGATACGTCTCCGTCGTATCTACTTTTCCAAACACTTTTGCCCTTGTTTTGGACTCTAACTTGCATGATTTGAATGGAACTAACCCGGACTGACGTTGTTTTCAGCAGAATTGCTGTGGTGTTATTTTTGTGCAGAAATAAAAGTTCTCGGAATGACCTGAAAATCAACGGATAATTATTTTGTAATATATAAAAAATACTGGAAGAAAGATCCGTGTCAGGGGGGCCACACCCTGTCCACGAGGGTGGTGTAGAGACCCGACCTTAGATGGTCAAGTCTATGTGCTTAAGTGTCATCCCTGGATCAGTATGCTGACACACACAGTATTCGAGGATTTATAACAGAGGTAAATCACATGTATAAAATAACATAAATACTATTACCTCAATCCAAATAGCGGAAGTAACAAAAAGGTTGTGGATTCCCGTCAACACCAACGGCAAAGTTGAGTCTAGAAATCGTAACCCTAACGTATCACTTACTCGTCGTAAGAATCCTGCAACATGAGACGTTGCAGCCACAAAGGGTCAGTACATTGAATGTACTGGCAAATTCACACCATAGGATAATGATGAATAATAGCTATCACTACATGCATATATGGCTGATGGAAAAGCTCTATGGTTATAATGTTTTTGCGAAAAGCCAATTTTTCCCTACTGCAAAGGAATATAATTTATTTAACTACAAAGTTGGCTGAAAATATTGAGAAGGTTCCTCCAACTCAATCCCAAGTTAACATCAATAACCCAACAAATTATTTAAGTAACGTGATGAGATCAATATGATAATCCAAGAACCAGATACTCAATATGTCGATAACCGGGGACACGGCTATCCATGATTAGTTTGTACACTCTGTAGAGGTTTGCACACTTTTCCCCACAAGACCCGATCTCCTCCGTTGAATTTCTCGCACTACTGGGTGTTTGAGATACGGATGATCGAGACACAGTCTTTCAGAAGCATTAACTCTCTACTCCGGATAGACTATACCACCTACAACCCACTACCTACTAGTCTATCTCTTCAAGAGCTTCACGCAACTTACTCAACTATGCTAGAGCACATAATAGCTTGTGGCTGCACACAGAAGTTTCTAGCATGAATAATCTTATGATCCCTTTGAGCCTGGTGGCATTCGATAGGGTGATCACACAGGTCCTCCGGGATCCCCTTGGGCAAACACTGGGTTCTCCAGGTGCCCGGGCAAACCACTAGGTGCTCCAGGGTGCCCTAACCAATCCACCCAGATGTGTATTAAAGTAGCCATCTTAAGTTAACCATTAAATAATAACTCTCGCATCTGTCATGAATTCTCTCAAACCAATCCACGTCTACGAGCATAGCATAGCAATATGAGCATAACGTAAAAGTAACTCCTAGGGTTTGAATGCATGGCAATAGGTTCCTACCTCATCAACTACTTCCCGATACCCACATGTTATAAGTCCTAACCATGCAATGTTTGAGGGTTGCAACTAATGCATAAAAACTAGGTATGAAAGGGATATGATCAAAGTGTGAACTTGCCTTGTACTGTTGATGAAGATGATTCACACTCATAACTCTTGATATTTCTACTCGTCACACTCCGTTCAATCTATCGTGAGCAAGCAATAGTAACCACACATAAGCAATCACTCAAAAGATCGGGAAGAACGAAGAAGACAGTTCGGAAAAACATCAAAACCAACAAATAACTCTTGCAACATAAAAAATTTTCTAACAGTACCAAAATTATGTGAATTTGGTCTTATCAGAAAGTTTAAGTCAAGAGCTTCGATTTGCAAAAAGAATCAACTAGATCGGAGCTATAAAACTCAAGTTATGAACAAAAGAAGTTTGAATACAATCTGTTTGAATTCAAATTTTAAAACTTTCAAAAACATGTTTGAGTTGTTTTACTGGATAGAGGAGATCGTAACGAACAAGTGGGCGGTTGTTTCATCTAATTTGGATGAACGAGTAAAAAGCTATGGCTATTTGAAAAATCAGGGCCAAGCTGTTTTACGGAAGAAAAATAGATACGGCTAAGGTCTAATGTATAAATATGTAGACTAATTGATAATCTAATTATTCTATTGTATTAGTCTAGAAATAATAAACTACGGAAGTATAAAAAAAATAAAGATACGTTTATAAGGCAGAGAAAAAATGACTTTGGAGAGAAGAGACAATTTCCAGAAGTCGTGCCGGAGAGGAGAAATATATTTTTCTTAAATGAATCTAGTCAAACCAAAATATTGATTTAACCCGAATCGGATGATTTTTGGAGGTTCTATGGGTCTATATTTATAGGTGAAAAAGAGGTTTAAAGGTTAAAGGCTAGACAATGTGAGACTAAACGTAGACGAAAATATACGAAACAGAGAAGAAAAAGGCTAACGCCCACGGCCCTAAAGGCCTCGGCCGGCCGTGCGCCGTACACGGGCTGCATTTTTTTCCCGAAGTCTATTTTTTTTCTGAAATTTGTTTCAAAAGAAAACTAAACATTAATGAAAATAAAATAAATAAATAAACAAAAGACAAAAGAAAACAAAAGAAAAACAGGCCGGCCTGCTGCTATGCTACGCATGTGGGCGGCGGTTAGTTCCAGGCGCACGCGTAGATTTTTTTTTCTTTTTTTATATAGAAACAAAAAAATAAAACTAGATAACGATAATAAAATAAAATTTTATATAGGCATATTATATATCAAATTTTTTAGAAAACGATTTTCTACAACATGCACATTTCTCTAGTGCCAAATAAAATTCACAAAAATTCAAATAATTCAAACAGTGCTACTTCTACAATAAACCCAATAAAAATCATTTTAGAAATACCAAAATGATTTCAAAATTATTTCTCTCCAATTTTCTGATGTAGGGAATCATGTTACCCTATTTTCCATATATTTTTAATTTGGAAAAAATAATTTGAATAAAATCCAAATAACTCCAAATGGAAAATAATTTCAAAAGCACTTTAAATTTGATCCTTTTAAACTTCCAACTCGTATTTCATATATTTTAAAGAAGTCATTTTATCTTCTCTCATGAAAATCATTGAGTTGCTTGAAGTTTCTGAATTTGAAATATTTCCAAATAAAATTAAAATCTTTTCAAAAACCCTTTTCATTTAATTAAATGGAAGAAGTCATATCATCTTCTCTCTAGGGTTTTGTATTTGAAAAGAATTTGAATCACGGGGATAAAAATGTGGAATGAAAGTTTGGGAAAGTCCTTTTACTCCCTCTCATTTAATTTTCAAAATGTTTCGAATTCACTCACTTTCAGTCAATCAATCAAAGAGCAATCAAAACTACATATTTATTGTAACATTCCAAAATTTAGAATTTTGGGATGTTACAAACCTACTACCCTTAAAATGAATCTCGTCCTCGAGATTCGGAGAGGCTAGCAAGAAAAAGGTTTAGGGTTTTGGGATCTCGTCAAAATCCATCAATTGTCGCAGGAGGGGGTCTAGGGTGCTACCACCCTTAGAAGCATGGTTACTGTTCCATCAAAACTCATATACTTCATCCATATTGTTAACAGTGTCGGTCTTCTCAGATCTTTAGGATAATTCCTTATCTGGGCTCTTTCGGTCATGGCATAACCTTTTCCTCAATTCTTATGTCTTTCCTCTTGGTAAGGTTCTTCTATGACTGGGTTTTCTTAGCTGACGGGTCTGGCGCCAAAACTAAAGAACTATCGATATCTCATGGTGGTAATCCAATTATGGTTTCTCCTACAGGAAATGGGTCTGGGTTGATCCTCACCTTATAACCTATGGTTGGCAAAAGCTGCCTTGTACAAGGGAAAATACTTATACCATTCTAAGGTTTAAACAAGGCTTAATATCGTCGTCTCTCTACTATAGGTAAGTCACTCAGATTTACCATCCCATATAGCAAGGCGAATAATAAGAGTAAGTCAATATGGTGATCAATCCATCCCGCACCCAAATCATTACCTTGTACATGGTTTAGCGAATCTCGCATTCTAACACTCGGTCATCCTCTCAAGAATTGCAGAATTTCTCTTGTCGACGAACTGGGTTCATAAAAATCCATTGATTCTGCAAGCCAAACAAACATCTATCGTTTCTTCACAACTCTCAGGTTTTGCGTTACTCTATAAGATCGTGTGCTGATAAACGTAACTTCTTCCAGGGTTTTTCCTTCAGCAAAAGTGTGCTTGCTCCTTGGTAGGTCCTGGGGCCTGTGGGTTATGGCCCATCCCGTTACTTGTAATCCTTGAGCTCATCCTAGGGGCAACTGATTATTTTCCAAACATCCAGCTTCCTGGCATTCTTAAATCCTTCCAATTGTACTATCTCTCTTCCTTCTGTTGGTACCAAACTAAGACGTGATTACTCAAACTCATCACGGGGTTACAATTTCTCCATATTACCAACATCATATCTCCTTTATATCCAATAGTACTTCCTCCCTTCATACTCCTAGGGTATACCACATATCAAGATAAAACTCGTACTCATTTTGTTCGAAATCCACTCAGTGGAATATCCTTATCTTTTCCATGGGTCAAGGGTCCTCACAGTTACTACCACCCTTGAAATGCACAAACTCATCCATAGATCATATTTCTCATATCCTCGAAAACGGTCAAAATCCTTCTTCATAGAGTAACAACTCATAAAATCCAAATCAGTACTAACGATGCTAAATTTATTGATTCTCAAAGTATTACAATCTCCCGCACTTCCATTACATGCCTCAACTCAACACCTCAATACAAAAGATTTGTTCCCACTACTTCTACTACTACTACATTACTTCTCACAGACACAACTAATTATCACAAGTCTCCTTCTCCATGGGACAATCCCTGGCAAAGTGCCCTGCTTCATTACAACAAAAACATATTACTTCTGACAACTCCCGACGTTTCCTTGTGATTATATAGCCTCCTTGTGTCCTTGGCTTCCTTTTTGGGCAACTGCTGAGGTAGTGCCCTGACTCCTTGCACCTGTAACAGGTGATATGACTCAGGTCTCTCCTGGACTCCAACCGGTTTCTCTTCCTGGACTTTTCCATTCCAATCAGGGCTTCTATTTCCTATGGGTCATATTCTACTTCCTCTGTCGGGAATTCTACTAGATCCCCATTCATACAATTCTGGGATATGTGTCCTTCTTCTCCACATGAATAGCATGACTTGGTGCAGGGTTTAGTTGGTTCTTCTTTGGGTGTGTCCCCGACATCTTCCTTCATCACGGGTTCTTATAAAATTTCCATAAAGGCTCCTTTGTTTACTTCTTTCTTCCATTGTACGGTTCTTCGTACCATGGGGTAAATGTGACACTGAGCAGGATAGTGGGTAGTCCCTTCACACAAGAAACAAGTAATCTGCCTAGTTGGGCATTCTTCAACTGGGTGACTTCCTTCACAATTAGGGCATTCATCCTTGTGTTCTTTATGGGTGTGTCCTATTTCTCCACAAATCTTGCATGCACAAGGTTTCTTCATATCCTTTCCATAAGGCTTCAACTTCTGGGACACAAGATGAGATCTTTGTAGAGTCAACTTAAATTCTTTCCAAGTGGTTACTCCTTGCCATCCATTCATGGTTTGGTACATCCTCCACCAAGTAGCAACCTATTTCGAAGCACTGAAGAGCATGTTGGGCCATATCCTTTCCGGCTATAGTGTTATTCTTCATGTGATCCTCCATGTTCTGAATCCATCGGTCTGTCTCCAACTGACTCATCGGTCCAGAAAATACAAGCTCATCTCCATTCATCCTCTATTGGGTCCATGGGTTTTGGGGTGAGATAAGAGAGATAGAGAGGGATACACACAATGCAAACAAAGAGACAGATTTTATTTGTGACTGTCGGAAAAACATCAAACAAATGACAGCTCACAATCGTCGCATCTAACGTAGGTATATAACAGGGGCTTGGTCTTCTAAAGGTCAATGAATCTTCAATGTCGTCAAACTCTTCACATCTTGTTCATGTCTCTGATGGCTACTTCCGATCGTGCTTTTCCTTCTCAAGTTCTTTTCCCAGATCATCTCTGTCGACGTGAAGCCTCTCATGACGTCCTTCAATATTCTGGGGTTGCGTTCCAAACTTTTGGGTTTCAACATCCTTGGCATGAACCATGGTCCTACTGTCCTTCAGTTCCTAACAAATCACTAGTGTCTCGAGGTTCTAGCTCCTCCAGCTTGGCTACTTTTAGCTTCTGGTTCCTGAGTTCTTCACGAAATGCTTCCTTGTCTAATACGGCTTCCCGGAGCCCCATCTTAAAATTCTTCATGTATTACACCAGATTCTGGCGATACACCAGCTAAGGTTAAAACTTCATCTTTTGCTGATAGATGCTCCATCAGCCTTCTACCATCCAATCCTTCCAAAGAAATGCATGCTTAGCTCAGCTCGGTGACCATAGTATCAGTGGCGATGACATCACGGATAACCGTGTTTCTGCCCTTGTCATTGCTATGAGCTATCTTCCATAGTTGATATCGCCTGCCTTAGGGTTTTCTTGACAAAACTTTGAGTTCTCATGCTCCATGTTCAGGTCTTTCTTCGATACACCTTGATCTCAGGTATTGACATCTTCCTTAGTCTGCCAAGTTCCATAAGGGGTGCCTTCCTAGGTCATAAAAATCTGGAAAATTCTACAGGGCCTTTAAATTCTCCTAGTATTCGGAGTCTTCAACCGTTGTAGTTTCCATTATTATAATACACAGTAAAATCCTCTTCATTCCGAAGTGGTCTTAGTTGTCCGATATCTTGTACTTCTTGAATTGGTCTCATCAGCCGAATCTTCGTGTGGTCAAAAAGGGGAAAAGTGTATTTGGTCTCACTAAAAGGGAATATTTGAATAAGCTCAGAAAAGACGAGAGGAAAAGATATTTTTGAAAATGAAGTTGTAGAGAAAAAACTTTCCTATGGGCTTGCCAGTTTCTAAGGGTCACGCCCTACAGTCAACATGTGCTCTGATACCATCTTGTAGCGACCCGACCTCAGACGGTCAAGTCTCTATGCTTAAATGGCATCTCTGGATTGGTATGCTGACACACACAGTACTCGAGGATTTATAACAGAGGTAAATCAAATGCATAAAATAACGTAAATACTATTACCTCAATCCAAATAGCGGAAGTAACAACAAGGTTGTGGATTCCCATCAACACCAACGGCAAAGTTGAGTGTAGAAATCTTAACCCTAACGTATCACTTACTCATCGTAAGAACCCTGCAACATGAGACGTTGCAGCCACAAAGGGCCAGCACATTGAATGTACCGGCAAATTCACACCGTAGGATAATGATGAATAATAGCTATCACTACATGCATATATGGCTGGTGGAAAAGCTCTACGGTTATAATGTTTGAATGCCCGGGGCAAGATCCAGCAGATACAACAGATCCCCGAAACCGACACAGGTGGGTAGGTAGACAATACCTAGGGGCGGTACCCTTTTTTGGTATGTGTTGCGAACACTTTCATTTTTAGCGGAATCACATCCAGTAGTGGTTGGAACAGCTCGCAAAATCCAACGTTGGTGTTCCGACATCCCGAATCGAGGTGGCTCTAAACTCAGGTTTGCCTACCTTTCATAAGATTTATAAACTCGAGAGCTATTTGGCAATTGAGATCATATGCGAAAAGCCAATTTTTCCCTACTGCAAAGGAATATAATTTATTTAACTACAAAGTTGGTTGAAAATATTGAGAAGGTTCCTCCAACTCAATCCCAAATTAACATCAATAACCCAACAAATTATTTAAGTAACGTGATGAGATCAATATGATAATCCAAGAACCAAATACTCAAGATGTCGATAACCGGGGACACGGCTAACCATGATTAGTTTGTACACTCTGCAGAGGTTTGCGTACTTTTCCCCACAAGACCCGATCTCCTCTGTTGAATTTCTTGCACTGCCGGGTGTTTGAGAAACGGATGACTGAGACACAGTCTTTCAGAAGCATTAACTCTCTAGTCCGGATAGACTATACCACCTACAACCCACTACCTACTAGTCTATCTCTTCAAGAGCTTCACGCAACTTACTCAACTATGCTAGAGCCCATAATAGCTTGTGGTTACACACGGAAGTTTCTAGCATGAATAATCTAATGATCCCTTTGAGCCTGGGTGGCATTCGATAGGGTGATCACACGGGTCCTCCGAGATCCCCTTGGGCAAACACTAGGTTCTACAGGTGCCCGGGCAAACCACTGGGTGCTCCAGGGTGCCCCAACCAATCCACCCAGATGTGTATAGCCATCTTAAGTTAACCATTAAATAATAACTCTCACACTTGTCATGAATTCTCTCAAACCAATCCACGTCTACGAGCATAGCATAGCAATATGAGCATAACGTAAAAGTAACTCCCATGGTTTGAATGCAGGGCAATAGGCTCCTACCTCATCAACTACTTCCGATACCCACATGTTATAAGTCCTAACCATGCAATGTTTGAGGGTTGAAACTAATGCATAAAAATTGGGTATGAAAGGGATATGATCAAAGTGTGAACTTGCCTTGTACTATTGATGAAGATGATTCGCACTCATAACTCTTGATATTTCTACTCGTCACACTCCGTTCAATCTATCGTGAGCAAGTAATAGTAACCACACATAAGCAATCACTCAAAAGATCGGGGAGAACGAAGAAGACAGTTCGGAAAACAACAAAACCAACAAATAACTCTTGCAACATAAAACAATTTCTAACAGTACCAAAATTATGTGAATTTGGCCTTATAAGAAAGTTTAAGTCAAGAGCTTCTATTCGCAAAAAAATCAACTAAATCGGAGTTATAAAAATCAAGTTATGAACAAAAGAAGTTTGTTCAAAACCTGTTTAAGTTGTTTTACTGGATAGAGGAGATCGTAACGAAGAAGTGGGCGTTGGTTTCATCTAATTTGGATGAACGAGTAAAAAGTTATGGCTATTTGAAAAATCAGGGCCAAGCTGTTTTACGGAAGAAAAATAGATACGGCTAAGGTGTAGTGTATAAATATGTAGACTAATTGATAATCTAATTATTCTATCGTATTAGTCTAGAAATAATAAACTACGGAAGTATAATAAAACAAAGAAATATACCTTTATAAGGCAGAGAAAAAATGACTTTGGACAAAAGAGACAAATTCCAGAAGTCGCGCCGGAGAGGAGAAATATATTTTTGTTAAATGAATCTAGTCAAACCAAAATATTGATTTAACCCGAATCGGATGATTTTTGGAGGTTCTATGGGTCTATATTTATAGGTGGAAAAGAGGTTTAAAGATTAAAGGCTAGGCAATGTGGGACTAACCGTAGATGAAAATATATGAAACAAAGAAGAAAAAGGCTAACGCCTCGCACGGGTCTAAAGGCCTCGGCCGGCCGCACGCCGGACACGGGCTGCAGTTTTTTCCCGAAGTCTATTTTTTCTGAAATTTGTTTCCAAAAAAAAACTAAACATTAACGAAAATAAAATAATAAAAAAGACAAAAGAAAACAAAAGAAAAACAGGCCTACCTGCTGCTATGCTATGCATGTGGGCGGTAGTTAGTTCCAGGCGCACGCGTAGATTTTTTTCTTTTTTTATATAGAAACGAAAAAGGAAAACTGGATAACCATAATAAAATAAAATTTTATATTGGCATATTATATACCAAAATTTCAGAAAACGATTTTCTACAACATGAACATTTCTCTAGTGCCAAATAAAATTCACAAAAATTCAAATAATTCAAACAGTGCTACTTCTACAATAAAACCCAATAAAAATCATTTTAGAAATACCAAAATGATTTCAAAATTATTTCTCTCCATTTTTCTGATGTAGGGAATCATGTTACCCTATTTTCCCTATATTTTTAGTTTGGAAAAAAATAATTTGAATAAAATCCAAATAACTCCAAATGGAAAATAATTTCAGAAGGACTTTAAATTTGATCCTTTTAAACTTCCAACTGGTATTTCATATATTTTGAAGAAGTCATTTTATCTTCTCTCATGAAAATCATTGAGTTGCTTGAAGTTTCTGAATTTGAAATATTTCCAAATAAAATTCAAATCTTTTCAAAAACCCCTTTTCATTTAATTAAATGGAAGAAGTCATATCATCTTCTCTCTAGGGTTTTGTATTTGAAAAGAATTTGAATTCATGGTGATCAAAATGCAGAATGAAAGTTTGGGAAAGTCCTTGTATTCCCTCTCATTTAACTTTCAAGAAGTTTCGAATTCACTCACTTTCAGTCAATCAATCACAGAGCAATCAAAACTATCTATTTATTATAACATTCCAAAATTTAGAATTTTGGGATGTTACAGGTGGGGGCGCGCCCTACCCCCCTGGGCGGGCCCCCTGCCTCGTGGGGCCCTTGATGCTCCACCGACCTCAACCCTGACTCCATATATTCACTTTCGGGGAGAAAAAAATCAGGGAGAAGGATTCATCGCGTTTTACGATATGGAGCCGCCACCAAGCCCTAAACTCTCTCGGGAGGGCTGATCTGGAGTCCGTTTGGGGCTCCGGAGAGGGGAATCTGTTGCCATCCTCATCATCAACCTTCCTCCATCACTAATTTCATGATGCTCACCGCCGTGTGTGAGTAATTCCATCGTAGGCTTGCTGGACGGTGATGGGTTGGATGAGATTTATCATGTAATCGAGTTAGTTTTGTTAGGGTTTGATCCCTAGTGTCCACTATGTTCTGAGATTGATGTTGTTATGACTTTCCTATGCTTAATGCTTGTCACTAGGGCCCGAGTGCCATGATTTCAGATCTGAACCTATTATGTTTTCATCAATATATGAGAGTTCTTGATCCTATCTTGCAAGTCTATATTCACCTATTATGTGTTATGATCTGTTAACCTTGAAATGACAATAATCCGGATACTTACCTGTGATGACTGTAGTTTGAGGAGTTCATGTATTCACTATGTGTTAATGCTTTGGTCCGGTACTCTATTAAAAGTAGGCCTTAATATACCTTAGTTTCCAATAGGACCCCGCTGCCACGAGAGGGTAGGACAAAAGATATCATGCAAGTTCTTTTCCATAAGCATGTATGACTATATTTGGAATACATGCCTACATTACATTGATGAACTAGAGCTAGTTCTGTGTCACCCTAGGTTATGACTGTTACATGATCGATCGCATCCGGCATAATTCTCCATCACCGATCCAATGCGTATGAGCTTTTCCTATATTGTTCTTCGCTTATTTATTTTTCCGCTGCTACTGTTACCATCACTATAAAACCCCAAAATATTTCTTGTGCTATCGTTACCACTACTATCATATTACTTTGCTACTAAATACCTTGCTGCAGATATTAAGTTTCCAGGTGTGGTTGAATTGAAAACTCAGCTGCTAATACTTGAGAATATTCTTTGGCTCCCCTTATGTCGAATCAATAAATTTGGGTTGAATACTCTACCCTCGAAAACTGTTGCAATCCCCTATACTTGTGGGTTATCAGTCACCTAGATACTCCAATGTCACCTCAAGTATCCGTGGGTATGATTATACGATATGCATCACACAATCTCATATTCATCTATTCAACGAACACAAAGAACTTCAAGGAGTGCCCCAAAGTTTCTACCGGAGAGTCAAGACGAAAACGTGTGCCAACCCCCATGTCACCACAGAGGTCAGGGAACTCGCAAGTTGATCACCAAAACATACATCAAGTGGATCACATGATATCCCATTGTCACCACAGATAAGCACGTGCAAGACATACATCAAGTGTTCTCAAATCCTTAAAGACTCAATCTGATAAGATATCTTCAAAGGGAAAACTCAATTCATCACAAGAGAGTAGAGGGGGAGAAACATCATAAGATCCAACTATAATAGCAAAGCTGCGACACATCCAGATCATGCCACCTCAAGAACATGAGAGTGAGAGAGAGAGATCAAACACATAGCTACTGGTACACACCCTCAACCCCGAGGGAGAACTACTCCCTCCTCATCATGGAGAGCACTGGGATGATGAAGATGGCCACCGAAGAGGGATCCCTACATCCGGCAGGGTGCCAGAATGGGTCTAGATTGGTTTTCGGTGGCTACGGAGGCTTCTGGCGTCGGAACTCCCGTTCTAGGTTATGTTCTGGAGGTTTCTGTATATACAAGAGGTTTGGCGTCAAGAACAAGTCAGGGGGGGTCTCCGGGCTGTCCACGAGGCAGGGAGGCGCGCGCAGGGGGTGGGCGCCCCCTCCCCCCACCCTCGTGGGCAGCCCGGGACTCTTCTGGCCCAACTCTTTTACTCCATGGCCTTCTTCTGGTCCAAAAATAAGCTCTGTCAAGTTTCAGGGTAATTGGACTCCATTTGGTTTTCCTTTTCTGCGATACTCAAAAACAAGGAAAAAACAGAAACTGGCACCAGGCTCTAGGTTAATAGGTTAGTCCCAAAAATCATATAAAATAGCATATAAATGCATATAAAACATCCTAGATGGATAATATAATAGCATGGAGCAATCAAAAATTATAGATACGTTGGAGACATATCAATAGTTCAAAAGAGTTTTTGTTTTTTGAGGAAAATGAACTAGGGAGCTAGCAAAAACTAACTAGATGGGACTGGCGGATGTCGTCTATTTGCCACTTACATCCCTAGTTTAATCCTACCATTTTAATTTCTTTTCAGCTGATGCTACTTCGAACAATTTAAATATAGCTTGCCATGCTCGACAATAATTCGTATGTCGTTTAACATGTAAGCTTACTGCCTGGATCATGCGATAACCATCTCTTACTTATGTCCAGCGGAAACCTTTCAGGATGCTGTTCACACTAGGACACAATGTACAACCCCAGAATCTATTTGTGGAAGTAGTGCGCCATCCATGTTACCAGATGGTAGCATTTCAGAGGATACACCGCTAGAGAGCAGTCTGAGCACATATATTATAGTTCTTGAGGCTCTACTAGAGGCAGAAAGAGATGGTGTGGCTGCCATGAATGAGGTAATCTCGATCTTGAAGCTGGAAATCATGCAATTAGCTACACGCATTATGCAAGCAACCCAAGAATTGGAGGAAGTAAAAATGTTGCATTTGAAGACAGAGGAGGTCCTGCTGCTTCTGCTATCTGAAGCCCAGGGTAATCCCAGTTCTTCTTTAGATACCAGTTGAAATTGTCATTACATTATTGTACTTGCATGTTGTGTCATGTCTCTGAATGGATTATGTTGTAAGACCCCCTATGTTGTCCATGAGTTGTAATGATCCGAATTTTTTAGGCGAGGTAATCCTCAGTACTTGTATGATTGACATAAGGTGAACTATTTTTCGTGTGAGCATATTGTATTAGATGAAATAAATGTTTTACTCAAAGTGTATCCAACCTACTAAATTCGAAGATCATGGCATTTCTAAATCATAATCATATATAAAGGTGGAATAATTTTTTGTTGTGGTTTTGAAGAAATAAATAACAAAACGTAGAATTATCTGTGGATATTCGTAATCGAATAAAAATTGGATTGGGATTTAGTTGCCAGGGCCCAGGGCAAATGTGAATGCTAATTATCCCATGTTTTGAACGAAGCGGCTAAACACCCACTATCATTTGTGGGCTGCCCGAAGCAAGTGTTTGCCAGATGAAAATTATTGTCTACCCCTGACACTTGACATCCTTATCGACCTAATTTACACTGCTGTTGATAGGGGTAGACTAGTAACTTCAATCAGACGTGACACGACAGCCTCTGAGACCATTCAGACATGGTGGGCGCAAAACGTGGGCGGCAAAACACATTTGGTTCATGCTCATCCGAAAAACATGTGTCTCTCCCTCCATTTCCCCATTCATCCACGGTGGGCGGCAAAACAAACTCTCCTCGTCCGAAATCGACATAGGCTAATATTATAAATAGGGGCAGATGTGTAACTTCCCTCAGACGTGACACAACCGCCCTACCCGTCAGCCCCGTTCATACACTATGGGCGCCAACCGTGGGCGGCATAACACCCTCTCCTCGCCCGAAATCGTTACCGGCAAATATTTGGGAGATGCGAGATTACCATCCTATCCCCAACCGACGTGATGTCCGGAATTTTAAACAGGGGATAAGTTCATAACTTCCCCACATTTATGACAAGCGCGTCCCAAAGTTTGAGATCCCCCCTCCCCCTCCATTTCCCCATTCATACACCGTCGGCGCCACGACAACCTCCCCACTGCGGCCAGCCTCCTCCGTCCGCCACCCCATCCTCCACCTTGCCGGAGCCGCTACCCCTACCCCGTCGTCCACTGCAAGAAATGGACGTCTCTCATCCACGGCGCCAGACCAGGATCCTTTCATCACGTCGTCTCGCTTCATCGGCGCCTTCGTCCACCTTGCCATTGTCGCTCCTACGACTGCCTTGTCCACAGCAACAGGATTTATCCCCCGACCCAGCCGCCTGCCGTCTAAAGTCTTCTTCCCCGCCGCCGACAGCCATCGCACCCGCAACACCCTCAATGAATCAGTAGTGGCCTACATGGCGTCGCAAGAGAGGTGGTACTCTTCCATATGTGCTTAAGTTATTGATCTCACCCGAAAAATAGATCGTAAACTGTTTACTGTACTTTTCTTGTCCGTACCAAATCGTAGTGGCTAGTTGAAAGCAAACATTGGTTATGAAGTAGCTTTGTCCGGTTTGCACCTTCAGATCCACCATGGCACGGTCACTATACTCGTAAAGCTTATG
Source organism: Triticum aestivum (assembly GCF_018294505.1). NCBI lineage: Eukaryota > Viridiplantae > Streptophyta > Magnoliopsida > Poales > Poaceae > Triticum > Triticum aestivum. Next base: position 504,561,070 of record NC_057794.1, read on the forward strand.
GTTTCCCCCCGTTATATTCACTACCATCATCGTAGGTGCTTCACTGCTTCGTGTTGTGCTAGCACTGCTCCTCGAGACCTCAACCCATCAAGCGAAACAACATGCCAGTCATAATTTCAAAGCTTACGTGTTGAAATACGAATCTGATATGATGCTCATATTACTAAAACAGAGAACGTTTAATTGGTCACCTAATGTTCCTATATTCGTTTCTAAAAGCATGTGCGCCACCCGCTGGTCCAGCTAGTTCCACTTTCCTGGTATTACTCTTGATGCTTAGGGTTTTCCCCTTTTATCTACTGTCCTATGATCTGCGTAGGTGCTTTCTGTCGTACTAGCATTACTCCACCCTTTAAGCTAAACAACACAACATTCAAAATTCCAAAGCTTAGTTGTTCAAATATGATTGTGATATGATACTGATATTAGTTAACAGACACATTTAATTGGTTAGCTAAAGGTCCCACTTGAGTTTCCAAATGCATGTCGCGATATATAGAGAGACAGCAGAATTGCATTTCTTTGTCACTTGTTGACTATACTTTCTTGTCCATACCAAATCTTAGTTGTTATTTCAAAGCAAACATCGGTTGCTAACTACCCTTTGCGCGGTTTGCAGCTTCAGATCTGCCATCCCACTACCACGGTCAACACTATACTCATCATGCTTACGGTTTCCGCATTTTATGATGACCACGATCAACCTATGTGGTTCGTGTTGTAATAGCACTGCTCCACCCATCAAGCTAAACAATCTTAGTTATACAAATTCAAATCTGATATTATGTTGATATTAGTAAAACTGAGAGATGTTTAATTGGTCAGCTAAATGTTCCTACTTTAGTTTCGAAATGTATGTGAGCCACTGATAACCCACAAGTATAGGGGATTGTAACAATTTTCGAGGGTAGAGTATTCAACCCAAATTTATTGATTCGACACAAAGGAAGCCAAAGAATATTCTCAAGTATTAGCAGCTGAGTTGTCAATTCAACCACACCTGGAAACTTCATATCTGCAGCAAGGTATTTAGTAGCAAAGTAATATCATAGTAGTGGTAACGCTAGGAAAAGGTAACGGTAGCAAAATTAATGTTTTTGGTATTTTGTGGTGATTGTAACAATAGCAACGGAAAAGTAAATAAACGAAGAACAATATATGGAAAGCTCGTGGGCAATGGATCGGTGATAGAGAATTATGCCGGATGCGGTTCATCATGTAACAGTCATAACCTAGGGTGACACAGAACTAGCTCCAATTCATCAATGTAATGTAGGCATGTATTCCAAATATAGTAATACATGCTTATGGAAAAGAACTTGCATGACATTTTTTGTCCTACCCTCCCATGGCAGCGGGGTCCTAGAGGAAACTAAGGGATATTAAGGCCTCCTTTTAATAGATTACCGGACCAAATCATTAACACATAGTGAATACTTGAACTCCTCAAACTAAGGTCATCACCGGAAGTGGTCCCAATTATTGTCACTTCGGGGTTGACGGATCATAACACATAGTAGGTGACTATAGACTTGCAAGATAGGATCAAGAACTCTCATATATTGATGAAAACATAATAGGTTCAGATCTGAAATCATGGCACTCGGGCCCTAGTGACAAGCATTAAGCATAGCAAAGTCATACCAACATCAATCTCAGAACATAGTGGACACTAGGGATCAAACCCTAACAAAACTAACTCGATTACATGATAAATCTCATCCAACCCATCACCGTCCAGCAAGCCTATGATGGAATTACTCACGCACGGCGGTGAGCATCATGAAATTGGTGATGGAGGATGGTTGATGATGACGATGGCGACGGATTCCTCTCTTCGGAGCCCCGAACGGACTCCAGATCAGCCCTCCCAAGAGAGTTGAGGGCTTGGCATTGGATCCGTATCGTAAAACGTGATGAATCCTTCTCCTTGATTTTTTTCTCTCCAAACATGAATATATAGAGTTGGAGTTGAGGTCAGAGGATCTCCAGGGGGGCCACGAGGTAGGGGGGCGCGCCCAGGGGGGCAGGCGTGCCCCCACCCTCGTGGCTAGGGTATGGGCCCCCTGGTCTTGATCTTTTGCCAGTATTTTTTATTATTTCCAAAAATAGTCTCCGTGAAGTTTCAGGTCATTCCGGGAACTTTTGTTTCTGCACATAAATAACACCATGGCAATTCTGCTGAAAACAGCGTCAGTCCGGGTTAGTTCCATTCAAATCATGCAAGTTAGAGTCCAAAACAAGGGCAAAAGTGTTTGGAAAAGTAGATACGACGGAGACGTATCAACTCCCCCAAGCTTAAACCTTTGCTTGTCCTCAAGCAATTCAGTTGACAAACTGAAAGTGATAAAGAAAAACTTTTACAAACTCTGTTTGCTCTTGTTGTTGTAAATATGTAAAGCCAGCATTCAAGTTTTCAGCAAAGATTATAAACTAACCATATTAACAATAATGCTTAGGTCTCATGTTTACTCATATCGATGGCATAATCAACTAGAGAGCAATAATAATAAATCTCGGATGACAACACTTTCTCAAAACAATCATAATATGACATAACAGGATGGTATCTCGCTAGCCCTTTCTGAGACTGCAAAACAGAAATGCAGAGCACCTTTAAAGATCAAGGACTGACTAGACATTGTAATTCATGATAAAAGAGATCCAGTCAAGTCATACTCAATGTAAACTAACAGTAATGAATGCAAATGACAGTGGTGCTCTCCAACTGGTGCTTTTTAATAAGAGGAGGATGACTCAGCATAAAAGTAAATAGATAGGCCCTTCGCAGAGGGAAGCAGGGATTTGTAGAGGTGCCAGAGCTCGGTTTTTAAATAGAGATGAATAATATTTTGAGCAGTATACTTTCATTGTCAACATAACAACCAAGAGATGGCGATTTCTTCCATGCTACACACATTATAGGCGGTTCCCAGACAGAATGGTAAAGTTTATACTCCCCCTCCACCAACAAGCATCAATCTATGGCTTGCTTGAATCAACGAGTGCCTCCAACTAACAAGAGTCCCAGGGGGAGTTTTGTTTGCAATTATTTTGATTTGATTTGCATAAAGCATGGGACTGGGCATCCCGGTGACCAGCCATTTTCTCGTGAGTGAGGAGCAGAGTCCACTCCTCTTGAGAATAATCCGCCTAACATGGAAGATACGGACAACCCTAGTTGATACATGAGCTATTCGAGCATACAAAACATGATATTTTTTTGAAGGTTTAGAGTTTGGCACATACAAATTTACTTGGAACGGCAGGTAGATACCGTATATACGAAGGTATGGTGGACTCATGTGGAACAACTTTGGGGCTTATGGGATTGGATGCACAAGCAGTATTCCCGCTTAGTACAATTGAAGGCTAGTAAAAGACTGGGAAGCGACCAACTAGAGAGCGACAACAGCCATGAACATGCATTAAATTTAATCAACACCGAATGCAAGCATGAGTAGGATATAATGCACCATGAACATAAATATCATAGAGGCTATGTTGATTTTGTTTCAACTACATGCGTGAACATGTGCCAAGTCAAGCCACTCGAATCGTTCAAAATAGGATACCACCCTATCATACCACATCACAACCATTTTAATATCATGTTGGCACGCAAGGTAAACCATTATAAGCTCCTAGCTAATTAAGCATGGCATAAGAAACTATGATCTCTAATTGTCATTGCAAACATGTTTATTCATAACAGGCCGAATCAGGAACGATGAACTAACCATATTTACAAAAACAAGAGAGGTCGAGTTCATACCAGCTTCTCCCATCTCAATCAGTCCATCATATATCGTCATAATTGCCTTTCACTTGCATGACCGAATAGTGTGAATAATAATAATAGTGCGTGTGCATTGGACTAAGCTAGAATCTGCAAGCATTCAATAAAGAGGAGAAGACAAGGCAATATGGGCTCTTTGTCAGATCAACAATAATGCATATAAGAGCCACTTTAACAATTTAATTAAGGTCTTCTCCTATCGACCCCCAAATAAAAGAAAAGAAACAAAACAGTTTACATGGGAAAGCTCCCAACAAGCAAAAGAAAAACATAAATATTTTTGGGTCTTCTTTTTAATTACTACTACAAGCATGGAAAGTAAACTAATTAAAAGCTACAACTAATTTTTTTGTTTTTCTTAAGGTTTATTAAACACACAAGAAGAAAGCATAAAAAGGAAATAAACTAGCATGGATATTACAATGAAAAAGTATGAGCACCGACATCTAGCAATGAGTGTGTGAACATGATTGTAGTGTCGGTGGGAAATACGTACTCCCCCAAGCTTAGGCTTTTGGCCTAAGTTGGTCTATGGCAATGGTTGGCCTGGCGGATATCCATAGTAATAGTTGGGGTCGTACTGCGAAGAAGAAGAATCTGATTGCCACTGGTTGGCAATCATCTCTGGATCCCACTGGTAATTAGACTGTCGTGGAGGATCAACTTGTGGTTCCGATTCTGGCTCTGTGGCTGATGTAGGGTTCCGGTAGGCGTGAATAGCCTCCAACGGAACAAGGTACTTGCATGCAGATAAATCAAACAAGGAAGGAGCAGGGAGGGTAATAGTCTCAGGATGATGTTTATCAAAGAACAATTTGTATTTGAGTTCATTTTCCCTATTCTTAACAATAAAATCGTGTGCTACCATACTCTTATAATCTAAATAAACAGGAGGCAAAATTTTTCTTCCTTCTCATAATGCCTAATAGGTATGTTAAAATGTGCAGCTAGGCGCGAGGCGAAGATGCCTCCAAAGACGGGGCCCTTAGTACGGTTAAGATTTAACCGCTTTGCAATAATAGCACCCATGTTGAATGTATCATCACGAAATAAGGGGTGGCACAGAATAACAATATCAGGGGCACTCAGGTTTCCATAGTTTCCGCACCCAATTAAGCATCTACTAGCAAATATAGCAAAGTAACGTAGAACAGGAAAGTGTATGCTAGTAGTTCGTGCATCGGAACCTTCCTCGTTTCCCCTACAGTGATGGTATCAATAAACCCATCCACATCGCCGCGATGTGGTTCCTCTATGATGCCCTCGAAAGGGATCAAACAAACCCAACAAAAATCATGAAGTGACATCTCCTTATGCTCATCATATAAATAAAACTCCACCGTAGGTGGTGAGCTCCTAGCATGGAAATGAAAGTTTTGCACAAAGATATTGGTGAGTAAGAGATACTGTTCACGCGGGTCATGGAGGAAGGCGGTGAGGCCTGCATTCTCAGCCAATTCATAGAAATCATGATAAATCCCGGCTGCTCTCAAGAAATCATCACAAGGCCATTCACACGACCGAACCTCCTCGATGCGAGGCAGATTATATTTGGGCCTCTTTGCTTCTTCATTTTGCTTTTCCTTCGAGCTTCGGCTCGATGAGCCCCTCAAAAATCTCTTCATTATTTTTTGAAAAATTCTGAAATTTTTAGTAACTTCAAATAAAAGTGAACCAAACTCAACAAAATTGATAGCAACTACTCCTACAAGTGCCTAGAGCCTATATCATGCATCAAAACTACTTGGAACCACATAAATTTTACATGCAAGCTCAAGAACAGGGTCACCTAAGCAGCAAACATATGCAATGAATAAAGCACTAGAACAAAAACTAATTGTACCATTGGAGGAGTCACATACCAAGGAACAATCCCCCAAAGCAGTTTTGTGAGAGGTGCTTTGAGCAAGGAGATCGAAAATCGTAGCAAAATGAGCTAGAACTCGTTCTTGAGCTGGATAATGGTGTTTGTGGGAGGAAGGAGTGTGTGGGTGCAGGAATAAGTGGAGGAGGGCCACCGTGGGCCCACGAGGCAGGGGGCGCGCCCTCCACCCTCGTGGCCAGGTGGATGCCCCCCTGTTGTGTTCTCAGTGCCAAATATTCTCAAATATTCCAGAAAAAGTCATATTTAAATTTCAGGGCATTTGGAGAACTTTTATTTTCGAGGTATTTTTATATTGCACGGATAATTCAGATAACAGACAAAAAATACTATTTTAATTTAATTTAATATAAATAACAGAAATTAAATGAGGGTACAGAGAGTTGTGTTTTCTAAATTCATCCATCTCATGATCATCAAAAGAAATCCATTAACAAGGTTGATCAAGTCTTGTTAACAAACTCATTCCGAATAACATGGAACCGAAGAATTTTCGAATAACACTAGGTTACCTCAACGGGGATATGCACATCCCCAACAATAAGAATATCATATTTCTTCTTGATAGTAGGAAGAGGAAATTCAAAACCTCCAAAAATAATGGATGGAATTTTTCCAATAGAATTGATATTGTGGACTTGAGGTTGTTTCCTCGGAAAGTGTACCGTATGCTCGTTACCATTAACATGAAAAGTGACATTGCCTTTGGTGCAATCAAAAACAGCCCCTACAGTATTCAAAAAGGGTCTTCCAAGAATAATAGACATACTATCGTCCTCGGGAATATCAAGAATAACAAAGTCCGTTAAAATAGTAATGTTTGAAACCACAACACGCACATCCTCACAAATACCGACAGGTATAGCATTTGATTTATCAGCCATTTGCAAATATATTTCAGTAGGTGTCAACTTATTCAAATCAAGCCTACTACATAAAGAGATAGGCATAACACTAACACCGGCTCCAAGATCACGTAAAGCAGTTTTAATATAGTTTCTTTTAATGGAGCATGGTATAGTGGCTACTCCTGGATCTCCATGTTTCTTTGGTATTCCGCCTTTAAAAGTATAATTATCAAGCATGGTGGAAATTTCAGCTTCCGGTATCTTTCTTTTATTAGTAACAATTTCTTTCATGTACTTAGCATAAGGATTCATTTTGAGCATATCAGTTAATCGCATACGCAAAATGATAGGTCTAATCATTTCAGCAAAGCGCTCAAAATCCTCATCATCCTTTTTCTTGGATGGTTTGGGAGGAAAAGGCATGGGTTTTTGAACCCATGGTTCTCTTTCTTTACCGTGTTTCCTAGCAACAAAGTCTTTCTTATCATAACGTTGATTCTTTGATTGTGGGTTATCAAGATCAACATCAGGTTCAGTTTCTATATCATTATCATTGCTAGGTTGAGCATTAACATGAACATTATCATTAACATTAACATTATCACTAGTTTCAGGTTCATTACCAGATTGTGTTTTAGCATCAGAAATAGAAATATCATTTGGATTCTCAGGTGTTTCAACAATAGGTTCACTAGAAGCATGCAAAGTCCTATCATTTTTCTTTTTCTTCCTTTTAGAAGGACTAGGTGCATCTATATTATTTCTCTGAGAATCTTGCTCAATTCTCTTAGGGTGGCCCTTAGGATACAAAGGTTCCTGAGTCATTTTACCAGTTCTAGTAGCCACTCTAACAGCATAGTCCTTATTCTTACTATTCAATTCATTAAGCAAATCATTTTGAGCTTTAAGTACTTGTTCTACTTGAGTGGTAACCATAGAAGCATGTTTACTAATAAGTTTAAGTTCTCCTTTGACATTAGCCATATAATCACCCAAGTGTTCAAGCATATCAGCACTGCGTTTTAATTCTCTACCAAAATAAGCATTGGAGTCTTCTTGCTTAACCATAAATTTATCAAACTCATCTAAGCATGGGCTAGCAAACTTAGTAAATGGGATTTCAGCTTTATCATATCTATAGAGAGAATTTACCTTTACTACATGTGTCAGGTTATCAAGACCATGTATTTCTTCAGTAGGCGGTAAATTAAGACCATGTATTTCTTCAATAGGAGGTAAATTCTTAACATCTTCAGCTTTAATACCCTTTTCTTTCATAGATTTCTTTGCCTCTTGCATATCTTCAGGACTGAGAAATAGAACACCCCTTTTCTTCGGAGTTGGTTTAGGAATAGACTTAGGAGTTGGCTCAAGAAGTGTACAATTATTTTCATTTGTCTACATATTATTCAATAGAATTTCAGCTTCATCCGGTGTTCTTTCCCTGAAAACAGAACCAGCACAACTATCCAGGTAATCTCTGGAAGCATCGGTTAGTCCATTATAAAAGATATTAAGTATTTCATTTTTCTTAAGAGGATGATCAGGCAAAGCATTAAGTAATTGGAGAAGCCTCCCCCAAGCTTGTGGGAGACTCTCTTCTTCAATTTGCACAAAATTATATATATCCCTTAAGGTAGCTTGTTTCTTATGAGCAGGGAAGTATTAGCAGAGAAGTAATAAATCGTATCCTGGGGACTACGCACACAACCAGGATCAAGAGAATTAAACCATATCTTAGCATCACCCTTTAATGAGAACGGAAATATTTTATGAATATAAAAGTAGCGAGTTCGCTCATCATTAGTGAACAGGGTGGCCATATCATTTAATTTATTAAGATGTGCCACAACAGTTTCAGATTCATAGACATAAAAGGATCAGATTCAACCGAAGTAATTATATCAGGATCAATAGAGAATTCATAATCCTTATCAGTAACAAAGATAGGTGAAGTAGCATAAGCAGGATCATATTTCATTCTAGCATTCAGAGTTTTTTGTTTAAGCTTAGCTAATAATTTCTTAAGATCACTTCTATCATTGCAAGCAAGAAAGTCTCTTTTAGTTTCTTCATCCATAACATAGCCATCAGGCACAACAGGTAATTCATATTTATTAGGAGAGCCTTCATAATCACTTTCATCAGTATTATCAGTTTCAATAATTTCATTCTCTCTGCCCCTAGCAAGTTGTTCATCAAGAAATTCACCAAGTGGCACAGTAGTATCAGGCATAGAAGTAGTTTCATCATAAGTATCATGCATAGCAGAAGTGGCATCATCAATAATATGCGACATATCAGAATCAATAGCAGAAGCAGGTTTAGTTGTCGCAAGCTTACTCAAAACAGAAGGTGAATCAAGTGCGGAGCTAGATGACAGTTCCTTACCTCCCCTCGTATTTAAGGGATAAATCTTGGCTTTTGGATCTCTCAAGTTCTTCATAATGATAAGAAGATATAAATCCCAAGTGTCTCAAAGAATAGAGCTATGCTCCCCGGCAACGGCGCCAGAAAATAGTCTTGATAACCCACAAGTATAGGGGATCGCAACAGTTTTCGAGGGTAGAGTACTCAACCCAAATTTATTGATTCGACACAAGGGGAGCCAAAGAATATTCTCAAGTATTAGCAGCTGAGTTGTCAATTGAACCACACCTGGAAACTTAATATCTGCAGCAAGGTATTTAGTAGCAAAGTAATATGATAGTAGTGGTAACGGTAGCAAAAGTAATGTTTTTGGTATTTTGTAGTGATTGTAACAATAGCAACAGAAAAGTAAATAAATGAAGAACAATATATGGAAAGCTCGTAGGCAATGGATCGGTGATAGAGAATTATGCCGGATGCGGATCATCATGTAACAGTCATAACCTAGGGTGACACAGAACTAGCTTGTGACGCCCCAAGACTGGAGCTTCAGATGCCTTCCAGGGTTTCCGAGATTCGTTGTGCGATTTGTTTTTCCTTGTTGCATTCGTCATTGCATCATGCGCATTGCATCGTGGCATCATGTCTTTAATCTTTCCAGCTCAACTAAATAAACCGTATGGATCTTCGATCCATTTAAATTGAGGGAACTCACATGGTGGTTTCTCTTTAAAACATACCCTCCCGATATTTAGGGAGATATTATAAAATATTCCATTGTTTTGGAATTACCCATGAACCCACTTGCATATTAAATCCCTAGGCCTTTTCTTCTTCAAGTTTTGACTCTCTAGCCTTGCCAATATCTCTTTTACCATTTTCCGGAGCTCTACCAAAATTCTCAACATTTTTGGATACTCCTAAAACCTCGTCCTAGTTCAAACCCATTTGAATTAAATTCAAATGAGTTTGAATTCTTATTGTTCGATCTTGGCCATTTCTATTTTCTTGGAACCAGCGCATTTTTGCGAGTCCGGGAAAATTATCCCCGTGCCCAAGCTATTTCTCTAACCTTTCTTTTCTTCCCTTTTCTTTCTCTTTATTTTTTTTCTGTTTTGGAAAGAGTAAGAGAGAGAAGGAGCCCAACAGCCAGCAGGCCTCCTGACCTTTTTTCCTCTCCCCACCTATTTGGCCTAAGGTCCAGCCGCCGGCCTCCCTAGGCGCAACCCTCCCTCTCTACTGGGCCGGTCTCCCAAGGCCCACTCCCCCACCTAACCCTAGCCCACACTCTCTGGCTGATCCTCTCTTCCCCCTTTGTTTCCTCCTAGCGCCGCCAGGAGATACATCGATATCCCTGTTCTTTCTCCTCCCAGCTGTGACGCCCCCAATTTAATCGTACACTAATCATGCACGCAAATGTGTACGATTAAGATCAGGGACTCACGGGAAGATATCACAACACAACTCTAAAACATAAATAAGTCATACAAGCATCATAATACAAGCCAGGGGCCTCGAGGGCTCGAATACAAGTGCTCGGTCATAGACGAGTCAGCGGAAGCAACAATATCTGAGTACAGACATAAGTTAAACAAGTTTGCCTTAAGAAGGCTAGCACAAACTAGGATACAGATCAAAAGAGGCGCAGGCCTCCTGCCTGGGATCCTCCTAAACTACTCCAGGTCGTCGTCAGCGGGCAGCACGTAGTAGTAGGCACCTCCGGTGTAGTAGGGGTCGTCGTCGACGGTGGCGTCTGGCTCCTGGACTCCAGCATCTGGTTGCGACAACCAGAAAGAAAGGAAAGGGGAAAAGGGGGGAGAAAGCAACCGTGAGTACTCATCCAAAGTACTCGCAAGCAAGGAACTACACTACATATGCATGGGTATATGTGTAAGGAGGCCATATCAGTGGACTGAACTGCAGAATGCCAGAATAAGACGGGGATAACTAATCATGTCGAAGACTATGCTTCTCGCAGCCACCGTCTTGCATCAAGTAGAAGAGAGTAGATTGAAGTCCTCCAAGTAGCATCTTCAAGTAGCATCTCCAAGCAGCATCTCCAGTAGCATCGCAGTAGCATAATCCTACCCGGCGATCCTCTCCTCGTCGCCCTACGGAAAAGCGATCACCGGGTTGTCTGTGGAACTTGGAAGGGTGTGTTTTATTAAGTATCCGGTTCTAGTTGTCATAAGGTCAAGGTACAACTCCAAGTCGTCCTATTACCGAAGATCACGGCTATTCGAATAGATTAACTTCCCTGCAGGGGTGCACCACATAACCCAACACGCTCGATCCCATTTGGCCGGACACACTTTCCTGGGTCATGCCCGGCCGTGGAAGATCAACACGTCGCAGCCCCACCTAGGCACAACAGAGAGGCCAGCACGCCGGTCTAAACCTAAGCGGACAAGGGTCTGGGCCCATCGCCCATAGCACACCTGCACGTTGCGAGGGCGGCCGAAAGCTGACCTAGCCTAGTGGCGTTCCAGTCCAATTCGGCGCGCGCCGCTCCGTCGCTGACGTCTGAAGTGCTTCGGCTGATACCACGACTTCGGGATACCCATAACTACTCCCACGTAGATGGTTAGTGCGTATGGGCTCGTAGCCAACTCAGATCAAATACCAAGATCTCGTTAAGCGTGTTAAGTATCCGCGAATGCCGAACAAGGCCAGGCCCACCTGTCTCCTAGGTGGTCTCAACCTGCCCTGTCGCTCCGCCACAAAGTAACAGTCGGGGGCCGTCGGGAACTCAGGCCCACCACTACCTGGATGGAGCCACCTGCCCCTTCAGCCCCCTTCTCCGAACAGTATCACAGGTAATGTAACAGTGTAAAGTATATAGTATATGCCCGTGATCACCTCCTGAAGTGATCACAGCCCAGTAGTATAGCATGGCAGACGGACAAGAGTGTAGGGCCACTGATGGAATACTAGCATCCTATACTAAGCATTTAGGATTGCGGGTAAGGTATCAATGACTGTAGCAGCAATGACAGGCTATGCATCAGAATAGGATTAACGGAAAGAAGTAACATGCTACACTACTCTAATGCAAGCAGTATAGAGAAGAGTAGGCGATATCTGGTGATCAAAGGGGGGGGCTTGCCTGGTTGCTCTGGCAAGAGAGAGGAGTCGTCAACTCCGTAGTCGAACTGGGCAGCAGCAGCGTCGGTCTCGTAGTCTACCGAAGAGAAGAGGGGGAAGAAACAATAAATACAGTGCAAACATAAGCAAGACGGCGCAAGACATGACAAAGAGCGGTGCTAGGTGTGTTCTAACGTAGTATGGGGTGATGCTGGCGAAGGGGGAAATCGTCCGGGAAAGTATTCCCGGTGTTCCGTGTTTTCGGGCAGAGGAGCCAGAGGGGGAAAGTTGCGAGTTTGATATGTTAGGGGTGCGTGGCGGACGAACGGGTTGCGTATCCGGATTCGTCTCGTCGTTCTAAGCAACTTTCATGTTGAAAATATTTTAATCCGAGTTACGGATTAAAAGATATGATTTTTAAAAGATTTTAACAATTTTGGAATTTAATTATTTATTTAATTAATTCAAAAAAATGTATTTATGACATCAGCATGATGTCATGCTGACGTCAGCAGTCAACAAGGGTTGACTGAGTCAACCCTGACAGGTGGGTCCCGTTCGTCATACACTGTTAACTAATTAACCTAATTAAGTTTAATTAACAGTAGTTAATTAGGTTAATTAGTTATTAGTTTAATTAATCAGGATTAATTAGATTAATTATTTACTTAATTAATTGATTAATTAATTAATTAATTAGTTTTTATTCATTTTTTTATTTATATAAATCTCATTTTCCTTTTCTTTTTATTTAAAAGTTCTGTGGGGGGTGGGGCCCCAATGTCATAGGCCCCAGGGGGCCAAACGGGCGTGCGGGCGTGCGGGGTGGCCCGTTCGGGCGCAACCCAGGGGGACGCGGGCGTGGGCGCCCGCCCGATCCCGCGCCGGCGTGGCGGAGGGGGGGCCCGACGAGGAGCCGGCGAGGCGGTCCCCGGTGGGGCTTCGGCGGTGGCGGGGCTAGACGGGGTCCGGGTCGCCGGAGGCGGCGGAAGTAGGCGGAGGGGGATGCGGGCGTGGACGCGGGCGTCAGCGTCGGCGGGCGTCGCCGGGGGGGGTGCGACGGGGAGGTCCGTTCGGGTTCGTTGGCAGGGGGAAAGGCGAGGGAGGCGGGGGACGGCCGGAGCCGGCGACGGGGGCTCCGGGCGACGGCGTCGTTCGGGAGGGGGAGAGGGGAGTGACGGGGGGGGAGTGGGCGAAGCTCACAGGGGGTCCGCGGGGTCTAGGAGGCGGGTGCGGTGGAGCTTGGAGGCGACCGGCGAGGAGGGAGTCGAGGAGGCGGCCGCCGGCGTCGGGGAGGGGGTCCGGTGAGGCGGGGGAGGTCGGGGACGATCCCGCGGCGGCGGGTGCCCAGCGCGTGGGGCGACGGTGTGGAGGGGGGGTCCGGACGGCGGCGAGGGGCGCAGGGGGGCGGAGGTGACCGGTGTCGGGGCGGCGGGGGCCGCCAGCGATGAGGGGAGGACGAGGGGGACCGGGATCGGGCGGGGGCCGATCCGGATCGGCGCGAGGGGGAGAAAGGGGATCGGGGGGGGAGTGGTTGCGGCTAGGGTTCCCGACCGGGGGAGGAGGTGGATAAGTGGCCGGCCGGCTGGGCCGGGCCAGGGGAGGGGGCTGGGCCAGGTGTGAGGGGGGCCAGGCGGGGAGGGGCTGGCCCAGTTGGGCCAGTGGGGTTTCCTCCCCCACCCTCTTTTGTTTTATTTTTACTTTTTATTTACTTTACCTTTTCTGTTTTATTTTAGTTGCAGTTTATTTTTTTGTTTTAGTAAATACCAAAGTGGCACCTAAATTGTTCTTACAAATTAAGCCACAACCACAAAATGCTTCATCCCTAATTAATATAGTTTAATATTTTACAAAACACAAAAGGCATTTAATTAATTTCTTTTGCTGCTGTTTTATTTTCCTTTGAGCATTTAAACATTTTATAAAAATGTGGTTTCACCTCCATAATTACCTATGTATTATTTGGTTCACTCCGAACATTTAAATTTTAATATTTGAAAACTTTTATTGTTTGCTCGATTTTGTATTTGAAATTCGAACCGGTTTTTGAACTAACCTGAGATTAACTACAGTGACAAAAGTGACGTGGCATCATTAGTGGGGATTACTGTAGCTTAATTACCCGGGCGTCACAATTCTCCTCCACTACAAGAAATCTCGTCCCGAGATTTAAGAGGGGAGCAAGGGGGAAAGGTCTGGTTACGATAATCTAACGGATCTTCTCGAAGAAGTTAATCCCTTTCGTTGATGTCTTCAATCCTTTATTCCGATGCATCATGATAAACTGGTCATCATTTCTTCGGGAACTCCATCGTACTTACGAAAGGTAAGGGGCAGCTCACTACGACATAAAGCTTTTAAGGGAAACAACCTGGGGCTAACCCATGAATTAGTATAAGATTATCTCTCGAGTTGAACATATGAAATACCTCGAGAGTAAGGTACGAAGGTACCATAATAGGCTCCAAGCGGGTGAGAAAGGGGTTCAGAGTAGCGAGAGTAAGTATCGCGTCTGATACCAGAATAGATCACTATGACGGTGGCCCGTGAATTACATACGAGTCCACACGGGAGGAATAACTTTGGGAACAGGGGGTGTACAGGAGAGTCTGGTTCCGATCCTGTGGAACTGTGGGTTATGGGCCCACCATGTGGTTAAAAGTAGAAAGGTTGGTGACATCTTGCACGATCATGTAAGCTAGGCATGTCAGAGGAGAGTCTGAGGGTCATGTCGGCAACAACATAGGTACCAAGGGCGAGGGTCGAAGAGAACCATTTTCCTGCTCGTTGAACGAGGCAGACCAATAGGCAAGGTTCTCGTCCATCGGTGGTTACCGGAATGTCATCAACAATAGTAATAAGGTCTTACTTACAGAGTGGTACAACGAGGTGCTTACCTAAGCAGGGGATTATCACTGCTTAGATTATATAGGTCACAAGAAGGGTCAAACAGACCCATGGAAAGGAAAATGTGATCATTAGGTTAAACAGAACAATGGAAAGGAAAAATGTGTTTACACACATATTTCGGGGGTATATCCTTCCCAAGGATAAGCAGAGCATGATATCCATGACAGGATATAATGTAGAAAACCCTTTAGGTAAGGGGAGAGAAATTTCATGACATTACCCATACAACGGTGTTCGGATAATTGAGCAAGAAACATTTAGCATTAGGCTTCGGATGTTCTTGTTGAAAATCAGAGTATCGCAGACATGCTTCGAGATAGCATTGACATGGCCTTCAGGTGAAGATCAGACTTTGGAATCACGAAGGATCCATCTGGAATAACTTGTAGAATCAGTATTACAATTCCCTCATGGATGAATGGATAACCCTGCTGAAAAGGAATCTATAATGATAGGTCCTCCAGCCAGGGGGGGGTGCTAGGTATGACATCATGCTACCGGGTCATCAAGGATCAACATCATAACTCTCTGAAAGTTGTCCCAACCATCTTAGCTGACCGGGATTCGGATCCGATTGGTGTCAGGATACCCCAGACTTAGGATACCTGAGAAGAAAAGGATGCAACACAAATAGATGAGATGACATTGTAAGATTCTCGGGGAAATGGACTATGAAGTGATTTCTGTTAACAAGAGTCCATCATTAACCCAAGGAGAGGACAAGGAGGTGTCTGGTGAACTCAACGGCAATTCACCGAGATTCCCAAAGGATAGACTCCCACATTTAAGTGAACAAGGAGATAACATTTGTCGGAGCAAATGATACAAGGCAGTATGCTCGAGGGAAACATACACAAGTAAACATTGGTTGAAAGGTGCGCCCGATGGGTTGGGTTGCACGGCCAATGTCAGAATGGTGATTCAATAATCGATAGTCTAAGAATTTCACTTCAAAGCAAGAGGCTTGCTAGAAGGGCAGAATTCAAACAGCACCGTTCACTTGTTGGTACACCGGTTGGAAGCAACACGGGGACCAAGAAAGAATGGTGATGGTGAGAAGTATCACCATACCAAGAATTCTTAAGAGGTGGAGTAATCCTCACCACATCCTTGATATTAAAATATGGTAATACTCCAAGGTAAGGCAGAACAAATGCTGGATAGTAGGGATCTCAAGGTATAACTCAAAACACGAACAATTTTGTGTTGAACGGAAGGCAAATAAGTGGTCAAAGGTAACACAAATCATCAGGGGCAAGGATGGTATTTCTCATCATGAACTCAATTGATATCCTGGAAGAGCTCATAAGGTTGATGATAATCATGACACATTTATCGAGAGATTTCATGAAGATGTAATCAATCAGTGACGACATCAAGTCAAAGGAATAATGAAGCGGAAGGTTATTGGAACCATGGGTAGGACACAAACCTGAAAACAAGCTTGTTGTTCAAGGCGAACTGATATGACGAGGAAGATCGACGTAAGTTTAGCTCATCATCGAAAATTGTGCTCCGAAAAGGAGGACCAGGTAGTACGGTTTAAAATTTAGCCGATCAGGCTAGGAAAGACTTAAAGGATTAATAAAATCATAAGCAATGAAAATTACTTAGGGTTATCGAACCAAAATGTGGAATCGTTGTTCTCGATTGACGACAACCCAGAACCCGAGAAAATTGGAATCTGTGAGAAATAATAGTTGATGAAGAACCCATAATAAGTTATGCAGCCCCATGATATTCTTGAGATACCAAGGGGTAATACTCGACGACAAATCAAAGTAGAGGTTGGACTGGGGTATTACTCTGTAGAAGACAAGTGCTTAAACTTATACGAGAAATGGTATTTAAAGGAGATCATGGTCGGAACCACGATTGCAAAAGGCCAGATCCCAGATATAAGATGTACTTATACCAAGGGAATTATTAATTTAAGAGAAGCTTTAATGATAAGATCTACATCGTGTCCATGGGCATGAACACAAAGTTCAAGGTCGACTCCCACTTCCATAATGCATAACCTTCCATTCACTTCTCGTTCTCAAAGAAGTTGTATGATAGAAAATTATCTGCTAAACACTAGAAGGGTTGACTTGTCAAAACCTTCCGGTTCATACGGTTTTTAAGGAAGGTATAGGTTCAACCCAATGGGGCTTTTTAGAAACATATACCACAAACTTCGGAGTAAATAATACAAGCTCCAAAGTAGAGCATTGTTCAAAAGCAGGTGATACAATTTACCAAAGGCATTATATACCCATGTAAAGGCTCAGAAGGTTATTCAATATGAAGGACACTGTGGTATAATAATCCAACCAAGGATATAGCGGTCCATAAAAGATCTGATGTGAGTATCGATACTCAACCAGAGGAAGAAGAATGCACGGGCATCATATTATAGAACATCTGAATAATTCGATGCTTAGATAACAAAGGAATTACGATTTCCAAAACAAAGGATCAGAAGTTGTCGCTCTGATCAAGGATGGATAAGTTGGATAGACCAGAGTCACAATTGACGTCCAATAGTTTGGTCAAGAACCGGCTCATGTTCAAAAATGATGTCTGAGCCAGAAAGATAATTTAGAAGGGTTGATAGATGATTGTGTGCATTCGCACACATGTTGAATCAATAGGATCAAAATGACGGTGTCAAAAGATACTAGTGAATATTGCTAGATATATGGGAAGCATCCATAATGCAAGTAGACAAGTATTTGCAGAGCAATAAAGCTGCTAAGGATTTTCGGAGGATTGAATAGTATTTCAAAGACTTTTGTGAAACATCTAAACAACTGGGGATGAGCGGATACTCGGAAAGTGCGAGAAATTATTCTTAGGGGTATTCAAGTGGCAAGGAACTGCAAGGCAGTAGGCACAAAGTATTGCCGGAACATTAGAGAGAATTTCGAGGTATCTTGTAATAACAAGATCGATTGGGTATAAAGTAAGAATGATGGGTGTAAGTATTTATCATTAGGGATATTGCAGTGGTAGGGAATTGCAAAAGCAACAGGCACAAGGTCTCGGGAGAATATCGGAAGGTATCTTCGGAATCCTTCGATGCACAAAGTAATCATCTGGACTGAAGGGGCTCTCCGGGAGAAAGTATTATCGAGAACCTATAGTCCGAGTTAGTAAAATCGTTTAACCCGAATAGAAGAGACGTCAGAGTCCCAGAGCATAGGTCGAGGAATAAAAGATCCTACTACCATCCCATGGCGACGTGGGCCCGTAAGGCACACAGCCAAGTTAGTAAAAGTTTTGCAATGACTAGACACAACTTCGGCCAAGGAGTTGGAAAGGGGGATTCCTACAGGCAGTCGGCTCTGATACCAACTTGTGACGCCCCCGATTTAATCGTACACTAATCATGCACGCAAATGTGTACGATTAAGATCAGGGACTCACGGGAAGATATCACAACACAACTCTAAAACATAAATAAGTCATACAAGCATCATAATACAAGCCAGGGGCCTCGAGGGCTCGAATACAAGTGCTCGATCATAGACGAGTCAGCGGAAGCAACAATATCTGAGTACAGACATAAGTTAAACAAGTTTGCCTTAAGAAGGCTAGCACAAACTGGGATACAGATCGAAAGAGGCGCAGGCCTCCTGCCTGGGATCCTCCTAAACTACTCCAGGTCGTCGTCAGCGGGCAGCACGTAGTAGTAGGCACCTCCGGTGTAGTAGGGGTCGTCGTCGACGGTGGCGTCTGGCTCCTGGACTCCAGCATCTGGTTGCGACAACCAGAAAGAAAGGAAAGGGGAAAAAGGGGGAGAAAGCAACCGTGAGTACTCATCCAAAGTACTCGCAAGCAAGGAACTACACTACATATGCATGGGTATATGTGTAAGGAGGCCATATCAGTGGACTGAACTGCAGAATGCCAGAATAAGAGGGGGATAACTAATCATGTCGAAGACTACGCTTCTCGCAGCCACCGTCTTGCATCAAGTAGAAGAGAGTAGATTGAAGTCCTCCAAGTAGCATCTTCAAGTAGCATCTCCAAGCAGCATCTCCAGTAGCATCGCAGTAGCATAATCCTACCCGGCGATCCTCTCCTCGTCGCCCTGCGGAAAAGCAATCACCGGGTTGTCTGTGGAACTTGGAAGGGTGTGTTTTATTAAGTATCCGGTTCTAGTTGTCATAAGGTCAAGGTACAACTCCAAGTCGTCCTGTTACCGAAGATCACGGCTATTCGAATAGATTAACTTCCCTGCAGGGGTGCACCACATAACCCAACACGCTCGATCCCATTTGGCCGGACACACTTTCCTGGGTCATGCCCGGCCGCGGAAGATCAACACGTCGCAGCCCCACCTAGGCACAACAGAGAGGCCAGCACGCCGGTCTAAACCTAAGCGCACAGGGGTCTGGGCCCGTCGCCCATAGCACACCTGCACGTTGCGAGGGCGGCCGAAAGCAGACCTAGCCTAGTGGCGTTCCAGTCCAATTCGGCGCGCGCCGCTCCGTCGCTGACGTCTGAAGTGCTTCGGCTGATACCACGACGTCGGGATACCCATAACTACTCCGACGTAGATGGTTAGTGCGTATAGGCTCGTAGCCAACTCAGATCAAATACCAAGATCTCGTTAAGCGTGTTAAGTATCCGCGAATGCCGAACAAGGCCAGGCCCACCTGTCTCCTAGGTGGTCTCAACCTGCCCTGTCGCTCTGCCACAAAGTAACAGTCGGGGGCCGTCGGGAACTCAGGCCCACCACTACCTGGATGGAGCCACCTGCCCCTTCAGCCCCCTTCTCCGAACAGTATCACAGGTAATGTAACAGTGTAAAGTATATAGTATATGCCCGTGATCACCTCCCGAAGTGATCACAGCCCAGTAGTATAGCATGGCAGACGGACAAGAGTGTAGGGCCACTGATGGAATACTAGCATCCTATACTAAGCATTTAGGATTGCGGGTAAGGTATCAATGACTGTAGCAGCAATGACAGGCTATGCATCAGAATAGGATTAACGGAAAGTAGTAACATGCTACACTACTCTAATGCAAGCAGTATAGAGAAGAGTAGGCGATATCTGGTGATCAAAGGGGGGGGGGGCTTGCCTGGTTGCTCTGGCAAGAGAGAGTCGTCAACTCTGTAGTCGAACTGGGCAGCAGCAGCGTCGGTCTCGTAGTCTACCGAAGAGAAGAGGGGGAAGAAACAATAAATACAGTGCAAACATAAGCAAGACGACGCAAGACATGACAAAGAGCGGTGCTAGGTGTGTTCTAACGCAGTATGGGGTGATGCTGGCGAAGGGGGAAATCGTCCGGGAAAGTATTCCCGGTGTTCCGTGTTTTCGGGCAGAGGAGCCGGAGGGGGAAAGTTGCGAGTTTGATATGTTAGGGGTGCGTGGCGGACGAACGGGTTGCGTATCTGGATTCGTCTCGTCGTTCTGAGCAACTTTCATGTTGAAAATATTTTAATCCGAGTTACGGATTAAAAGATATGATTTTTAAAAGATTTTAACAATTTTGGAATTTAATTATTTATTTAATTAATTCAAAAAAATGTATTTATGACGTCAGCATGATGTCATGCTGACGTCAGCAGTCAACAGGGGTTGACTGAGTCAACCCTGACAGGTGGGTCCCGTTCGTCATACACTGTTAACTAATTAACCTAATTAAGTTTAATTAACAGTAGTTAATTAGGTTAATTAGTTATTAGTTTAATTAATCAGGATTAATTAGATTAATTATTTACTTAATTAATTAATTAATTAGTTTTTATTCATTTTTTTATTTATATAAATCTCATTTTCCTTTTCTTTTTATTTAAAAGTTCTGTGGGGGTGGGGCCCCAATGTCATAGGCCCCAGGGGGCCAAACGGGCGTGCGGGCGTGCGGGGTGGCCCGTTCGGGCGCAACCCAGGGGGACGCGGGCGTGGGCGCCCGCCCGATCCCGCGCCGGCGTGGCGGAGGGGGGGCCCGACGAGGAGCCGGCGAGGCGGTCCCCGGTGGGGCTTCGGCGGTGGCGGGGCTAGACGGGGTCCGGGTCGCCGGAGGCGGCGGAAGTAGGCGGAGGGGGATGCGGGCGTGGACGCGGGCGTCAGCGTCGGCGGGCGTCGCCGGGGGGGGGGGTGCGACGGGGAGGTTCGTTCGGGTTCGTTGGCAGGGGGGAAAGGCGAGGGAGGCGGGGGACGGCCGGAGCCGGCGACGGGGGCTCCGGGCGACGGCGTCGTTCGGGAGGGGGAGAGGGGAGTGACGGGGGGGGGGAGTGGGCGAAGCTCACAGGGGGTCCGCGGGGTCTAGGAGGCGGGCGCGGTGGAGCTTGGAGGCGACCGGCGAGGAGGGAGTCGAGGAGGCGGCCGCCGGCGTCAGGGAGGGGGTCCGGTGAGGCGGGGGAGGTCGGGGACGATCCCGCGGCGGCGGGTGCCCCGCGCGTGGGGCGACGGTGTGGAGGGGGGGTCCGGACGGCGGCGAGGGGCGCAGGGGGGCGGAGGTGACCAGTGTCGGGGCGGCGGGGGCCGCCGGCGATGAGGGGAGGACGAGGGGGACCGGGATCGGGCGGGGGCCGATCCGGATCGGCGCGAGGGGGAGAAAGGGGATCGGGGGGGGGAGTGGTTGCGGCTAGGGTTCCCGACCGGGGGAGGAGGTGGATAAGTGGCCGGCCGGCTGGGCCGGGCCAGGGGAGGGGGCTGGGCCAGGTGTGAGGGGGGCCCGACGAGGAGCCGGCGAGGCGGTCCCCGGTGGGGCTTCGGCGGTGGCGGGGCTAGACGGGGTCCGGGTCGCCGGAGGCGGCGGAAGTAGGCGGAGGGGGATGCGGGCGTGGACGCGGGCGTCAGCGTCGGCGGGCGTCGCCGGGGGGGGTGCGACGGGGAGGTCCGTTCGGGTTCGTTGGCAGGGGGAAAGGCGAGGGAGGCGGGGGACGGCCGGAGCCGGCGACGGGGGCTCCGGGCGACGGCGTCGTTCGGGAGGGGGAGAGGGGAGTGACGGGGGGGAGTGGGCGAAGCTCACAGGGGGTCCGCGGGGTCTAGGAGGCGGGTGCGGTGGAGCTTGGAGGCGACCGGCGAGGAGGGAGTCGAGGAGGCGGCCGCCGGCGTCGGGGAGGGGGTCCGGTGAGGCGGGGGAGGTCGGGGACGATCCCGCGGCGGCGGGTGCCCAGCGCGTGGGGCGACGGTGTGGAGGGGGGTCCGGACGGCGGCGAGGGGCGCAGGGGGGCGGAGGTGACCGGTGTCGGGGCGGCGGGGGCCGCCAGCGATGAGGGGAGGACGAGGGGGACCGGGATCGGGCGGGGGCCGATCCGGATCGGCGCGAGGGGGAGAAAGGGGATCGGGGGGGGGAGTGGTTGCGGCTAGGGTTCCCGACCGGGGGAGGAGGTGGATAAGTGGCCGGCCGGCTGGGCCGGGCCAGGGGAGGGGGCTGGGCCAGGTGTGAGGGGGCCAGGCGGGGAGGGGCTGGCCCAGTTGGGCCAGTGGGGTTTCCTCCCCCACCCTCTTTTGTTTTATTTTTACTTTTTATTTACTTTACCTTTTCTGTTTTATTTTAGTTGCAGTTTATTTTTTTGTTTTAGTAAATACCAAAGTGGCACCTAAATTGTTCTTACAAATTAAGCCACAACCACAAAATGCTTCATCCCTAATTAATATAGTTTAATATTTTACAAAACACAAAAGGCATTTAATTAATTTCTTTTGCTGCTGTTTTATTTTCCTTTGAGCATTTAAACATTTTATAAAAATGTGGTTTCACCTCCATAATTAACTATGTATTATTTGGTTCACTCCGAACATTTAAATTTTAATATTTGAAAACTTTTATTGTTTGCTCGATTTTGTATTTGAAATTCGAACCGGTTTTTGAACTAACCCGAGATTAACTACAGTGACAAAGGTGACGTGGCATCATTAGTGGGGATTACTGTAGCTTAATTACCCGGGCGTCACACCAGCGCCCTCCTCTCGTCCTATCCCTTGCACCGTCACCCAGAGAGGGAGAGAGAGGAGCGAGACCCCCCTGTCGCCGAGCGCCCGAGGAGAGGAGCTCCTCAAGCACCGGCCACCCTCAGCAGCCTCCTCCCTTCTCCTCCCCGTGCCTTCCCGAGTGCCATGGCCGCCGCCCGCTCCCTGCAGTCGCTGCCGTCCAACCTGTGCCGGCGACTTCCGCCTCCAGTCATTGCCAGCAAGCAAGCCGCAGCCCGAGCGCTCCTCGCCACGCAGGCATCCCCATCCCGAACCCTCCTCGTTGCTTGCATCTTCTCCGGCAGCATCATCGCGCCCGCCCACCTCTGGGGAAGCTTCGAAAGCCCCGTCGTTGTCATGTTCAACTCGCACCATCGTAGACCGGATCCCCTCGTCAGATCCGGTGGATCCCCCCCCCCCCGATCAGCAGCGCCCTCCATGGACCTCCTCGCGCTGCTGCTCCGTGGCTTTCTCCTCTGTCACGACCATCTCCTCCCCCAACGCCTTTGCGGAGGCTGTTGCTGCAAGACCACCATGACACCATCTCCGGAGCCCAAGTCCGAGGACTAACACGTTTGGGTAGTTCGTCTAGTACACCTTCGTCAAGACCGATGCTTGGACAAGCACCGTTTGTGCGGATTACGTCAAGTACCACGACGACCGTCGAGACCGCCAAGTTCCACTATCGATGAACGCTTTGGAATCGCCAAGTCAAACTACAACACGACCATGTACAACTACTGACCCCGTGGACGTCACCAAGTACCCCATCGGCAAGACCCTCGACAACCGATGCATAGTACCACTAAGTTTGTCATGTACATCTATGCCTAGACCGGACCGATAAGTCCGAAGAAGCAAGTACCACTCCGAACCATGTACGGCACCATCGCCGAAGACCCATGTAACGCAACCGTCAACTTCAACTACCGTCGCGTGAACCACTACTTCTACTACCGTGAACGACTACTTCCACTACATCGCAAGAACGTCTACTTCCACTATGAACTCGAACCGCCTCGAAAACGCATGCTTCGAAGGTATAACCACTGAGCCGTTGACCCCGTGGATGAATGCTTGCGATGTACGAGATGCCCCCTTTTGTTTGCACCGTGTCCGTAGTGTCTCTCGCTTCCATGGCCATCGACTCGTGGGAACCCGGTTACCGGGATCACCCCACCATCTTTTGCACGCTCCCTCCACACTTCCTTTGCACCGGTATCTCCATGAGATACCGGAACCGATATGTTGCCGTGGCATCATTTTCGAATTCGTTGCCATGGCACCCCTTTCATTTCCGCCATGATGACAAATGCTTCATAACATGCCCATGCCAATATTTTTTCTTAAAATTGCATAAACTTGCATATGCCATCTGCATCATGATAATAACATTTAAAATGTTTAAAATTGTTGTTTGCATTAAATTGCTAAATGCATATGGGGTTTTACCGGAATTGTTGTTTGATGTTTCCGGCCCCATTTAAATTGTTTAGAATGTGTAGTTTACTTTTGCTCCACCTCTTGCCATGTCTAACAACATTTAATATTTTTGGGTACATAACCGAGAGAGTACTAAATAAGTCATGTGCTGTTTTGTCAATATGCATCTCGATGCATATTGAGCTCCACTTAACTTGTAGTTTTGCTTGTGCACTTTGCCATGCCATGCCTTCTTTAAACCGGACATGCATCATACTTGGTTGTGCATCATGCCATGATTATGTGATGGTTGTTTACTATGTTGTTTGTTTCTTTCCGGGTTACTTCCCGCATTACCTTCAGTTTCGTTATGGAGTTGTGAGGATCGTTCCACTACGTCCATTTGTCTTCTTCGTGGACTCGTTCTTCTTCCTTGCGGGATCTCAGGCAAGATGACCATACCCTCGAAATCACTTCTATCTTTGCTTGCTAGTTGCTCACTCTATTGCTATGCCACGATACCTACCACTTGCTTTATCATGCCTCCCATATTGCCATGCCAAGCCTCTAACCCACCTTTCCTAGAAAACCATTGTTTGGCTATGTTACAGCTTTTGCTCAGCCCCTCTTATAGCGTTGCTAGTTGCAGGTGAAGATGGAGTTTGTTCCATGTTGGAACATGGATATTGTTGGGATATCATTATTATCTCTTATTTAATTAATGCATCTATATACTTGGTAAAGGGTGGAAGGCTCGGCCTTATGTCTGGTGTTTTGTTCCACTCTTGCCGCCCTAGTTTCCGTCATACCGGTGTTATGTTCCTTAATTTTGCGTCCCTTACGCGGTTGGGTGTTATGGGAACCCCTTGACAGTTCGCTTTAAATAAAACTCCTCCAGCAAGGCCCAACCTTGGTTTTACATTTACCTAACAACCTATCACCTTCCCTTGGGTTCTGCAGACTCAAGGGTCATCTTTATTTTAACCCCCCCGGGCCAGTGCTTGTCTAAGTGTTGGTCCGAACCTATCAACCGCCGGTGGCCACCGGGGGCAACTCTGGGCTGGCCTACCGGAAGTTTGGACAATTCGGTGTTGCCCTAAGAATGAGATATGTGCAGCTCCTATCAGGATGTTGGCACATCGGGCGGCTTTGTTAGTCTTGTTTTACCATTGCCGAAACAACTTGTAACCGGGATTCCGAGACTGATCGGGTCTTCCTGGGAGAAGGAATATCCTTCGTTGACCATGAGAGCTTGTGATGGGCTAAGTTGGGACACCCCTGCAGGGTTTTGAACTTTCGAAAGCCGTGCCCGCGGTTATGGGAAGATGGGAATTTGTTAATGTCCGGTTGTAGATAACATGACACTTAACTTAATTAAAATGAATCAACCGCGTGTGTAGCCGTGATGGTCTCTTCTCGGCGGGGTCCGGGAAGTGAACACGGGTCTTGTGTTATGCTTGAACGTAAGTAGTTTCAGGATCACTTCTTGATCATTTATAGCTTCTCGATCGTGCTTTGCTTCTCTTCTCGCTCTCTTTTGCGTAAGTTAGCCACCATATATGCTAGTGCTTGCTGCAGCTCCACCTCACTACCTTTCCTACCTTTAAGCTTAAATAGTCTTGATTGCGAGGGTGTGAGATTGCTGAGTCCTCGTGACTCACAGATACTTCCAAACAGATGTAGGTGCCAATGATGTCAGTGCAGGTGACGCTACCGAACTCAAGTGGGAGTTCGACGAGGATTCAGGCTGTTACTATGTTTCTTTTCCAGATGATCAGTAGAGGAGCCCAGTTGGAGCGATCGGGGATCTAGCATTTGGGGTTGTCTTTCTTTATTTTGGTTTCGTAGTCAGACCTTGATTGTATTCTGGATGATGTATGATATATTTATGTTTTGTGTGAAGTGGTGATTGTAAGCCGACTCTTTATCCCTTTCTTATTCAGTACATGGGATGTGTAAAGATTACCCCTCTTGCGACATGCCTACCATGCGATTATGCCTCTAAGTCGTGCCCCGACACGTGGGAGATATAGCCGCATCGTGGGTGTTACAAGTTGGTAATCAGAGCCTTCCCCGACTTAGGAGCCCCCTGCTTGATTGAATCACTGATGTTGTCGAGTCTAGAACAAAATGTTTTGAGTCTTAGGATTATATATATCGGAGAGTAGGATTCTTTTTAGTCCTCAGTCCCTTCGTCGCTCTGGTGAGGCATCTTGGCGTAGAGTTTTGACTCTTCTCTCCTCAAATTTCACAAATTTTTTTAGGATCACGCGGGTATCTTGAAATCGTTCTGATTGTTTTTTGACAAGAACATTGTTCTTGGTGCCTCCTGACATTTAGGGATTGTGGCAGTATCCCGTGGAGTTGAGCTCCGAGGTGTTGTCGTCACAATTTTATCGTTGCAGTTCTGGAATACCTGAGTTCGCCGACATCAAAAATCTCTTTTATGCAGTTGTTGGTGAGATAACCTCGACGCCACCTAGTACTGGGGCGGGAGTTCGGGAGTATTGCCATAACTCGTATAACGGATGCTTTTTAAAGGTTGAGGTAAATGATTTCCTAAGGTTTCTTGGTTATGTGTTGAAGGATGGATACAGCTGGATGTAGGATTTTCTAGCTTTGGGTGAGATATTATGCTTCCCCTGTATCCCCAACACTTGATTGCATAACCAGAAAGTTTCGGGAGTTTATAGGTGGGAATTCAAGTATCACGTAGGACATCTTTCCAACAGACACATGATACGATATGGGATCTATCATATGTTTGTTTCCGGCTTATTTTGCAAGCCAATCCTTGTTTTGTTTTCAATTGTGGTATTCGAGTTGCTTCAATATCAAGTGTTGATTCCATACCTTTCCCAAGCGGTGTTCTCATATATCTTTGTGAATACTAATCCTTCATGATAATTGAGATTGTCATGTCAATCCTTTTCAACCGGCGTGTTTTCTCTTCAAGTGGATCTGATCATTTCAAGATCCGCAAGATCACCTCTTGGTTTTCCCAACATTGTTCATTTCATCTGTTTCCAAGTTGCCTTTGTTTTCCCGCCCACCCATCCCTTTTTCTTCAAGGACTCGGATTTCTTAATCAAGTATCAATCTTATGGATGTGATGTCTTTTTTTTTCCTTTCTTTCAATGTTTGTATCCGGTGATTCTCATGAAGATTCTAACGGAGCTTCAAGTTTATCATTCTTCATTCTTTTCTTCTCTGGTGGATTCAAGTCAAGCTTTCTTGATCATTTACCTTCCTTGTTTCAAATCTTTTATCATGTCGGTGCATCTCTTAATCATCCACCTCTTGCTATTCATGTTATCTGGAGTGCTGAAGATATCTCAGAAGACTCGTCTTTTCATTCAAGACCCGTTCAACCTATTTTGAGGTTGTTATCTCATTCAATCCATTAATTCAACCGGTGCAATCTCTATTTTAAATCGTTCAATGGTGTTTCTCTTGAGTGGGCCCTAACCCATAGGTCTTTTCCCAGGATCTTACTTGACTCTTCTATTTTCTCGAAGCTATTCTCAAATCTTCTAAAGTTTGACGTAAGAATGAATTATCATCAGTCATATGTCTTTCTCCAAGATCTTTCAGATCCTTTTCATTGTTGGTTCAACCTTTCTATTTCTTCATTCCGGAGTGTCTCAACAATTCTTGAGGGTGTTTCTCGACGTTATTCTCGGATTTTGAAGACCAAAGAAGAGTTTTCCTCCAAATCTTATCCGTTCTCTCAAAGATTCGTGATTCTAGCTTGATGCCATCCTCTCGTAATTGTTTTCATTTGTGAGAATTATTTTCACCCATCCGGAGCATTTCATGAGTTGCTTCCATTTCTTTCCTCCGAAGGCCATCATTTCATAATTCCTCATTCTCAGCTTTCAGCTCTCATTCTCCAAATCTTACCGGTGCATCGCTCAAGTATTCTCTAGTCAGTTCATGATCTCTTCGTTTCACTTGTATGTAAATTCCCTCAAGTATCTTCATTCGTTCTCTAATTCTCCCCGGTGTTTCCTTATCTTTTCTTCGTTCATTTTCAATTCTTACTGTGGTTCGTTCAAGATTTCTCTTCCTTTGTTTTTATATCAATTCATTCGTTATTTCAACCCCACCGGTGGATCCATCAAGACCTTATTCAAGTCTGCGCTATATCTATATTAACCCTTTCTACGAGAATAAGTAGTATGCCAAATCCGTTGCTTGTCATCAATTTAAATTGGTGAAGGATAAGCATAATGCAATTCTTATTCTTGTTTCATTGAGGAAATTCAATTCCTATTTCGAAGGTTCATTAAAATTCTAGGTTTCTGGTGTTTCATCTTTTCTTTCTCGGAGTTCCAAGCTCTTTCAATTATATCATTTCAAAGCTTCATCTAAATCATCGCAAGGCTTCACCTTGTGTTTTCAACTTCTATTTCCTTTTGTTTGATCATCCTTTTGTTACCGGGGTTCTTCATGGAGGCTCTACATGATGGTTCATAAAGGATTTAATTCTTTCTCGAAGTGTTCATCGAGATTCTTATCAAAGGAGCTCAAGTATTCTTCATCTTGCATTCCGAAGTGCAATTCTTTCTATCTTATCTTTTGAGGTGGTGTTATGTCATTGTTGATAATTTCCCTTCGTGTTTCATGATTCACAAGTTTTCAAGTGTGACATATCTAAATCCATCATTTTCTCTTTGTTCAAGACATCTTTTCAACCAATCAATCATTGGAGTTAGATTGGCTTATATTTCACCTAAAGCTTTCCCTAAGAATTGTTGCTATTCATGGTGCTTATAAATGACCCAAGTTCTTCATTTATCCTCCCAGTGAAATAAGCTTCTTGTCTTCTTGTTGATATCAATCCAATCTTTTGTTTTCCGTTAGTGGCAGGTTGTCACCTCATAATTTTGAGATGTTTTCCATAAGCCCACATCAAGATTATCCTTTCGTTGTTGATAATCCAACAACTCTGTTCAACCTTTTCTTCGTAAGCATGCTCTTTCAATTTTATTTGCGAGAGTTGTCATTCTTCTTCTCTGTTCTTTTCTTTCCAACCATCTAGTTTTCCATTCATTTGTTCCGGAGGCAGGGTGATGTTGCTCTCTTCGTCCTATCATCTCGTTTTGCCAAGATCATACTCTTTCCTTTGTCTATCTATTCAACCGGAGTGTTGTGTTCTCATTCAAGTTCTCTCATCCTATCAAGTTTTTCCTCTCTTTTCAACCGAAGTGCTGTCTGAAGTTTTTCTTACCCCTTGTGCCATTCGTCCAATAGTTTCGGAGGCATTGTGTGTTGGGAAACGTAGTAATTTCAAAAAAATTCCTATGCACACGCAAGATCATGGTGATGCATAACAACGAGAGGGGAGAGTATTGTCTACATACCCTCGTAGACCGGAAGCGGAAGCGTTAGCATAACGCGATTGATGTAGTCGTACGTCTTCACGGCCCGACCGATCAAGCACCGAAACTACAGCACCTCCGAGTTCTAGCACACGTTCAGCTCGATGAAGATCCCCGGACTCCGATCCAACAAAGTGTCGGGGAAGAGTTCCGTCAGCACGACGGCGTGGTGACGATCTTGATGTTCTACCGTCGCAGGGCTTCGCCTAAGCACCGCTACAATATTATCGAGGATTATGGTGGAAGGGGGCACCGCACACGGCTAAGAACGATCACGAAGATCAACTTGTGTGTCTAGAGGTGCCCCCCTGCCCCGTATATAAATAAGGAGCAAGGGGAAGATGCCGGCCGGCCCTTGGGGCGCGCCAAGGAGGGGGGAGTCCTCCTCCTAGTAGGAGTAGGACTCCCCTTTCCTAGTCCAACTTGGAAGAGAGAAGGGGGAAGGAAAGAGAGGGAGAGGGAGAGGGAAAGAGGGGCCGCACCCCCCTCCCCTACCCCAATTCGGACTCCCCATGGGAGGGGGCACACCACCTCCTGGGCTGCTGCCCTCTCTCTCCCCTCAGGCCCTCTAAGGCCCAATACTTCCCCGGGGGGTTCCGGTAACCCTTCCGGCACTCCGGTTTTCTCCGAAATCACCTGAAACACTTCCGGTGTCCGAATATAGCCGTCCAATATATCGATCTTTCTGTCTCGACCATTTCGAGACTCCTCGTCATGTCTGTGATCATATCCGGGACTCTGAATAACCTTCGGTACATCAAAATATATAAACTCATAATGAAACTGTCATCGTAACGTTAAGCGTGCGGACCCTACGGGTTCGAGAACAATGTAGACATGACCGAGACACGTCTCCGGTCAATAACCAATAGCGGAACCTGGATGCTCATATTGGCTCCTACATATTCTATGAAGATCTTTCTCGGTCAGACCACATAACAACCTACGTTGTTCCCTTTGTCATCGGTATGTTACTTGCCCGAGATTCGATCGTCGGTATCTCAATACCTAGTTCAATCTCGTTATCGGCAAGTCTCTTTACTCGTTCCGTAATACATCATCTCGCAACTAACTCATTAGTTGCATTTCTTGCAAGGCTTAAGTGATGTGCATTGCCGAGAGGGCCCAGAGATACCTCTCCAACAATCGGAGTGACAAATCCTAATCTCAAAATACGCCAACCCAACATGTACCTTTGGAGACACCTGTAGAGCACCTTTATAATCACCCAGTTACTTTGTGACATTTGGTAGCACACAAAGTGTTCCTCCGGCAAACGGGAGTTGCATAATCTCATAGTCACAGGAACATGTATAAGTCAGACGCACACCGATTCTAAAATGGCTCCCCCGCCCACCCCCTCCACGGCGATCTCCACCACCTCCGGCGATCTCCACCCCTAGCCACCAAATTATAATTTCCCTCCATTAGATCTCTCCGGTGTCTTGAGATCTACTCGTTCATACCCATCTTTCATGGGTTCCAATAATGGTTCCACCCTTGGCTTGGACTTCTCCAAGGGTTTGGTTTTTGCTGAGAAGGTTTTTCAATCTACGGGCTTTTCGGTGCATCCCATGGAGGACTCGGAGATCTTTACCATGGTGGTCTCGTTTGGACGTCATTCCTTCCGTTTGAATGAAGATTCGGTGGCGGCAGCTCTTGAGGCAGCAATTGGCGGCTCGGGTATTGATCTTATGGTTTTCTTGATCAAGGATAAGGTATTTGGCTTTCAGGTATCTTGCAAGGCTGTTGCCATGATCATTATTAGTCTTCGATCTTTTGCTTGTGATCATTTCAAATGTTACTTTCATCTTTGGAGTAACGGGGGCCCGAATTGGAATCATGAGTTTAAGATCTGGAATTTGGAATGTGATGTTGAGTGGATCCTCGTTAGTCCTTCTAAGCGGCGTGCAGCTCTTGGGGTTCTAGCCATGCATTCTAGGCCATCAAAATCTTCATTCAAATCCTCAAATTCTGTTGGCAAGAAATTATCATTTGCGGTCTTTCAAAATTATAATGCTTGTCGAGGTTATCGGTATCCGGCTACGGAAAACTGTATTCAAACTATTGAAGACGCTGGTTATTCTATCCCGCCACATGAGAGAGTTGTCATCCATCCCGCGCCGCCGGTGAGCCTCGGTGGACGTCGACGAGGCCGTCTATCTCGTTTGGTACGGTTCAAGATCTCCTGCCGTTATCTGATCGCTCGCCGTCTATCTCGGGCGGGAATTCAGGTACTTTGAATGTGGACGTGCCAACATGTGCCACGGGCCATGGGCTGCTCTCCGGTGGGTCTGACAGGGCTGGCCCGGCTTCTTCTGTGGATAATTTGGATATTCCTTCTTCTCAGCAAGCCAGGGATGATTTTGAGGATTTAATTTCTAATATGGTTGATGAGGTTCTCACGTGTCAAAAGTGTTTGAGGAAGGGACACTTTGCGGCCTCCTGCACGTCCAAGTTGTGGTGCATCTCCTGCCTTAAGTCGGGTCATATCAGGAAGGATTGCAACAAATTTGCACAGGTTTTGGGGCTTGTTTGGCAACCCAAATCCACTAACGCTGCGACTTCCGAGGCGCGCTGTGAGAATATCTCTCTGACAACGCTTTTACCAAACTTGGACCTCCCTTCCACTTCCGCATTAACTCCCTCGTCCAGTTCCATCAGCCCTGGCCCCAAGACTCCCTCTGCCTCGCCGCCTGAAACCCCTCCTCCGCCGTTGCACTCGCCGTCGTTCGAGGCCGAGCCCTCGGTTCCGATGGCGAACTTTCATCTGGATCCTCAGCTTTACGTCCCCGCGGGCCACCATGTCATCGACGGTGGTGAAGATCGCCTTCCAAGAACCTTCGTTTCGCCCCATGCCCCAATTGTGCGCCGCCATGAGGAGTTTATGCTTGCTGAGGTAATGCCTATCCCCCAGCCAGATGAGATAGGTGCTGCTAGAGAGGCTGTAGTTCAGTGGTTGCATGAGCATGGAGTTTTAGTCAGATCGGCTCAGCCATGGATTCGCTCTGTGGGGCTTTTTGAGCTTCGTGATGCTGTTGTACGTTTCCATCTGCTGCAGCTCCCGCCGCAGCCACTGGGCAATGATCGCTTTGTGCGCTTTATGAAGCATGACGAGGGAGAAAATTTCCGCGGCATTCAGGGTTTCCGTCAGGGCCTTCTCATGTTCCTGGGCATTCCTTTGGATCTTCGCAATACAGAGTGTATCAGGGCTGCTGTCAACACTTTTGGCAAGTTTCATCATTGGGTTAGCGAGGATCCCTTACTTGGTCAGGTCTCTGGTGTTTGCTTCCTTCCCTGAAGACATTCTGGTGCCACGTGATGTGGTGTTTATGGATTTTGCACCCTATGGAGGTGCAAGAGTTTCTTGGACTGCTCCCCTATATATTTTGGGGGCAAACTTTGCCGAGCAGATGCCTCAAGATGAGGATTGGATGCCCATCAATGGCAATCCGCACCCGATGCCTGGTGTTCCATTCCCTGAGATGCCCCCTTTCAACTTACCTGCTTTTCCTGCTTTGGGATGGAATGCAGTGCCACCAGCACCTGTGGTCAATGAGATAGCTGATGATAACTGGGGGAACTGGGATGACAATGTAGCCCCTGATCCTGTGCAGGACCAGGAGTCCATGGTGGTAGATTTATCTGCACAGCCAAGCTCTGCTACTGATGCACATGTGCCACCTGTTGTAGTTCTTGATGATGAGCAGCCTGAGGCCCCTGTTACTCCTCCATTCAATGAGGAGTTTGCTCCTGATCATTGCGCCATTATGGTCTATCAGCCTCCTGTGATTAGGGAGGAATTGGTTATGCCTGCTGTGCCTTATGGGCCTCCTCTACCTTCTGACATGATTTGGAGAAGATCTTTTGAAAGTCTGCTACAAGCTCCTATAGTGTTCTCTGTCCCCAAGCCAGTTCCAATGCAGCCTCTGTCGCCTGTTGTTCTGTCTAAGTGAAGCTGGGATTTCGCTTTCTCTGATCTGGATCTGCCTCGTCTCACTTGGAAGGACCAGGAAGTGGCCAGGCCGGTCGCTAGAGCTTTGTTTGTTGACCCTGCACCTGATCAGGTGGTTCCTCCTGTGTCTGTGGTGACTGCGAGAAGGCCACGACAACCTTTGGCGCCAACACCAATTGTTGATACGGCCGTCAGACGTTGCACTAGGAGTTTTGTCAAGCGGGATGGTTTCAAGCCCGTTTTTCATGAGCTTGCTATACAGCCCAAGAAGAAGAAGCCCAGAGCGAAGCCCTTCACGGCCCATGAGTCTGAAGAGCAGGCTTCTGAAGAAATCCCCCTGGCGACTCCGATTGCGCGGCTTCAGGAAATAGGGAGAGAGTTGGAAATTGATGCCACTCTCCTCTCTATGGATGCACTTATGGTGGACCCACCTGCTTATGCCTCCGTCGATCCTAATGTTTAGCCTGCTCCTGGACTTTTGGGTGTGGCAGGCCCCTAAGTTTGCCGCTCTTATGCTTTCTGTATGTCAGTTATGTCATGAACTTTCTTATGTCTGTGTGGTGGGTCAGACTTTGCTCTGTTATTTTGGACATGTGACATTGTGTGTCATATGGGCTATGCTGCCTAGTATATGTTTTAATGAGTAATTCATGTAGAAACTGGAATGTGTTGTGCTGGAATGTTAGAGGTTTGAACTCTGAAGCTAGGCAGCGAGCTATCAGACAAAAAATTGAGGAATGTCAATGCTCTATAGCCTGCTTGCAGGAAACTAAATGCTCATCTTTCGATTCCAGATCAATCAAAAGTTTCTGCCCTAAGAGATTTGACTCTTTTGCTTGTTGCCCTACAATAGGGGCTTCTGGTGGTATTCTTGTGGTTTGGAATTCAAATGTTTTTATTGGAAATCTAATTGAAGTTCAGCAATTTGCTGTTGTGATTAAGTTTACCTCCAGGCAGAATAATGAAAGTTGGACCTTGGTTGTTGTATATGGTCCCTGTTAGGGGGAAGCAAGGGACAATTTTATAAATTGGCTATATAATCTCTGTATCCCTATTGATGAGCACTGGTTATTGCTTGGTGACTTCAATTTCCTTAGGTCAGTGGACAATAGAAACTTACCTGGTGGGGACATAAATGATATGTTCATCTTCAATGAGGTTATTGGACATTTGGGACTTCTTGAATTTCCAATTAAAGGTAGATCATACACTTGGTCTAATATGCAGGACATCCCTCTTCTGGAGCAGTTAGACTGGTTCTTCACCTCAGTAGATTGGATCACTGACTATCCAATGACTGAAGTATTGCCTCTGGCCAGGACTGCCTCTGACCATATCCCTTGTTTAGTATCAATCAAGACAACCATACCTAAATCAAATCTCTTTAGATTTGAAAACTATTGGTTGGAACTAGAGGGCTTTATGGAGTGTGTGGAATCATCTTGGCTAACCCCATCTAGGAAGACTCACATTACTGCTAAGATTGCTGACAAGTTTAAGCATCTAAGAATGTGCCTTAAGAGATGGCAAATGAATGTTTCCAAGTTAAAATTGTTGATTAGCAAGTGTAATCATGTGGTCTTCCTTTTAGATGAGTTGGAGGAATGGAGGCCCTTGTTTAGACAGGAGTTCAATTTCAGGAAAATTGTGAAGGCTCATTTGGAAAAGCTTTTGCACCTGCACTGCATGTACTGGAAAAAGAGATGCACTATCAGGTATATTAAGGTTGGGGGTGAGAACACCAAGTTTTTTCATGCCATGGCCACTGAGAGGCACAGGAGAAATTCAATTGCTAGTCTTAAATTACCTGATGGCTCTGTGGTCTCTGACCATGATCAAATGTCTGGAATTATTTGGAGCTGTTTCAAGAACAGAATGGGCACTTCTAGAGGGATTGCAATGGGTTTTGATTTAGCATCTCTAATAATTCCAGTGGATGGCCTGGATTTGCTTACTAAGCCTTTTGAAAAAGAGGAAATGGATGATGTGGTCAAGCACATGCCTGTGGATAAAGCACCTGGACCTGATGGTTTTAATGGCCTATTTTTCAAGAGGTGCTGGCACATCATATCAGCTGATTTCTATGATCTGGCTCATGCTTTTCATGAGGGGACTGTAGTACTGGACAACATTAATAGCTCTTTCATTACTCTGATACCCAAGAAACTATCACCGGAGGAAGTGGGGGATTATAGGCCTATTTCTCTAACAAGCATGGGTCTGAAGTTCCTTTCTAAGATGGCTGCCAATAGGTTTCAGAGGATAATTATGAAATGCATTCATAAGAATCAGTATGGTTTCATTAAGAGCAGAACAATTCAGGATTGCATTGGTTGGACCTTTGAGTATCTGCATCAATGACATCAGTCAAAGAGGCCAATTGTGATCCTCAAATTGGACTTTGAGAAGGCTTTTGACTCTGTTGAGCATGAAGCTATCTTCCAAATCCTAAGGCACAAAGGTTTTAATGAAAAGTGGATACTATGGATGAAGCAGTTACTTGCCACTGGTACTTCTTCTGTCCTTTTGAATGGTGTGCATGGGAGGAAGTTTGTTTGCAAAAAAGGAGTTAGACAGGGGGACCCTGTTTCTCCTCTTCTCTTTGTGATAGCTGTTGATCTTCTGCAAACAGTGATCAATGATATGTTCAGCAAGGGGATCCTAAAGTTACCTATTCCCTTCCATGATCAAGACTACCCTATCATTCAATATGCCGATGATACTCTGATCATCCTCCCTGCTGACAGGCAACAACTTCTAGCACTGAAGGATATGTTGTTGGTGTTCTCTCAGTCCACAGGTCTTGATGTCAACTACCATAAATCTTTTATCATTCCTATAAATGTTGAAAATGCAGTCATGACTGAGCTTGCTTCTGCTTTTGGATGCCAAATTGGAAAGATGCCTTTTACTTACCTTGGTCTGCCTATGGGTACTACAAGGCCAAAGATGGTGGACTTTATGCCTCTTGTGGATTGTATGGAGAGGAGAATGACTGCCATCTCCTCCTTCCTTAATCAAGGTGAGAGGCTGCAGTTCTTAAATTCTGCCTTGTCTTCCATGCCAATCTTCTTTATGGGCAGCCTGGCTGTTCCTGCTGGAATCCTCAAGCAGTTGGAAAGAATTCAAAGGCAATGTTTGTGGAGAAAAAATAGGGAGGAGCCTGCCCCATCTCTTGCTGCTTGGGATTTGATTTGTAGACCAAAAAACAAGGGTGGTCTTGGTATTTTGAACCTGGGTGTTCAAAACGTGGCTTTGCTTCTCAAGCATGCTAGTAACTTTCTCAATAGGAAATACCTACCTTGGGTGTCCTTAATTTGGGACTCATATTATCATGAGGGCATGCCCCAAGGAACAACTTCTTGTGGCTCTTTTTGGTGGAAGGATATTTGTAAGGTCTTGCAGAATTTTAGGGACTGCTCCTGGGTGCAGGTCAATGCTGGGGACACTGCTCTCTTTTGGTCTGATAACTGGAATCTTGGCAATGAAGTTTCTAGCTTGCAGTCTAGATTCCCAAGATTATTCTCTTTTGCCAAGGATCCATGGATTTCTGTTAAGTCCATCTTCAATTCAATAGACTTGTACCAACACTTTCACCTACCTTTGTCTGCTCAAGCTTTTGATGAGCTAAACCTGATAAGAAATATGTTGGTCTCCCATACAAGAGATGACACTTGTAAGGATTTATGGTTCTGGCAGGGCTCTTCAAAGGTTTACAAACCTAAGCTGTTCTATGGTCATGTTTTTCAGAATGAAACATTCAACCACTTGCTGTGCTGGATCTGGAAATCCTCTTGCACTATCAAGATCAAGGTTTTTGCATGGATGCTCATCATGGATAGACTCAACACTAAGGATATGGTTGATAGAAGGCACTGGCACATGGATGATGGTGTTACTTGTAGGCTATGCCCCCTTCAAGTGAGAGAAACCAGAGACCATCTCTTCTCTAATTGCAATTTCAGTGTCAGAGTTTGGAATTATTTGCAGATCGATTGGTCGGCTAGAACTTCAATGTCTGACCTAGTCATCCAGGCAAGGAGAAGTTTTGATAAGCCCTTTTTCAATGAAGTAGTATTTATTGCCTGCTGGAATATCTGGATCATCAGAAATGCCAAAGTGTTCAGAGGTGAGAGGGCAAGTTTCAACAAATGGAGAGGAGCTTTCAGGCATGATCTTTCTCTGATGCAGCATCGAATCAAATCTGGATACAAGGATGAGTTACTCAAGTG
Source organism: Triticum aestivum (assembly GCF_018294505.1). Lineage (NCBI taxonomy): Eukaryota > Viridiplantae > Streptophyta > Magnoliopsida > Poales > Poaceae > Triticum > Triticum aestivum. The sequence continues at coordinate 504,598,872 of NC_057794.1, forward strand.
GATTTCTTTCTTGCCACCTTAAGTTTTAGCCTTTTCTTTTTTTTCATTTTGTTTTTCTCCGCTCCTTTTGGTTACCTCTTGTAATCATGTTGTTGTAACTGTTGTCTGGCTTTAATAATAAAGTTTTGATATGCTGTGGGGGTTTTCCCCACAGTTCACAGTCAAAAAAAACATGTATAAGTCATGAAGAAAGCAATAGCAACATACTAAACGATCGGGTGCTAAGCTAATGGAATGGGTCATGTCAATCACATCATTCTCCTAATGATGTGATCCCGTTAATCAAATGACAACACATGTCTATGGTTAGGAAACATAACCATCTTTGATTAACGAGCTAGTCAAGTAGAGGCATACTAGTGACGTTTAGTTTGTCTATGTATTCACACAAGTATTATGTTTCCGGTTAATACAATTCTAGCATGAATAATAAACATTTATCATGATATAAGGAAATAAATAATATCTTTATTATTGCCTCTAGGGCATATTTCCTTCAGTCTCCCACTTGCACTAGAGTCAATAATCTAGATTACACAGTAATGATTCTAACACCCATGGAGTCTTGGTGCTGATCATGTTTTGCTCGTGGAAGAGGCTTAGTCAATGGGTCTGCTACATTCAGATCCGTATGTATCTTGCAAATCTCTATGTCTCCCACCTGGACTAGATCCCAGATGGAATTGAAGCATCTCTTTATGTGCTTGGTTCTCTTGTGAAATCTGGATTCCTTTGCCAAGGCAATTGCACCAGTATTGTCACAAAAGATTTTCATTGGACTCGATGCACTAGGTATGACACCTAGATCGGATATGAACTCCTTCATCCAGACTCCTTCGTTTGCTGTTTCCGAAGCAGCTATGTACTCCGCTTCACATGTAGATCCCGCCACGACGCTTTGTTTAGAACTGCACCAACTGACAGCTCCACCATTTAATGTAAATACGTATCCGGCTTGCGATTTAGAATCGTCCGTATCAGTGTCAAAGATTGCATCAACGTAACCATTTACGATGATCTCTTTGTCACCTCCATATACGAGAAACATATCCTTAGTCCTTTTCAGGTATTTCAGGATGTTCTTGACCACTATCCAGTGATCCACTCCTGGATTACTTTGGTACCTCCCTGCTAGACTTATAGCAAGACACACATAAGGTCTGGTACACAGCATTGCATACATGATAGAGCCTATGGCTGAAGCATAGGGAACATCTTTCATTTTCTCTCTATCTTCTGAAGTGGTCGGGCATTGAGTCTTACTCAATTTCACACCTTGTAACACAGGCAAGAATTACTTGATCCATTTTGAACTTCTTCAAAATTTTGTCAAGGTATGTGCTTTGTGAAAGTCCAATTAAGCGTCTTGATCTATCTCTATAGATCTTAATGCCCAATATGTAAGCAGCTTCACCGAGGTCTTTCATTGAAAAACTCTTATTCAAGTATCCCTTTATGCTATCCAGAAATTCTATATCATTTCTGATTAGTAATATGTCATCCACATATAATATCAGAAATGCTATAGAGCTCCCACTCACTTTCTTATAAATACAGGCTTCTTCAAAAGTCTGTACAAAACCAAATGCTTTGATCACACTATCAAAGCGTTTATTCCAACTCCGAGAGGCTTGCACCAGTCCATAAATGGATCGCTGGAGCTTGCACACTTTGTTAGTTCCCTTTGGATCGACAAAACCTTCCGGCTGCATCATATACAACTCTTCTTCCAGAAATCCATTCAGGAATGCAGTTTTGACATCCAACTGCCAAATTTCATAATCATAAAATGCGGCAATTGCTAACATGATTCGGACAGACTTAAGCATCGCTACGGGTGAGAAGGTATCATCGTAGTCAATCCCTTGAACTTGTCGAAAACCTTTTGCGACAAGTCGAGCTTTGTAGACAGTAACATTACCGTCAGCGTCAGTCTTCTTCTTGAAGATCCATTTATTCTCAATTGCTTGCCTATCATTGGGCAAGTCAACCAAAGTCCACACTTTGTTCTCATACATGGATCCCATCTCAGATTTCATGGCTTCAAGCCATTTTACGGAATCTGGGCTCACCATCGCTTCTTCATAGTTCGTAGGTTCATCATGATCTAGTAGCATGACTTCCAGAATAGGATTATTGTACCACTCTGGTGCGGATCTTACTCTGGTTTATCTACGAGGTTTAGTAGTAACTTGTTCTGAAGTTTCATGATCATCATCATTAACTTCCTCACTAATTGGTGCAGGTGTCACAGAAACCGGTTTCTGTGATGTACTACTTTCCAATAAGGGAGCAGGTACAGTTACCTCATCAAGTTCTACTTTCCTCCCACTCACTTCTTTTGAGAGAAACTCTTTCTCTAGAAAGGATCCATTCTTAGCAATAAATGTCTTGCCTTCAGATCTGTGATAGAAGGTGTACCCAACTGTCTCCTTTGGGTATCCTATGAAGACACATTTCTCCGATTTGGGTTCGAGCTTATCAGGTTGAAGTTTTTTCACATAAGCATCGCAGCCCCAAACTTTTAGAAACGACAACTTTGGTTTCTTGCCAAACCATAGTTCATAAGGCGTCGTCTCAACGGATTTTGATGGTGCCCTATTTAACGTGAATGCGGCCAGTTCTAAAGCATAACCCCAAAACGATAGCGGTAAGTCTGTAAGAGACATCATAGATCGTGCCATATCAAGTAAAGTACGATTACAACGTTCGGACACACCATTACGTTGTGGTGTTCCGGGTGGCGTGAGTTGCGAAACTATTCCGCATTGTTTCAAATGTAGACCAAACTCGTAACTCAAATATTCTCCTCCACGATCAGATCGTAGAAACTTTATTTTCTTGTTACGATGATTTTCAACTTCACTCTGGAATTCTTTGAACTTTTCAAATGTTTCAGACTTATGTTTCATTAAGTAGATATACCCATATCTGCTTAAATCATCTGTGAAGGTGAGAAAATAACGATATCCGCCACGAGCTTCAACATTCATTGGACCACATACATCTGTATGTATGATTTCCAACAAATCTGTTGCTCTCTCCATAGTACCGGAGAACGGCGTTTTAGTCATCTTACCCATGAGGCACGGTTCGCAAGTACCAAGTGATTCATAATCAAGTGGTTCCAAAAGTCCATCAGTATGGAGTTTCTTCATGCGCTTTACACCGATATGACCTAAACGGCAATGCCACAAATAAGTCGCACTATCATTATCAACTCTGCATCTTTTGGCTTCAACATTATGAATATGTGTATCACTACTATCGAGATTCATCAAAAATAGACCACTCTTCAAGGGTGCATGACCATAAAAGATATTACTCATATAAATAGAACAACCATTATTCTCTGATTTAAATGAATAACCGTCTCGCATCAAACAAGATCCAGATATAATGTTCATGCTTAACGCTGGCACCAAATAACAATTATTTAGGTCTAATACTAATCCCGATGGTAGATGTAGAGGTAGCGTGCCGACTGCGATCACATCGACTTTGGAACCATTTCCCACACGCATCGTCACCTCGTCCTTCGCCAGTGTTTGCTTAATCCGTAGTCCCTGTTTCGAGTTGCAAATATTAGCAACAGAACCAGTATCAAATACCCAGGTGCTACTGCGAGCTCTAGTAAGGTACACATCAATAACATGTATATCACATATACCTTTGTTCACCTTGCCATCCTTCTTATCCGCCAAATACTTGGGGCAGTTCCGCTTCCAGTGACCAGTCTGCTTGCAGTAGAAGCACTCAGTTTCAGGCTTAGGTCCAGACTTGGGTTTCTTCTCCCGCACAGCAACTTGCTTGCTATTCTTCTTGAAGTTCCCCTTCTTCTTCCCCTTGCCCTTTTTCTTGAAACTAGTGGTCTTGTTGACCATCAACACTTGATGCTCCTTCTTGATTTCTACCTCCGCAGCTTTTAGCATTGCGAAGAGCTCGGGAATTGTTTTATCCATCCCTTGCATATTATAGTTCATCACGAAGCTCTTGTAGCTAGGTGGAAGTGATTGGAGAATTCTGTCAATGACGCAATCATCCGGAAGATTAACTCCCAGTTGAATCAAGTGATTATTATACCCAGACATTTTGAGTATATGCTCACTGACAGAACTGTTCTCCTCCATCTTGCAGCTATAGAACTTATTGGAGACTTCATATCTCTTAATTCGGCCATTTGCTTGAAATATTAACTTCAACTCCTGGAACATCTCATATGCTCCATGACGTTCAAAACATCGTTGATGTCCCGGTTCTAACCGGTAAAGCATGGCACATTGAACTATCGAGTAGTCATCAGCTTTGCTATGCCAGACGTTCTTAACGTCTGTCAGTTGCATCAGCAGCAGGCCTGGCACCCAGCGGTGCTTCCAGGACGTAATTCTTCTGTGCAGTAATGAGGATAATCCTCAAGTTACGGACCCAGTCCGTGTAATTGCTACCATCATCTTTCAACTTTGCTTTCTCAAGGAACGCATTAAAATTCAACGAAACAACAGCACGGGCCATCTATCTACAATTAAACATAAACAAGCAAGATACTATCAGGTACTAAGTTCATGATAAATTTAAGTTCAATTAATCATATTACTTAAGAACTCCCACTTAGAAAAACAACCCTCTAATCTTCTAAGTGATCACGTGATCCAAATCAACTAAACCATAACCGATCATCACGTCAAATGGAGTAGTTTTCAATGGTGAACATCACTATGTTCATCATATCTACTATATGATTCACGCTCGACCTTTCGGTCTCAGTGTTCCGAGGCCATATATGCATGTGCTAGGCTCGTCAAATTTAACCTGAGTATTCTGCGTGTGCAAAAACTGGCTTGCACCCGTTGTAGATGGACTTAGAGCTTATCACACCCGATCATCATGTGGTGTCTGGGCACGACGAACTTTGGCAACGGTGCATACTCAGGGAGAACACTTTTTATCTTGAAATTTAGTGAGAGATCATCTTATAATGCTACCATCAATCAAAGCAAGATAAGATGCATAAAACATAAACATCACATGCGATCAATATAAGTGATATGATATGGCCATAATCATCTTGTGCTTGTGATCTCCATCTCCGAAGCATCGTCATGATCACCATCGTCACCGGCGCGAAACCTTGGTCTCCATCATAGCATCGTTGTCGTCTCGCCAATCTTATGCTTCTACGACTATCGCTACCGCTTAGTGATAAAGTAAAGCATTACAGGGCGATTGCATTGCATACAATAAAGCGACAACCATATGGCTCCTGCCAGTTACCGATAACTCGGTTACAAAACATGATCATCTCATACAATAAAATTTAGCATCATGTATTTACCATATCACATCACAACATGCCCTGCAAAAACAAGTTAGACGTCCTCTACTTTGTTTGTTGCAAGTTTTATGTCGCTGCTACGGGCTTAGCAAGAACCGTTCTCACCTACGCATCAAAACCACAATGATACTTTGTCAAGTTGCTGCTGTTTTAACCTTCGCAAGGATCGGGCGTAGCCACACTTGGTTCAACTAAAGTTGGAGAAACTGACACCCGCCAGCCACCTGTGTGCAAAGCACGTCGGTAGAACCAGTCTCGCGTAAGCGTACGTGTAATGTCGGTCCGGGCCGCTTCATCCAACAATACTGCCGAACCAAAGTATGACATGCTGGTAAGCAGTATGACTTATATCGCCCATAACTCACTTGTGTTCTACTCGTGCATATTACATCAACACATAAAACCTAGGCTCGGATGCCACTGTTGGGAAATGTAGTAATTTCAAAAAAATTCCTACGCGCACGCAAGATCATGGTGATGCATAGCAACGAGAGGGGAGAGTATTGTCTACGTACCCTCGTAGACCGGAAGCAGAAGTGTTAGCACAATGCAGTTGATGTAGTCGTACGTCTTCACGACCCGACCGATCAAGCACCAAAACTACGGCACCTCCGAGTTCTAGCACACGTTCAGCTCGATGACGATCCCCGGACTCCGATCCAGCAAACTGTCAGGGAAGAGTTCTGTCAGCACGACGGCATGGTGACGGTCTTGATGTTCTACCGTCGCAGGGCTTCGCCTAAGCACCGCTACAATATTATCGAGGATTATGGTGGAAGGGGGCACTGCACACGGCTAAGAGAACGATCACGAAGATCAACTTGTGTGTCTAGAGGTGCCCCCCTGCCCTCGTATATAAAGGAGCAGGGGGAAGATGTCGGCCGGCCCTTGGGGCGCGCCAAGGAGGGGGGAGTCCTCCTCCTAGTACGAGTAGGACTCCCCTTTCCTAGTCCAACTAGGAAGAGAGAAGGGGGAAGGAAAGAGAGGGAGAGGGAGAGGGAAAGAGGGGCCGCGCCCCCCTCCCCTACTCCAATTCGGACTCCCCATGGGAGGGGGCGCGCCACCTCCTAGACTGCTGCCCTCTCTCTCCCCTCAGGCCCACTAAGGCCCAATACTTCCTCGGGGGGTTCCGATAACCCTTCCGGCACTCCGGTTTTCTCCGAAATCACCCGAAACACTTCCGATGTCTGAATATAGCCGTCCAATATATCGATCTTTATGTCTCGACCATTTCGAGACTCCTCGTCATGTCCATGATCATATCCAGGACTCCGAATAACCTTCGGTACATCAAAATATACAAACTCATAATGAAACTGTCATCGTAACGTTAAGCGTGCGGACCCTACGGGTTCGAGAACAATGTAGACATGACCGAGACACGTCTCCAGTAAATAACCAATAGCGGAACCTGGATGCTCATATTGGCTCCTACATATTCTACGAAGATCTTTATCGGTCAGACCGCATAACAACATACGTTGTTCCCTTTGTCATCGGTATGTTACTTGCCCGAGATTCGATCGTCGGTATCTCAATACCTAGTTCAATCTCGTTATCAGCAAGTCTCTTTACTCATTCCGTAATACATCATCTCGCAACTAACTCATTAGTTGCATTGCTTGCAAGGCTTAAGTGATGTGCATTACCGAGAGGGCCCAGAGATACCTCTCCGACAATCGGAGTGACAAATCTTAATCTCGAAATACGCCAACCCAACATGTACCTTTGGAGACACCTGTAGAGAACCTTTATAATCACCCAGTTACGTTGTGACATTTGGTAGCACACAAAGTGTTCCTCCAGCAAACGGGATTTGCATAATCTCATAGTCACAGGAACATGTATAAGTCATGAAGAAAGCAATAGCAACATACTAAACGATCGGGTGCTAAGCTAATGGAATGGGTCATGTCAATCACATCATTCTCCTAATGATGTGATCCCGTTAATCAAATGACAACACATGTCTATGGTTAGGAAACATAACCATCTTTGATTAACGAGCTAGTCAAGTAGAGGCATACTAGTGACGTTTAGTTTGTCTATGTATTCACACAAGTATTATGTTTCCGGTTAATACAATTCTAGCATGAATAATAAACATTTATCATGATATAAGGAAATAAATAATAACTTTATTATTGCCTCTAGGGCATATTTCCTTTAGTGTGTTGTTGATTTCATCAAGTATCATCCCATCTCTTCAAATTTATTTTCAATTCCTTCCATTTACAGTAGGAGTGCTGTCCAAATTATATCATTCTTTTCCTTTCTCTATCTTGTTTTAACCGTACTGTTGTGCCTATCATTCCTCTTCTAACCAGACTCTCATCCAAGTGTTTTCATTTTGCCAAGTTCATATTATTGCCTTGTACATCCCGTTTCTACCGAAGTGCTTGCATGTACTTCTTGTCCATTGCAACCCCACTTCTTATGTCTTTCAACCTACAAGGTTCTAGTAATGTTCCTTGTTCCTCTTGTCTAATGGAGTGCTTTCAACTTTGTTCATCACCGTTGTATTCTTTCTTTCAAGTTTTCAACCTCTCAAGGTGCTTTGGTTTCACTCATTTTTCAAAGAAGCAACTTAGTTTTACCTCTTCCGTTTTCCCCGGTGCCAACCTAGATCTCGGGACGAGATCCTCTCGTAGTGGTGGAGTGTTGTGACGCCCCAAGACCGGAGCTTCAGATGCCTTCCAGGGTTTCTGAGATTCGTTGTGTGATTTGTTTTTGCTTGTCGCATTCATCATTGCATCATGTCATCATGTCTTTAATCTTTCCAACTCAACTAAATAAACCATATGGATCTTTGATCCATTTAAATTGAGGGAACTCACATGGTGGTTTCTCTTTAAAACATACCCTCCCGATATTTAGGGAGATATTATAAAATATTCCATTGTTTTGGAATTACCCATGAACCCACTTGCATATTAAATCCCTTGGCCTTTTCTTCTTCAAGTTTTGACTCTCTAGCCTTGCCAATATTTCTTTTACCATTTTCCGAAGCTCTACCAAAATTCTCAACATTTTTGGATACTCCTAAAATATCGTCCTAGTTCAAACCCATTTGAATTAAATTCAAATGAGTTTGAATTCTTATCGTTCGATCTTGGCCATTTCTATTTTCTTGGAACCAGCGCATTTTTGCGAGTCCGGGAAAATTATCCCCGTGCCCAAACTCTTTCTCTAACCTTTCTTTTCTTCCCTTTTTCTTTCTCTATTTTTTTCTGTTTTGAAAAGAGTAAGAGAGAGAGAAGGAGCCCAACAGCCAGCAGGCCTCCTGACCTTTTTTCCTATCCCCACCTATTTGGCCAAAGGTCCAGCCGCCGGCCTCCCTAGGCGCAACCCTCCCTCTCTACTGGGCCGGCCTCCCAAGGCCCACTCCCCCACCTAACCCTAGCCCACACCCTCTAGCCGATCCTCTCTTCCCCCTTCGTTTCCACCTAGCGCCGCCAGGAGATACACTCGATCTCCCTGTTCTTTCTCCTCCTAGTGCCCTCCTCTCGTCCTCTGCCTTGCACCGTCACCCAGAGAGGGAGAGAGAGGAGCGAGACCCCGCTGTCGCTGAGCGCCCGAGGAGAGGAGCTCCTCGAGCACCGGCCACCCTCAGCAGCCTCCTCCCTTCTCCTCCCCGCGCCTTCCCGAGTGCCATGGCCGCCGCCCGCTCCCTGCAGTTGCTGCCGTCCAACCTGCGCCGGTGACTTCCGCCTCCAGTCATTGCCGGCGAGCAAGCCACAGCCCGAGCGCTCCTCGCCATGCAGGCACCCCCATCCCGAACGCTCCTCGTCGCTTGCATCTTCTCCGGCAGCATCGCCGCGCCCGCACGCCTTTGGTGAAGCTTCGAAAGCCCCGTTGTCGTGGTTTTTTCATGGCAGATGTCCTCGTGGAAGGACTTAGTTGTGGAGCCATCGCTACGGGTTAGCTTAAAGGGGTTAAACCAGACAAGGGACACAAGAGTTTTATACTAGTTCGGCCCCTTCGATGAAGGTAAAAGCCTACATCTAGTTGTGTTGGTATTGCTAGGGTTTCGATAACCAGGGAGCGAATCCGCTTTGCCTGGCTCTCGAGTTGTTGTGTGTTGTTCCTAAACTGCTGCCGGGTCGTCCCTTTATATACACAGGTTGACACCCGTCGGTTTACAGAGTCCCGAGGCCGGATCATAAACGTATCCGGCTCGGTCTCTATCCTTCCTATCTTACAACGCAAGTTACATAAGAAAGTCGGTTTACATCTACAGGCCTTAACCCACCTTTGGGCCTTGTGCCTTCGTAAAGCGCCACCATCCTTACGTCTTCATGGGCTTCTAATCTTCACAGAGTTAACCCGGCTACCCCTGGCCGGTTTATGTCCAGTAGTAATATCCCCAACATTAGGCCCCAGATTGATTAGAACTTGTTCATGTCAATCTTCAACACTTAGAAAAATTCTCGCCCTAGCACCTTCGCATGGATCTTTTAAACCGTCGTGATGTCATCCTTCAGATCCGCAGTAAACTGCCATGATGTCACCTATTCGTTGAAGCCGAAGATGCCCTTTATTAATGAGTATCCAATCATCAAGGCGACAACCTTATTAAATATCCATTTTGAGCTCCTCAATTCTCGCGACTGTCGCTTATTTGTTCGCCTTATAAATAGGGCTAAGACCCCCCTTCCGTTTCCTCCGCTACCTCTTCATCTCTTCTTCCTCCTCACGACGCCCCTGCGCCCGAACGCCGCCGCCGTCAAGCTTCATCTTTGCCTCATCCTTGGCCGCTGCATCGACCTGAACGCTCCAGAGAACCGCGGCACACCTCCGCTACCTTAATAGCTTCGGTAAGTTTCCCCCCTTTCTTCATAGATCCACTTTAGGGTTTTCGTGTTCATCGGAGTTCGTCACAGCTCCGGTGGTGTTTTTCTCCTTTCTTCTCAGTAGCATCAAAAACTAGCTAGATCTGCTAGCTCTTTATGTGACTTAGTTCTTATCTGAACCTGATCATCCCCTTTATATAGAAGAAAACTCATCTGAATGATGAACTGATATCTGTAACTTAGTTCTTGAATATATTCTCATTTTCTGTCACCCCACAGATCTGAAATCACCATATAAATCTGTGAAACCTGTTTCCCGCACTTAGGTATTTTTCAGATCTGTACCCTTCACACCAATATAGGTGGTTTAACTTTTTGAAGTATGATAATCCTGCAGGTACCATTAGTCCCCTTTTAAACCGCCAATTTATTTATACTCTGGTTTTAACAATATGCATATACATCTGCCGCTGTTCATTCCTTATCATTCATAAATACCCTGTCATCGGTTTACCAATTTGCATATACTTGGATTCCTTTTCCTTGTTGTACTTTATGCATCACCATTAATGAATCATAAACCGGCATTATTTTCTTCCCGGCCTTTCACTTGCAATGGCCAAGCAGTTTTATTCCTGCAACTGGGTCCCCTCCCGGGTTACTGAGGAGCAACTCAACGGAATGGTCAAGATTGGCACCTTACCGAAGAAGAATGAGATCCGGTGGCGAGTTCCTGGGCCAGAAAATCCTCCCACCCCTAAGCAGGGTGAAGTAGTGGTGTTTGTTGATCACATAGGCCGTGGCTTTAAACCGTCCGAATCGAAAAAAATTCGAGATGTACTTGGTAGCTTTCAGCTCCATCCTTAAGATATTGGACCCAACTCAGTATCCAATATTTGCAACTTTCAAGTCTTTTGTGAAGCGTACCTTCAAGAAGAACCAACTGTTGAGCTATTCCGGGATTTCTTCCATTTAAACCGTCGCACTGAATTCATAGACGGACCCAATACAGAACTTGGCGGCATCTCAATTCAAAAAAGGAAAGAGGTTGAGTTTCCTCATGCCAAACTTCACAGTCACCCCAAAGAGTGGAATCAAACTTGGTTCTACTGAAGAGACACCTCTCCGGAAGACGAAAACCCTCTGCCAGATTACCGCGCTCACTGGCTTGCTAATAATCATTCACTTCCTCAACGACTAAGTGCCCAGGAACGGGCCTCGTACACAGCTCAACTCGCCAAGCCGAGAGCCTTCTTGGCCAACGGCTTAACAGGCGTGGACTTCGTACGTTGCTGGATATCCTGGAGCATTTTGCAGTTAAGTCGCCGCTCCGGGTTAATGTGTGAGTATACTGGTGACGTAGAAAACTCCCAACGCCATATCAATATTCAGCTAACAGATGAAGAAGTCACTGAATCTGTTAAGAAAATGTTGAATGAATCAGAAGCTGTCTGTAGCCAGACTGGGTTAAGCCCTTTCTATACGCAAAACAAACTGCCCACTGTAAGTATTGTTTGTGCTTCCGCTTTACACCTGATATTTTTGAACTGTGCAATCTTTGAATATCCCCTGCTCATGTTTAAACAGGGTGATGATCCTTTCTGGAAAAAGAAACCTCAAGAGAAAGCAGCGAAGCCTTCTCATCCTAAGACGAAAGCCATCAAGAAAACCACAAAGAGAAAAGCACCTGAACCCATCGGTTTCGAGCTTGATGACAACCCGGACGAACCGGAAGCAGAGGTAGAACTTGATTCACTTGGTTCACTTTTCATGCATCTCATTGACAATGATACTTATCAGGAGGACGTTGAGGGCAGCCAAGCTGACGATGCAGAGGTAATTATCCTTTCCTCCGGTTCAGATCCTCTGCCAACACAAAAAATCCATCAAGTAGTCTGGAAAGTAAGATTTTCTCACCCTCTTTCTCACTTGCATCCAACATTTATTTTGAAGAAGCAGCAGCACGAGGCTCGCCGCACAACTCGGCACAGCGGCCAAAAGGTTACTTCGACCGGTTTACCGGATACCCCGGTTTGAAAACACCGATCTGAGGTCTCACCCACTTCTGACACTTCTTATCCCAAGGCAGGTGAGGGAGTCCTAGATTAGGGGGTGTTCGGATAGCCGTACTATACCTTCATCCGGACTCCTGGACTATGAAGATACAAGATTGAAGACTCCATCCCATGTCCGGAAGGGACTTTCCTTGGTGTGGAAGGCAAGCTTGGCGATACGGATATGCAGATCTCCTACCATTGTAACCGACTTTGTGTAACCCTAACCCTCTCCGGTGTCTATATAAACCGGAGGGTTTTAGTCCGTAGGACAACATACACATCAACAATCATACCATAGGCTAGCTTCTAGGGTTTAGCCTCTCGATCTCGTGGTAGATCTACTCTTGTACTACCCATATCATCAATATTAATCAAGTAGGACGTAGGGTTTTACCTCCATCAAGAGGGCCCGAACCTGGGTAAAACTTCGTGTCCCTCGCCTCCTGTTACCATCCGGCCTAGACGCACAGTTCGGGACCCCCTACCCGAGATCCGCCGGTTTTGACACCGACATTGGTGCTTTCATTGAGAGTTCCTCTGTGTCGTCGCCGTCAGGCTCGATGGCTCCTACGATCATCGATAGCGATGCAGTCCAGGGTGAGACCTTCCTCCCCGGACAGATCTTCGTCTTCGGCAGCTTCACACTACGGGCCAATTCGCTTGGCCGTCTGTAGCTGATCGAAAGCTACGTCCCTAGCCGTCAGGTCAGATTTGGAAGTTTAAACTACATGGCTGACATCCGCGGGACTTGATCTTCGACGGATTCGAGCCACTGCCGAGCGCGCCACATGTCACGACGAGCATGATCTAGCTCTGCCGCCGAACAGTGCCCTGGAGGCCGCACCCGCATCGGCTCCGACCCTTAATTCGGAGCCAACTGCGCCGATCGAGGATGGGCGGTTGGACGCCACCTCGGGGGCTGCGACCCCAACGGCGATTGAGCCGAACACCAGCCCCGTACTCTGCGAGACTCGTGACTCCAAGGAGCCGAACTCCTCTCCGGACTCCGAACCCTCCGCGCCCCTGCCGATCGAATCCGATTGGGCGCCGATCATGGAGTTCACTGCCGCGGACATCTTTCAGCACTCGCCTTTCGGCGATATCCTGAAGTCACTGAAGTCTCTCTCTTTATTAGGAGAGCCCTGGCCGGACTACGGTCAGCAAGGTTGGGCTACGGACGATGAAGAAATTCAAAGCCCACCCACCACCCACTTTGTAGCCACTGTCGACGACTTAACCGACAGGCTCGACTTCGACTCCGAAGACATCGACGGTATGGACGCCGATGAAGGAGATGATGAAGAACCAGCGCCTACTAGGCCCTGGAAAGCCACCTCGTCATATGACATATACATGGTGGACACCCCAAAAGAGGGAGATGGCGATGGAACAGCGGAGGATGACCCCTCCAAGAAACAGCCTAAGCACCGGCGTCAGCGGCGCCGCTCAAAATCCCGCCAAAACAAATATGGTGATTCCACCACGGGAGATAATAATACTCCGGAAAGCGCCGAAGAAAACCCCCTCCAGCAAGATTTAGCACAGGAGGATGGAGAAACCAGCCCTCATGAGAGAGCGGCAGACAGAGAGGTCGAGGACGATAATTATATGCCTCCCTCCGAAGACGAGGCAAGCCTCGACGACGACGAATTCGTCGTGCCAGAGGATCCCGTCGAGCAAGAGTGTTTTCAACGCAGGCTTATGGCCACGGCAAGAAGCCTCAAGAAAAAACAGCAACAGCTTAGAGCTGATCAAGATTTGCTAGTCGACAGATGGACTGAAGTCCTTGCGGCCGAAGAGCATAAACTCGAACGCCCCTCCAAGAGCTACCCAAAGCGTAGGTTGCTACCCCAATTAGAGGAGGAAGCACTTGATGCGGCCGACCGGCCACCTCGTGGCCGTGACAGAGAGGCCTCTCGGCCCTCCACTCAAGCCGCACCCCGTACCAAGGCACGGGAATATGCACCGGACTTACGAGACATGTTGGAGGACAAGGCAAGGCAAACAAGATCGATCTACGGATCGCGTGGGCGCCCCACGGCTCGAGACGGTAACCGTCACGCCGGCCACAAATTGGGCAGGGCCGAACACAGTAGACAAGGCTCATTGGAGCTACGTCATGATATAGCCCAGTACAGAGGCGCTGCACACCCACTATGCTTTACAGACGAAATAATGGATCATCAAATCCCCGAGGGTTTCAAACCCGTAAACATCGAATCATATGATGGCACAACAGATCCTGCGGTATGGATCGAGGATTATCTCCTTCATATCCACATGGCCCGCGGCGATGATTTCCACGCCATCAAATACCTCCCACTCAAGCTTAAAGGACCAGCTCGGCATTGGCTTAACAGCTTGCCAACAGGATCAATCAGTTGTTGGGAGGACCTGGAAGCCGCATTCCTCGACAATTTCCAGGGCACTTATGTGCGACCCCCAGACGCCGATGACCTAAGTCACGTAATTCAGCAGCCAGAGGAATCGGCCAGGCAATTCTGGACACGGTTCCTAACAAAGAAAAATCAAATAGTCGACTGTCCGGACGCTGAGGCCCTAGCAGCCTTCAAGCACAATATCCGTGACGAGTGGCTGGCCCGGCACCTTGGACAGGAAAAGCCGAAATCTATGGCAGCACTCACGACACTCATGACCCGCTTTTGCGCGGGAGAAGACAGCTGGCTTGCTCGTAGCAACAATATGACCAAGAACCCTAGTAATTCGGACACCAGGGATAGTAGTGGCAGGTCGCGTCGCAACAAGCAGAAGCGCCGCATTAACGGCGACAATGCTGAGGATACAGCAGTTAATGCCGGATTCAGAGGCTCTAAATCCGGTCAGCGGAAAAAGCCATTCAAAAGGAATCCTAGGGGCCCGTCCAGTTTGGACCGAATACTCGACCGCTTGTGCCAGATACATGGCACCCCCGAAAAGCCGGCCAATCACACCAACAGGGATTGTTGGGTGTTCAAGCAGGCAGGCAAGTTAAACGCCGAAAATGAAGACAAGGGGCTGCATAGCGATGACGACGAGGAGCCCCGGCCGCCGAACAACAGTGGACAGAAGGGTTTTCCCCCACAAGTGTGGACGGTGAACATGATATATGCAACCCACATCCCCAAAAGGGAGCGGAAGCGTGCGTTAAGGGACGTATACGCGGTAGAGTCAGTCGCCCCAAAGTTCAACCCATGGTCCTCCTGCCCGATCACCTTTGATCGAAGACACCATCCCACTAGCATCCGTCATGGCGGATTCGCTGCATTGGTTCTAGACCCAATTATTGACGGATTTCATCTCACCAGAGTCCTTATGGACGGCGGCAGCAGCCTGAACCTGCTTTACCAGGATACAGTGTGGAAAATGGGCATAGATCCCTCGAGGATTAAGCCCACCAAAACGACCTTTAAAGGCGTAATACCAGGTGTAGAGGCCAACTGTACAGGCTCAGTCACACTTGAAGTGGTCTCCGGATCTCCGGATAATTTCTGAAGCGAGGAGTTAATCTTTGACATAGTCCCGTTTCGCAGTGGCTATCACGCACTGCTCGGGCGAACCGCATTCGCTAAGTTCAATGCGATACCACACTACGCATACCTTAAGCTCAAGATGCCAGGCCCTCGAGGAGTAATTACGGTCAATGGGAACACCGAACGCTCCCTTCGAACGGAGGAGCACACGGCGGCCCTTGCAGCGGAAGTACAAAGCAGCCTCTCCAGGCAGTTCTCCAGTCCGGCCACTAAACGACTGGACACCGTCAAGCGCACCCGGAGTAACCTACAACAAGACCGCCTGGCACGATCCGAGCAGGCGTAGCAATGCGGCCCCAACCCCAACCCTCGCAAAAAGGCGACACCAGTACTTTGCGTACATAACTACACTCTAGAGATACCATGGGTACAGGGGGAGGGGCACCATCACGGCACGCCCAAAACACGGCTTAAACCGTACCAGGGGCTGCCGATTTTTTAATTTTCTCTTACTTTCAGGACTCCATCCTTCGGAAGGCCTGTTCGGCAGTTCAATTGCCGCACAAATGATGCAAGAACCAGGGAAGCAGACAAGCCACGCTGCATTACGGAACTCCCAGGTGGTCTCTATCACGAGCAGTATACCTGTTCCGCATACTATTTCGTAGCTTGCCCCTGGAACGGACATGTTAACTAGTCCAACCTTCCACTTATCGCATTATTTGTATCGTTCTGCTTTGATCGCAACCCTTTTTAATAAACAATGCATAGCTTTCGTCTATTTTTGCATTACCTTTTTTCTTTATATATGTTCCTTAACGACATGTTGCACCCTTACACGTTGGTACGGCCAAAATACGCCAGGGGCTTTAGTACCCCTCAATATGGTGTGAGAAGTCCGAACACTTTAACAAGTGCGGCACCCCGAACTTATAGCATTATATGCATCGGCTCCGAATCATGTCTTGGGTCAATAGTTGGGTTTGCCCGGCTCCTATGTTTTGGTGCCTTACGTTCCGCTATATCGGCTAAGGTAGCACTAGGAGAACCACTGCGATTGTGCCCCAGTTGAGCTGGGTCGAGCACCTCAGTGGAGAAAGCTAAAACTGACTGTCATGATGAAGTGAGAGCTGGTCGCTGTTCGAGAGGTTTTTCGAGTCCCTAAAGACTTATGCCGCTTAGGGCGAGGAGCCGGCTCTGTCCGGCCAAGGCGTGGATAGCGCCCCGAACTCGGTCTTCCATATACCAGGGGCTTCGCCGAAATTTAAAATTATAGAATTCTATGGCTAAGTGAGAGTGTTCACGCATTATAGTCCGATTGCCTTGTTCGTTGGGCTGAGCGCCTCCCTCGAAGGACCCAAACAGGGAAAAAGAGCGCTCAGGTTTATCCCCGAACACCCTAGCACTAGCGGCACGGGGGCAGAAGCCGACGACTCGCCATCTCTCAGAATTGATAAACAGCCGCACAGAAGGTAATATTTTAAATTCAACAGCATTGCTTAACACATATAAACAAGTTTTCAGTGCACAGGACAAAACAAACAAGTTTCACTCAAAAATTACATCCCTAGAACATTCATCCGCCACAAGGCAGGCACCCTTCAGAACATCCTTATAGTAATTCTCGGGCTTGCGAAGCTCTTTCCCTGGCGGTGGCACGTCCTTCACAAGCTTCTCAGCATCCAGCTTGCCCCAGTGAACCTTAGCACGGGCAAGGGCCCTACGGGCACCTTCAATGCAGATGGAGCGCTTGATGACTTCGAGCCTTGGATAGGCCTCCACCAGCCGCCGCACCAGCCTGAAATAGCTCCCAGGCAGAGCCCCTCCAGGCCACAGCCGAACGATGAGGCCCTTCATGGCCTGTTCGGCCGTCTTGTGGAGCTCGACCAGTTGCTTCAGCTGGTCGCTCAGGGGCACGGGGTGTCCGGCCTCAGCATACTGAGACCAGAACACCTTCTCTGTTGAGCTGCCCTCCTTGGCTCGATAGAATGCGGCGGCATCAGATACACTCCGGGGAAGATCTGTGAACGCTCCTGGAGAGCTTCGGATTCGGGTAAGTAACAAGTAACTCACGTTTATGTGTTTGCTTTGCATAAAGAATGACTTACCCGCCGCTATCTTCTTCACCTCATCCAACTCCTGGAGGATCTTCTGGGATTCAGCCTTGGCAGACTTAGCATTTTCAATAGCCACTGCGAGCTCGGACGCTCGCGTCTTTGAGTCAAGCTCCAAACTCTCATGTTTTTCCATGAGAGCCTGGAGCTCTTGCCGCACCTTGCCAACCTCGGCCTCATACTTCTCCCGCTCGGTGCACTCCGAGGCCGCCCTCTTCTTGGCCTCAACCAGCGCTTGCTTAAGGGTCGCCACTTCAGACGTGGCCCCTACAATAGCCATGATAATCCTGTCATTCTTTGCAATTGCACCTTTTTTATATATTTAAAAACAAGGTATTTCTTACCTTCATTGTCCTCGAGCTGCTTCTTGGCACGCTCGAGCTCTTGCTCGGACCGCTCAAGGTTCTACTTTAGCATGTCCACTTCCGTAGTCAGTGCGGCAGACACAAGCAGAGAAGCCTGCATATGCATATTGACTCATTTTTGTTAGACACCTGCGAATTTTATTTGATCCTCTATTCGGCTTTTCTTCCCGAACGCCAAACAGAGCATCAGGGGCTACTGTCTATGCGGTAATATTATTTACACATTCTTTACTTACCTCAAAGCCTGTTAAAAGGCTAGTACAAGATTCAGTCAGTCTGCTCTTGGCGGACTGAACCTTCTGGAGCACCGCACTCATAATAGTGCGGTGCTCCTCGTCGATGGAGGCGCCTTGGAGCGCCTCCAACATATTGTCCGGCGCCTCCGGTTGGACGGGGGACACCGGCACGGTGGACTTGCTCCTCTTGGAAGGAGGTCCCCCGCCAGACTCTGGAACCTTTGAAGGTTCCGGAGCGGTGTCCGGCCTAGAGCCAGACTTGGAGCCCTGGGGGGTTTCATCCCCTTTACTCCTGGAGTCCGGGAGGTCGCCTTGCGGCGCCTCCAGGACCACCTCCTCCCGGCTTGGAACCTGTTGGGACAACACTTTGGTGTCGTCCGTAGGGCGGGGGGAGGAAGCCTTCGGAAGCGAGTTCACATCCAACGAGTCTAGTGAGCCACTCGACGACGCGTCGAGCCGGTCTTTGGGTGGGCTGCATAAACATATTCGACGTAAGGGAAAGCTGTGCAATAAACGAATACTATGAATTACTCTGGTATCCGGATACTTACAATTTTGCCAGGGGCTTGGCCCTGGGCTGCCACTCCTCTCCGCCGTCGTCAGCGTCGGTGGAGCAGTCCGGAGGAAGGGTTTTCCCCTTCTTGGACCCTCCGGCCTCCCCAGAGAGGTCGGCCTTCCTTTTCTTCTCTCCTCCCACTGGAGGGGGAGAGGTCTCTTATTCTTCCTCCTCGTCTTCATGGGAGGAATGCGCCTCGGAACCATCAGTTGATGGATCCGACACCTCCTGGCGCCGGGCACTCTTTTGAGTCCCCGCGGCTTTTTTGCGGCCTTCTTCTCCGGCACCACAGAGGGTGTTGGAACCAGCAGCTTCGCCAAGCGAACGTCCGCTTGGCCTTCGGGCAAAGGAGCCGGACAGTTGATCTGTCTGGATGTCACCTGCCAATCCTGTCAAAGGTAAGGGAGCTTAGATCCCGCATGGAGTCAAACGATGAAAAACTGATACCCTGTAAAAGGAAAAAACAGCTTACCGCGAGAGCGTGACGCTGCGCACTGAATCCGCGATCCTCGGTAGCGGATGCGGGAGCCTCGGCGCCCTTGAAAAGCACCTTCCAGGCATCTTCGTACGTCGTGTCGAAGAGCCTGCTCAGAGTTTGGTGCCGCGCTGGGTCGAACTCCCACAGGTTGAAAGCCCGTTGTTGACACGGGAGGATCAAGCGGATGAGCATAACCTGGACTACATTGACAAGTTTGAGCTTCTTGTCCACCAGGGTTTGGACGCATGTTTGGAGTCCGGTCAGCTCTCCCTTCTTACCCCACGACAGGCCAGTCTCCTTCCAGGAGGTGAGCCGTGTAGGGGGTCTGGATCGAAACTCAGGGGGTGCGACCCATTCGGCGTCGCACGGCTCGGTGATGTAAAACCACCCCGATTGCCACCCCTTCAGGGTCTCCACAAAGGAGCCCTCGAGCCATAGGATGTTGGCCATCTTGCCCACCATGGCGCCTCCGCACTCCGCCTGGTTGCCGCGCACCACCTTCGGCTTGACGTTGGAAGTCTTGAGCCATAGGCCTAAATGGGGGCGGATGCGGAGGAAGGCCTCGCACACGACGATAAACGCCGAGATGTTGAGGATGAAGTTCGGGGCCAGATCGTGGAAATCCAGGCCGTAGTAGAACATGAGCCCCTGGACAAATGGGTGGAGAGGGAAGCCAAGTGCGCGGAGGAAATGGGGGAGGAACACCACCCTCTCATGGGGCCTAGGGGTGGGGATGAGCTGCCCCTTTTCGGGAAGCCGGTACGCGATGTCGTTAGACAGGTATCCGGCCTTCCTCAGCTTTTTGATGTGTCCTTCCGTGATGGAGGAGACCATCCACTTGCCTCCCGCTCCGGACATGGCTGGAGAAGGTTGAGGTGGGGAGTGCGGACTTGGGCGCTGGAGCTCGAGTGTGCAAGAATCGATAGGCGAAGGAAGCAGAAGGCGTAGGTGAAAAGGTGGATCCTTATCCCCTTATATGGGTGGACGCAACTACATGTCCCCACCAGCCTGGTAAAACTTGCTTATCTCCAAGCGCCGTAATCAATGGCACGATTGGGTTACCCACGCCCGTATTGATGAGGGGACACGATCTCTGCTTTAACAAGACGTGCCAAGGAAACCGCCTCGCATGACGCGCTGAGGTGGGATAATGAAACGACTCGGATAAAGGCTTGGCCGTGGTGTGTCACGCTATGGAATACTTCAGCAGATTAGATTTGTGTAAATATTATTCTCTCTATGGCAATATGAGGAAACTTATTTTGTGAAGCCGGACACTATCTTTGTGTTCAAAAATCTTCTATGAAGTACTTGGAGGAGGAACCCGCCTTGCAATGCCGAAGACAATCTGCGCGCCGGACTCGTCATCATTGAAGCCTGGTTCAGGGGCTACTGAGGGAGTCCTGGATTAGGGGGTGTTCGGATAGCCGGACTATACCTTCAGCCGGACTCCTGGACTATGAAGATACAAGATTGAAGAATCCGTCCCATGTCCGGAAGGGACTTTCCTTGGCATGGAAGGCAAGCTTAGCGATACGGATATGCAGATCTCCTACCATTGTAACCGACTTTGTGTAACCCTAACCCTCTCCGGTGTCTATATAAACCGAAGGGTTTTACTCCGTAGGATAGCATACACTGGAACAATCATACCATAGGCTACCTTCTAGGGTTTAGCCTCCTCGATCTCGTGGTAGATCTACTCTTGTACTACCCATATCATCAATATTAATCAAGAAGGACGTAGGGTTTTACCTCCATCGAGAGGGCCCGAACCTGGGTAAAACTTCGTGTCCCTTGCCTCCTGTTACCATCCGGCCTAGACGCACAGTTCGGGACCCCCTACCCGAGATCCGCCGGTTTTGA
Organism: Triticum aestivum; assembly: GCF_018294505.1. NCBI lineage: Eukaryota > Viridiplantae > Streptophyta > Magnoliopsida > Poales > Poaceae > Triticum > Triticum aestivum. The sequence goes on from NC_057794.1 coordinate 504,620,139, forward strand.
CACCGACAACAGGATATTTTCGACAACCTCTTAATCCGTCCGATTCAAATTATCAGGTGACACCTCCTTCATCCTATGGCAAGTCAACAACGACCCAACTCCCTCCTCTCAAAACCGTGGCTGGGTAAATATTTCAACCCAATCTTTTGATGTTTCACACTTTATATGCTATGCTAACCTTTGCATCTTGTTTTGTTTTAGCGCCAAAGCCAGACCCAGTAAAAAGGCTCGGGTGAATAATCCGCCCGAAGACCATGTGGTTATTGAACCGGAGCAAACTACAGAACCGGAGGGTCCAAATACTAAGGCCACATTTGATGAACCACCCCCTCAAGATCATAATGCTGATGAACAAGCAGAAGTTGATACTGCTGTGCCAGATGATTAACTGGAAAATCCAATCTGGACTGATGACATACCTTCTAGTCCAGTGAGAATGACTGATATTCCATTAACTCCAGAAAAGGTTGCTGGAGACAAAGAAGGCGAGGTTATCATTACTGGTATTGGTCACACCTCTACTGGTCATCCTGTTATTTTGGCGAAACATAGTGCTAAGGAAGATCGTGCTGCTATGGAGAAAGGCAAATGGAGCACCGAGTTGTCCAGCTATGCTCATCTTAGTGCTCAAGAACTCCACTCTGGTTTTCTAAACCGTCTGCACTCAAACCGTGACTATGAAGCCGGTTTGGTGAATCTAATGAAGGAGCGCTATGAGGTATTTTCATCACTTTTCCTTTTGTAAGTCCAATTTGTAAGTATGAACTCAAGTATCCCTCAAGTGCCGGTTTAGGATGGTAATCATAAATCGGGACTTTGTAATATCTCAACCCTTGCATACTTATCCTCCATATGTCAGGTGATCCTTTGAAATAAACCGGTACTTTATCGTTGTATTCCTATAGTTTTCCTCTGTGTAGTCCCCAAGGGTCGGTTTATCTTTCCAAGGTGAACTGGTATTTTAACCAATGCTACAATTTGAACAAATATACATTAGCCCCCAAGTGTCAAGGATAATGCTTTCATTGTACTTGAGACTTGCAAAAAAAATTGATGATAGAGCAAATAGGCATTAGCCCCCAAGTACAAAGTGCATAACTTGTTATACGCTTGGTACTTTAAATACATATAGCCCATTGATGATATATTGTGCCTTTGTAGGCCGAGCTGAGTAAGAAGGATGCTCAAACCGCTGACCTTCAGGAGAACATTAAATCTCAGCAAGCGAAGGCTTCCAAGGCCAAGGAAGAATTGACTAATGCCTTAGCAGCCATGGAGAAGCTGAAAGAAAATTTTAACAAAGAGCGTGCAGACTGGGAGACAGAGAAGGCCGGTTTAACAAAGAAGGCCGAAGATGCAGAAGTAGCCCTAAAGCCGGTGGTTGAAGAACTAACCGGCTTAAAACGGCAGATTAATGCCATGACCTCTGCTATATTTGGTGAGTATCCGCATATGAAGGATTTTCCAATCCATAATATCTTATCAAAGACCGGTTTATTGATGTCTAAAAGTGCCAGGGACCTGCATTACTCATCTGGGCTCCGACATGCGGATGAAGCTTAAAGCGGACTATACTTTGATAGAACAGCTGTATTCTAGTTCCCAATGATCCATTTGCACTGCAGCGTATAACAAGCCTCCTCCAACGCTGATAAAAGAGACCATCGAAAAGCTGGCCATGATGCCTGCTCGGTTGGATGAACTGAAGAGATCAGCCGCAAGGTCAGGTGCGCTGACCGCGCTAATCCAGGCCAAGGCGTGGATTCCAGATCTTGAACTGGCAGATATCGGCCAAGGCTACCCCAGCGTGAAGTAAGATGGCACAAATTTGAACAACGATGGTCTCCGAAGGCTGACAAAGGAAATGCGGCCTATAGCGAGCAAATTGGCAGATGACACAGATCTATCTCATTATCAACCGGTTTATGATGTTGAGGGGAAAAGACAGCCCGTGCCGATTCATGATGTAGAAGATCTTGTTCCGCCGATTCATAAGCATACTTATGCCCCTGACATTGACCCTTCCAACCTTATTCATGAAGAAGCCGTTTTTCAAGCCTTAACTGGAATTGATTGGTCAACGATTGATTTCCAGCGACTGGGTAGGGATGCGGAGAATGCGACCGCTCAAGATGACCCTCAATCGTCAAGCCGTCTAGATGAGGAATCATAAACTAGGGGCCGGTTTATCAGCTACAGTCTGCCACTCCTATTAAAACAATTATTCAATTTGTGATGTTTAAAGCGCCTTGTAATAGGATAGCGTGAACACTTTATCTGTCATGCCATCGAGCATGTTTGCTTCGCTTGATACTGAGAACTTGCCATGCCTTTGGTATCTATTATATGCATAGTCCAATATGGATTTTGTTTAACTTGTTCCTGCATATAAGAACTTGAAAGTGTCCTAGTGTTTTACCACTGGACGGGTCATGATGCCCAAAAAATATATACATAAGTTGGATGGATAACCAAGATTTTAATAACCGGATATAAAATAGATAATACCCATGATAAATCTCATTGGCTGACCAACTGTTGGTATAGTGAGGGTGAAAACACCAATCTGGAGTATTGATGACTCCTTTCCCTCTTGTCGGTTCATATAAAAACCATACCGGGTTATGATAACCACCGGTTTGTTCGTATAATGCTGGTGACCTCTAGTCAAAACCAGACCGGAGCAACTTACTGCCGGTTTAGAACTGATCATGTACTAACAACTGAGCGTTGAAAGCCATTCCGGGTTGTAATAAACACTGGTGACGGAGTCCTGGATTAGGGGGTGTCCGGATGGCCAGACTATACCTTCAGCCGGACTCCTGGACTATGAAGATACAAGATTGAAGACTCTGTCTCGTGTCCGGAAGGGACTTTCCTTGGCGTGGAAGGCAAGCTTGGCGATACGGATATGAAGGTCTCCTACCATTGTAACCGACTTTGTGTAACCCTAACCCTCTCCGGTGTCTATATAAACCGGAGGGTTTTAGTCCGTAGGACAACGTACACATCAACAATCATACCATAGGCTAGCTTCTAGGGTTTAGCCTCCTCGATCTCGTGGTAGCGTGCAAATCTCAGATCTAAAATATCTCGGTTGACTTTTTGCCCCGAAACCCTAGCTATTTTGCGTTTTTCATCATGTTGTATCTCCGCATCTGTAGCTCCGTTTTGGGCATTTAGCATATCAAAATGTTCGCCTCAGGGAGTACATCATTTCATCTCATTGCATCATTTTCATTTGAGTTCATCTTGATGCCCGAAATTCTGCTGGAAGAATGCTATTTGAGATAATTGTCAGATTTGCTGCTCTAAATAGCTATTTGTCATTTTCTGCCATGATTATTGTGTGCATGATATGCCCCTGAGCTCTACATATGTTTTGTTATATGCTTTGCCAACTTTCTAGAGGTGCAACCCATGTATTTTTGTGATGTGTGTGGTGACTAGCACAAGCTTGCAAAGTGGTGCATTCGTTAATGCTGATTTCGGGGACTTAGCAATTCCACTAAGTCCTTGATCTGTTTATTTCAATATGCCATATGTTCATGTTGTTTCCTAGTGATCCGTGCCTCTTTTGAGGATGATTAGTAAGGATGTTTTATTAATCTTGTAGTGCTCTATCCATCCATGTCTTTGTTTGCAATTATGGAGCACCCTAGCTTGACTCAATCGAGCTCTACTTTTGCTATTTCGTGAATCTGGGCAGATTGTCTACTTGTTAGCGATTTTGCCGAGGATGTTGTAGTTGATCCGTGCATTCTATGTTATTGTTCTTGCCATGTATAGCTTGTATAATGTGTATTATTGATGGGTGTATGCTTAGATTGTCATGACTTGCTCTGTAGTGAGTGCATCGAGCTCGTAAACATGCCTACTTGATATCTGATTTTGCATGCTCCAGCTTTCACTAAGTCTGTGATCTGATTATGTTTTTGCCATGTTCACATGCTTGCAAATGTATTTTCTGATCCCTTTTGGCTCAAGGTCACTAAGGTATTTTTGTTAAGATCTTTGAGTAGCTCCATGCCATGCTTTACTTTGCCATGTTCAGGTCCTGTAGCATATAGTTTTCATGCTACAAAGTGTGCTACCTGATCTGAAATTCCAGACAAGTGCTAATTTCACTAAGTCTGAGATCTGTTTAGCAAATGCATTTTTGCCATGCTTGTTTGTACCTGTTAATGGATGAATTGGCCGTAGCTCAGTGTTCATCTTTTGTTAAGCATCATGAATGGATCCCTTCCATGTATTTTGTTGTCATGTTTGGGTGCTGTAGCATGTTCATCTTGTTGCATTTAGATGGCTACTTGCTGTATATCGCAGACCGGTGCCATATTTGAATTGCTTGCCATTTCCAAACCGTGACTCCGATTTCGCCGTTCTTTATATCGTTTTCAAGCGATTTCACCTCACCTTTACAATGGCACACTTGGATTTCCATGTTGAGGCCAGATTCATTCATTCCTTGTCAAATCTTGCATATGCATCACATATCGCATCCCGCATAGCATACCATGTTTGCATCATGTTGTTTGAGCTTTGCACGTGGTTGATTGTGTTCCGTTTGCTTGTTTGTCTTGTTTGGGCAGAGCCGGGAGACGAGTTCACTAATGAGGAGCCCATTGAGTTTGCTTTCAAGGATCCAGTCAACTCTGACAACTTTGCAGGCAAGATGATCATACCCTCGAAATCACTACTATCTTTGCTTTGCTAGATGCTCGCTCTTTTGCTATGCCCATGCTACGATGCCTACCACTTCCTTATCTTGCCTCCCAAATTTCCATGTCAAACCTCTAACCCACCATGTCCTAGCAAACCGTTGTTTAGCTATGTTACCGCTTTGCTCAGCCCCTCTTATAGCGTTACTAGTTGCAGGTGAAGATTGCAGACCGTTCCTTGTTGGAACATTATTTACGTGCTGGGATATCATTATATTGCCTTGTTATCTTAATGCATCTATATACTTGGTAAAGGGGGAAGGCTCGGCCTCTCGCCTAGTGTTTTGTTCCACTCTTGCTGCCCTAGTTTCCATCATATCGGTGTTATGTTCCCGGATTTTGCATTCCTTACATGGTTGGGTGATAATGGGAACCCCTTGATAGTTCGCCTTGATTAAAGCTTTTCCAGCAATGCCCAACCTTGGTTTTAAAATTTGCCACCTAGCCTCTTTTTCCCTTGGGTTTCCGGAGCCCGAGGGTCATCTTATTTTAAGCCCCCCTGGGCCAGTGCTCCTCTGAGTGTTGGCCCGACCGAGCTGCCTGCGGGGCCACCTCGGGGAAACTTGAGGGTTGGTTTTACTCGTAGCTAGTCTCATCTGAGTGTGCCCTGAGAACGAGATATGTGCAGCTCCTATCGGGATTTGTCGGCACATTCAGGCGGTGTTGCTGGATTTGTTTTAACTTGTCGGGTTACCGAGTCTGATCGGAATATCTCGGGAGGAGGTCTATTCCTTCGTTGACCGTGAGAGCTTGTCATGGGCTAAGTTGGGACTCCCCTGTAGGGATTTGAACTTTCGAAAGCCTTGCCCGCGGTTATGGGCAGGTGGGAATTTGTTAATGTCTGGTTGTAGATAACTTGAACCTTAACTTAATTTAAATGAATCAACTGTGTGAGTTACCGTGATGGTCTCTTCTCGGGGGAGTCCGGGAAGTGAACACGGTGTTGGAGTAATGCTTGCCGCAGGTTGTTCTCTAGTTATTCGTTCGCGCTTTGCCTCCTCTTCTCGCTCTCTTTTGCGAACAGGATAGCCACCATATATGCTAGTCGCTTGCTGGAGCTCCACATATTTACCTTGCCTTACCTATAAGCTTAAATAGTCTTGATCGCGAGGGTGCGAGATTGCTGAGTCCCTGTGGCTCACAGATTACTTCCAAACCAGATGCAGGGCCTGATGACTCCATTCCAGATGACGGGCTTGAGCTCAAGTGGGAGTTCGACGAGGACTCACGTCGTTACTATGTGTCTTTCCCTGATGATCAGTAGCAGTGCCCAGTTGGGGCGATCGGGATCGTGTCGCATGTTGGGTTGATCTTTTATTTTGGCGCCGTAGTCGGGCCATGAGTGATTGGATGATGTAATGCTATTTATGTACTTTGATTGACATGGCGAGTGTAAGCCAACTATGTTCCTTCCCCTTCTATTATTTTTATTACATGGGATGTTGTGAAGATTGCCTAACTTGCGACATTGCTTTCAATGCGGTTATGCCTCTAAGTCGTGCTCCGACACGTAGGAGATATAGCCGCATCAAGGGCGTTACAGAAAGGAACCCCTAACGGAACTATTCTCCCTGGAAGATGTTTCTTACTAACCATGTAATATAACATAACTAGTCGGGCACTTGTCTGTTCAAGCACTAATGACCCCTATGCCTGGTCTCCATGCATTCCCCGGTTCCTATATAACCGCATGGGAATTCGGACACACTCCGGACCGTCAGGTCCCGAGGCTGAAGCGAAAAGGTCGGCCACGACAAATGATCTACAATCCGGCTAGAAGGCATTATAAATGTCAATTAAATTACATAGTCATTTTGACTGATTGTATTCCTCTTCAATACCATCTAACAGGCTGTCTAATTTACAGTCCTGCTGGGAATACTTTGCGGCCAACTCTACTTGGATGTATACTAAGCTTACAGGTATCTCCTTCCCATCGGGCCCTACAGGACCGACCTCGGCCATGTGGTTGGGGTCAGCCTTTGCGTACCGCGTCTTCACCATGGCCGAGGCCTCCCTAGCGCCTTGATGGCAGGCCGATATCTTCCACAATCGGAAGTGCCGCCGTGATCCCTTTAGCTTCTCCGCAAGCTCTCCAAGACCTTTGGGCATGGAGACGGATGGCCACAGGGCCTGGGCGACGCCTTGCATCGCCTGCCGAACTCGATCGAGCAGTTGCGAGAGCTCGGGAAGAAGGTCACCCGTAGAACCGGGCATCTCCTCTGCAGGACGACCTGTTAGTACACCTACAAACATTGCTCTGTTAGTCGACTTCCCCACCGAACTTTCTTTCAAAAGGTTCGTTCAAGCACTTACTAAATATGCCGTGCCGAAGCCGCTGATTCTCCTTCACGGAGTCTGACAGCTGGGCACGAACATCTTTCAGCTCGATGCCCAGCTTGGTGTTGGCATCTTGGAGATCGTTCTTCTCCCCCATCACCTTTATCAGCACCCTCTCACCAGCCTTTAGCTGGCGTAGGAGGTGTTGCCTTTCCGGATTCAATCCGGTGCCATCTGCAATTTCATTTGTCAGATTCGCACCAAAGCCGTGCTTCGCAAAATACTTATCTTTCGAAGTGTATATTACTAGAGGGGGTCTCCTTGGGCTCCCCTGCCGCGGCTAATGAGGCCTCAAGTTGGGCTTTGCACTCTTCCAGCTCCTTGGACAGTAGGGAATTCTTTTCCGTAAGAACCTGCATCACAAATGATCCTTAAATCAGTTATTCTCACTGTTTCAAGTCTCGGGGGCTACTTCTATATATATAATTACCAAAATTTTCTTACCCGTATGTCTTTTACATATTGCTCCGTGGCTCTGGCTAGACCATTTTGAGCGGCGCGAAGGTGCGCATCTCCCGAGTTGAAGGCATCTAACGCCCCTTGGGAGAAACAAGCGTCATGAAGAATTGTCCGGCGATGCCTGTGGTTCATGGCACTCTCCACCTCAGAGTTGGTGGCAGACAACCCGTCCACATCCTCCGTCGGAGGAGCGTCTGGCGCGCGCCTTGCGTTCGCCTCCGCCTCTGGACCAGGCTTTGGAGCCTGGGTGGTGGAGGCGCGAGCGGCAGCCTCCCCAGGTATAGTCCGGCGAGGTCTCTTTGTCCTGAAGAGAGCACGAGTGTCAATGTGCCTCAAAGGTATAACACCTGGTATAAGGGGGCGCGCCATACCTTTGCGCTGATGCCTCGGTCCGGACTGCACTTCTTTTCGGCCCACGGGGCCCTACGTCCCCTCGTTGGCTTGTCGCCGTAGGTTCAGCCTTCCGCCTTAAAAACCTCCCCTGCAAAGTTCGGTTGTAATCAAGAAACTAAAAACACGAGTGTGCGGACACCTATTCGGGGTACTGGAACTTCGATCTCAGTTACCTGGGGGGTCAGGATTAGCCCTGGGTAATCAACCGTAATGGCCACCAAGGCGTTGTCCTTGCTCAATTGATGGAACACTCCATCAATCAGCTCCATAGATATGTCCGGATCCTCTTGAGAGGCCGGGTCGAGGGACCGTCCTGGGTCCTCGGGTTGTGGAGGAGGGCTGCTTATTTCCTTAACAGCCCGGCGTAGTTCCTGTGTTGAAGTCGTCAGACCAAATATTTAACAATGGGAATACAAAACGGATGGACAAGTAAATACGGCCACTTACCCAGCTTGGGGGATTGTGCATGGAGAATCCACGCTGAGGGTTGACGCGGAGAAATTCCTCCTCTTCTCCCTTATACAAAGTGGACAAGATCTTTAGTAGAGCGGCATCTGAATCCGGCCCCTTACGGCCGTAGCGGGTGGCGTCGTCCTCCCCATTGAAGTCCCACATGGGGTGGCTTCTATAATGAAGCGGCTGCACCCCCCGCATAATGCATTCGGCCATAACCCCGATCATGGTTAGTCCGGAATGGGCTAACAATCTTATTCGGCCCATCAGGTAAATGATGTCCCTGTCACTTTCCCTCTGAGGGCTCCGCGGGCGCCAGCTTAGGCGCTTCTTTAAGGGAGCGCTGTTGAATTCAGGGAGGCCGATCCGGACAGGATCCAGCAACGGGACGTCTTCTATATAAAACCATTCCGAGGGCCAGTCTTCGGACGCCTTCTTTGGGGTTCCGGACAGATATCCGGTCTCGGCGATGCGCCACACTTCGGCTCCACCCACTTGATACATTGACCCCTTCTTGGAACGGGGCACGATGCAGAATAGCTCCTTCCACAGTCCGAAATGAGCTTCAACACCCAAGAACAGCTCGCAGAGGGCTACAAAGCCCGCGATATGCAATACTGAAGCAGACGTGAGATGATGTAGCTGGAGGCCGTAGAACTCCAGCAGCCCCGGAGAAATGGATGGATTGGAAATCCGAGCCCCCTTATTAAGTAAGGGACGAGGCACACCCACTCTCCTTTGGAGGAATTAGGGGCATTCTCTGCTTGCTCTCCGCCGTTGTAGACAGCAAGACCGGCTCGAACCGGGACCATATAGGCTGGGGGAGAAATCCCTTGGTCTGGAGCGTCTCTCCCAATATCAAGGCTTAGGGCTGGAAGGGCGAGGGGAGGAGTTGCGACGGCTGGCCATGGTGGAATGGACCTTTGTCGGAGGCACTCTGATGAACACTCGCGGAGGGGGGAAGGTGTGGATTGGATCTAAATCCTCGTCCCCTTAAATAGGGCAGCTCCTTTACGCGGCTAGGGGTGTGAATGAAAAAACACTCAGACTTTTCATATTCGTTTGACACGTGGGAAGTGGCCATTATTGGGCGTAGAAGCCAAGGAGCGCAAGCATCTACAAGAAACTAGACTTTATTCAATAGGTACACGGAATTTGGAGGAGAACCCGCCTTGCAATGCTGAAGACGAACTGCGCGCCGGACTCATCGTCATTCAAGCCTGGTTCGGGGGCTACCGAGGGAGTCCTGGATTAGGGGGTGTCCGGATGGCCGGACTATACCTTCAGCCGGACTCCTGGACTATGAAGATACAAGATTGAAGACTCCGTCCCATGTCCAGAAGGGACTTTCCTTTGCGTGGAAGGCAAGCTTGGCGATACAGATATGAAGATCTCCTACCATTGTAACCGACTTTGTGTAACCCCAACCCTCTCCGGTGTCTATATAAACCAGAGGGTTTTAGTCCGTAGGATAACGTACACATCAACAATCATACCATAGGCTAGCTTCTAGGGTTTAGCCTCCTCGATCTCGTGGTAGATCTACTCTTGTACTACCCATATCATCAATATTAATCAAGCAGGACATAGGGTTTTACCTCTATCGAGAGGGCCCGAACCTGGGTAAAACTTCGTGTCCCTTGTCTCCTGTTACCATCCGGCCTAGACGCACAGTTCGGGACCCCCTACCCGAGATCCGCCGGTTTTGACACCGACAACCGGTTTATCAGAAAATATTCATAAATCCCTTATCAAAAGATGTTTAAAAACAGCAAATCCAAAAGAAATATGCAAGGCTTTTCATGGGCTGCCAGGCCCTAAATCGAGGCTTTTCATGGGCTGCCAGGCCGCTGAGTTAAACCAATTTTCAAAGCCTTTTAAGATGGACCTCAATCTTTAACCAATCATCGTTTTAACTTTGACTAGTTCAAGGTCTATGAGATTGACTTGGCAAACGTTCGATGGGTCATACCAGGTTTACCTAGATGGAGTGGCTTACTTAAAAAGGTAGGATAACCCGGGGTTTTAGGTGAATACACCTGGCTTCCAAGGCTGGCTTGATAGCCTATTACGAGGGTGCAAGCTCATTGTTCTTTGAGAAGCAAGGAGCCCCCGAGTAATATTTGAGCTATGCTCAGTGGTTACCTATGTTTGAGTTGTGCTTTATGCAACAGACTCTCTTTGGTTCCACATAATTTCATTTTGGCTGTAAGCCTATCAAAAGGTGTAGCTATGGTGTAAATACAACCAAGCCCCCTAGTGATTTCCCTTTTTGGACTTAAGCCGATCAAGAGGTGTAGCTATGGTTCGAATACGACCAAGCCCCCTAGTGATTTCCTTTATATCTGTGTGGCTTTATAGGCTGGGTTAATAGAACTCCGCTTTGTAAGTAGAAGCCCCCATGGAACCACACATGATGTAAAAAAGAACAGAGATCCCGCTTTAGCTGAGGCTTCAATTTATTATATAATATATATACATTGTCATAAGTATGTACATAAGAAGAGCATGTGGCTCAAGTATAGTAAGGTCGAAGGAGAGCTATATTCCATGGCCGCTGGGTCTCCTCCTCCGATTTGCGTGAGTCTTTGTGCTCTGGAACATCGATAAGGTAGTATGACCCGTTGTGCAGGTTTTTGCTGACCACAAAAGGTCCTTCCCAAGGTGGGGATAACTTGTGCATATCGGTCTGATCCTAGATGAGTCGGAGCACCAGATCGCCTTCTTGAAAAGTTCTGGTCTTAACCCAGTGGCTATGATAACATCGGAGATCTTGTTGATAAATCGCCGACCGCACCGCTGCGAGATCACGCTCCTCATCTAACAGGTCCAGCGAGTCCTGATGTGCCTTCTCATTTTCAGCTTCAACGTAAGCCGCCACACAGGGTGAGTCATGACGGATGTCACTAGGGAGAACCGCCTCTGATCCATAAACCATGAAGAAAGGCGAGTAACCCATAGATCTGTTTGGTGTGGTGTTGATACGCCATAATACGGAAGGTAACTCTTCCACCCAACAACCCGGCGTCCGCTTTAAAGGAACCAGAAGCTGGGCTTTAATACCTCTCAAAATTTCTTGATTTGCCCTCTCTGCTTGACCATTAGACTGGGGGTGAGCCACTGACGCTACATCAAGCCGGATGTGCTCACGTTGAGAAAATTCCTCCATGTCACCCTTGGACAGATTAGTACCATTATCAATTATAATGCTTTGTGGAAAGCCAAACCGGGATATCACCTTTTTGATGAATTGGACAGCCGTGGCTGCATCACACTTACTAACTGGCTCTGCCTCTACCCACTTAGTAAACTTATCAACCGCCACCAACAGGTGGGTCTTTTTGTCCTTGGACCTCTTAAAGGGTCCAACCATATCTAGCCCCCAAGTTGCAAACGGCCAAGTGATTGGAATCATTCTCAATTCTTGAGCCGAAACATGAGCGCGGCGTGCAAATTTGTGACAACCGTCACACCTTTTAACTAAATCCTCGGCATTAGCATGAGCCGTCAACCAATAGAAGCCGTGAAGAAAAGCCTTAGCCACCAAGGACTTTGAACCGGCATGGTGACCACCATCTCCTTCGTGGATCTCACGCAAAATCTCACAACATGCTTGAGGAGACACACAACGCTAAATCGCTCATGTCACGCTGTAATGATGTAACTCCCCATTGATAATGGTCATTGACTTGGATTCCCGGATTATCTGTCGGGCCAAGGTTTAATCATCCGGTAACTCGCCCCGGTTCATGTAAGCCAGGTACGGGGCTGTCCAATCCGGTATAACATGCAAAGGCGCCACCAACTGGGCCTCCGGGTCAGGAATAGCCAACTCCTCCTCTGTGGGTATCTTAACCGATGGATTATGAAGTACGTCGAGGAAGACATTAGGTGGCACCGGTTTACGCTGAGAGCCTAGATGACTTAAAGCATCCACCACTTCATTCTTTCGCCGGTCTATATGGTCAACTTGATAACCTTTCAAATGACTAGCCACTATGTCCACCTCTCGTCGGTATGCAGCCATGAGAGGATCCTTAGAATCCCAAGTGCCAGATACCTGCTGAGCCACCAGGTCCGAGTCACCAAAGCACTTAACTCGGCTTAAATTCATCTACTTAGCCATCCGAAGGCCATGAAGCAAGGCCTCATATTTAGCTGCATTGTTAGTACAAGGGAACATTAAACGGAGAACATAACAAAACTTGTCACCTTGTGGGGAAGTTAATATGACTCCAGCCCCCGAGCCCTCCAATTGTCTGGACCCATCAAAATGAATAGTCCAGTACGTGTTATCTGGCTTCTCCTCCGGTGCCTGCAACTCTATCCAATCATTGATGAAGTCCACAAGTGCTTGTGACTTGATTGTTGTGCAAGGCGTATATTTTATCCCGTGAGGTCCAAGCTCAATAGCCCACTTGGCAATCCAGCTAGTGGCTTCTCTGTTTTGAATGATATCTCCCAGAGGGGCTGAACTAACTATTGTGATGGGATGACCCTAAAAATAATGCTTGAGCTTCAAGCTTGCCATAAAAACCCCATACACCAGCTTCTGCCAATGCGGATACCTCTGCTTTGATTTGATAAGCACCTCACTGATATAATAAACCAGCCATTGAACTGGATACTCCCCTCCAGCCTCCTTGCGCTCCACAACAATAGCCACACTAACAGCCCGGGCATTAGCAGCCACATATAGCAATAAGGGCTCTTTATCGACCGGAGCCGCAAGGACTGGCGGTTCAGCTAACTGTCTCTTCAAATCCTCAAACGCTTTATCGGCCGCGTCGCTCCAGACAAAGTTATCCATTTTCTTTATCATCTGATATAAAGGGATAGCCTTCTCCCCAAGCCGACTGATAAACCGGCTCAAAGCCGCAATCCGGCCCGCCAGACGCTGAACGTCATTGATACATGCCGGTTTAGCCAGAGCGGTGATAGCTGCGATCTTCTCCGGATTAGCCTCAGTGCCCCTGTTAGACACCAAAAAACCCAAGAGCTTGCCTACCGGAACACCAAATACACATTTGTCCGGATTAAGCATCATCTTATAGACCCGGAGGTTGTTAAAGGTTTCCTTCAAGTCATCTATCAATGTTTCCTCTTTCCTAGATTTCACCACAATGTCATCCACATATGCATGAACATTGCGCCCAATCTGCTTATGAAGACAATTCTGAACACAGCGCTGATAAGTCGCCTGGGCACTCTTGAGCCCAAAGGGCATAGAGACATAGCAGAAGGCTCCAAAGGGAGTTATCAAAGTTGTCTTCTCCTGGTCCTTAACTGCCATTTTGATCTGATGATAACCAGAATAAGCATCCAGAAAACACAAACGGTCACAACCTGCCATAGCATCAATAATCTGATCAATACGTGGGAGGGCAAAGGGATCAGCTGGACAGGCCTTGTTCAAGTCTGTGTAGTCCACACACATACGCCAAGTGCCGTTTTTCTTAAGAACCAGCACCGGATTAGCCAGCCACTCTGGGTGAAAGACCTCCACGATAAACCATGCGGCCAACAGCCGAGCTACCTCCTCACCAATAGCTTTAAGCCTTTCTTCGTTCAAACGGTGGAGAAACTGCCTGACCGGTTTAAACTTAGGATCTATATTAAGTGTGTGCTCAGCGAGTTCCCTCGGCACACCTGGCATGTCAGAAGGCTTCCATGAAAAGATGTCCCGGTTCTCACGGATGAACTCGATGAGCGCGCTTTCCTATTTGGGATCCAGGTTAGCGCTGATGCTGAACTGCTTGGATGAATCGCCAGGAACAAAATCAACCATCTTAGTGTCTGTAGTCGATTTAAACTTCAATGCCGGATCATGCTTCATAGTTGTCTTTTTCAAAGAAGTCATGTCTGCCGGATCAACATTGTCTTTATAAAACTTCAGCTTCTCTATGGCACAAACCGACTCAGCATAAGCCGCATCACCCTCTTCACATTCCAAAGCAATCTTCCTGCTCCCATGTATTGTGATGGTCCCCTTATGACCCAGCATCTTAAGCTATAGATAAACATAACACGGCCTCGCCATGAACTTGGCATAAGTCGGTCGTCCGAACAGTGCGTGATACGGACTCTTGATTTTCACCACCTCAAGAGTCAACGTTTCTGATCTTGAATCATGATAATCTCCAAAAGCCACCTCTAGGACTATCTTGCCCACTGGATACGCCGATTTACCAGGCACCACACCATGAAAAACTGTGTTCGACGGTTTAAGATTCTTATCTGTCAATCCCATACGGCAGAAGGTATCATAGTAAAGGATATTGATACTACTTCCCCCATACATAAGCACCTTGGTGAACTTATACCCCCCAACTTGAGGTGCCACCACTAAGGCCAGATGACCCAGATTATCAACCCGGGGTGGGTGATCCTCTCGACTCTCATAAAATTGGTTGTTCAGACCAGCGCAAATACTGAGGCACTACCGGTTCAATAGAGTTCACGGCCCTTTTGTGGAGCTTCTGATCACGCTTACACAAGCTAGTAGTGAAGACATGATACTGCCCACTATTCAACTGCTTCGGATTGCTCTGATGACCCGACTGCTGTCGGCGTTCTGGGAATGGGGGTCCCAGACTTGCCTCCCTGCGGCCTGCGGCGTGGCTCGAAAGGGGGGCCCAGCACAGCCCATCTTCACCAACACAAACCCAACACCCTCGTGAGGGGCCAAGCCTCGCGGGGAGGACGACGAGGAGCTTCCTCAGGCGCAGCCTCGTCAGGCTGGCTCACGAGGAGGCGGAGAGATCAAGGCGGGGTACCTCGCGAGGCGCCCGTGACGCAAGGCATGACGACCAAGGGCGCCAGGCGGGTGCCAGCCGCGCAGTGTCCTCCTTTCCTCTTTGGTGCAAAGGGGGCAAGCGCAGCCGCGGAGTACCGAGGCATCAGGCAAAGGTTGCCATTTCGGTGCAACGAGACAAAGACTAGGAGGACTACGAGACGGAGGTCACCGTGGAGCCCAAGACGGCGTCATCACCAGAGCTTTGCGCAGGCGAAGACTACTTTTGTCAGGGTAGCTAGTACTAGCTCTCCCCTTTCAAATTAGCCAGCCATTGTTGGCTCCCTTCCCGCTCGATATTTGGGAAGAGGACCAGGGCCCTATAAATAGGATCAGCCACCCGCTAGACAGAGGGGAGGACAGACAGAGAAAGAGAGAGAGAGAGAGAGAGAGAGAGAGAGAGAGAGAGGTGACTGAGCTCCTTCCAGCAGTTCATCGCCCCAGCCAAGGACAGACCCTCGCGAGGCTGTTCTTCCTTGTATTGTTCATCATCATCAGCCCAAGAGGCAATCCACCACACCACACACTGGAGTAGGGTATTACACCACAACGGTGGCTTGAACCAGTATAAACCCTGTGTCTCTTGTGTTATTCTTGCCATAGTTTAGATCCTAGCAAGGCGGAGAGGTGCAGGTAGGTAGGAGGTGAAATCTTCGCGCGCACCCCAGTGTTCGAACCTCAAGGGTCTGCCGGAACCCAAAATCCGACATTTGGCGTGCCAGGTAGGGGTGCGGCAGAGTTCACCTTCTACCGCTTTGTGCCCCGTCGCGTCGTCATCACCATGTCCGGCGACCAGGCGGGCAACCCAGATCCGTGGGCGGCGTGGCCCGCCTGCGCAGAGCCGCTTGCCTTGGGCGACCCCGTGCCCCAGGCAGCTCGCGGTCCGCAGGGCGCTGCGGGCCATAGGCGACGCGGACAGGCTTCGACAGCTCACACGCCGCGGCAGGCGCGGTTGGCAGCAAGGGCCTCCAATCACACCGCAACCACGATGCCGTACACTCGCAGGGAGCAGGCGAACTCGAGGGTCGCGCTCACAGTGGCCCGAGAGCTGCTGCAGTGCAGGCTGCTGGAGGGCGGCCACGACGTGCTGCTGGAGCGAGTGGCAGAGCTCCTGGGCTTCGCCACCTCGGGGGCTCACCCCTTCTCCACCTAGCTCCCATCTCAAGCCCAGGGCGGCCCGCGCGGGGGCTCCGCGCGTGCCGGCGGGCTCCAAGGCTACTCCGACGCCAGCGAAGCTGTCAGCGCCGGACCGACGTGGCGCTGCCCCCGCTCCCGGTCCACGAAGAAGAAGGACTCGACGTGACCCGCGGCCCTAGTGGGCAGCCGCGCTGCCACCCCACGGTGGGCGCGTCAGGCAGGACCGCATGGCATGCGGGGCATTACGACGTGGCATTCGGGATGACGGCGTCGGAGGAATATGTGCCCCTCATGATGGACCAAGGACACCCACACGAGAGCGAACAAGGCTCGCTCCTCAGCCCAGGCTGGGGGGACGAGGCGCCAGAAGCTGAGCCTTTCCGGGAGCCCCGGTATGGTCCTACTGGCCACGCTGGGGGCAACGATTATCGGGTACCGCTAATTCTTCAAGAGCAGGTATACGCTAACCATGGATCGCAGGAGGTGCAGGTCGCCACAGCGAGCAGCTGCCCCGCTCCCATGGTCTCCTACCCCTCGGGAGGAGGGCGCAGGGGGCTGCAGGAGAGGGGCCGGGATCCGACATCACCACCGCGGCGTTTGGAGCAAGGTGTTCTCAGGAGGTAGGCCCTCCGCTGGGGAGGTGCCTCAAAGCCTACCCCCGGCGGAGGACCCGTGGTCGTCGGGGGAACCGCTGGCGACCGCTCTACCCCATCGGCGATGTCCTAGTTTCCGGTCGTCGTTGATGGCACTAGAGTGTGGCGCAAGGTGGGGCCCTCATCTGGCGATATGAAGCAAGGCCAGTACCTGTGAAGAAGGCCCAGTGCCTGTGAAGCTTGCCACCCCGTGACACTCTCACGTAATAATGACTGGGGTTGTACACGCCCCAGAGTCTCAGGGGTGCCGGCCTTAGGCCCTGGGGCTGCCTCCCACGCCCAGTGGCAGCACTTAGCTCCGCGCTGGTGAGAAGACGTCCAAGACTAGACTAGGTGCCGGACGCGGCCTTTTGTTTGCTTTCGTTGCTTTTCCCTTTGGTTGTCGCTTTCCCCGGCTGGATTCAAGTTGGATTCGAATTTGAGATTTGCGTGTGTTTGGGGAAGGGGTGCTTAGTCTCGTTCGAGCAATTTCTCGTGCTTTGGTTACCGCTTCGCCTCAGCTGCCTCCCCTCGCGAGCCCCTCGCGAGCCGGTCAGGCCTAGCTTGTGCGCAGCCCAGACTACCGCAGACGTGACCTCTCAGGAGGGTGTTTTACTGCAGATCCTACGAACCCAGTCAGGGAACACTTAAGACACCACAACCTCCCACAGGCTGCCTCAGGGCCAGCACGGGACAAAGGTAAACTAGCCGACCAGCGCGTCGCTTGGGCCAACCGCTTGGCGCGGGCGCATGGGCAATGTCGCATCTACTAATATGATGAACACAAGTTTTACATAAGGGGCTCCCCCTTCAAAATGCTCTCACTGCAATCAGGCCGAAACCTGAGTTCTATTCATGCAGGGTAAGGAAGTAGGAGCGATGCACAATCAGTCGGATGAATCCCCCAATGCGTTCTCAGGAGCTCCACCTAAGCCGTTGCTGGCGTCGCTGAACCCGCCATCACTGTCCGCGTCGCCGTCAGCGGCGTTAGGGCCGTTCACCATGCCGCCCTCGACGGCCGCCACGATTACGTCGTCGTTGTTCGAAGCGAAGTCCCTGATAAGAGCCTCCACATTGTCTTCCACCCAGTGCGCCAGGTTGCCTCGGATGGCCTGGGGGACTGGGGCGATGGTGGCGTCAAAATCAAAGTGGGGATCCATGTTCTGGAGGTGGCTGAAGATGCGAGAAAAGGCGCACCCAAACAGGGTGCGGCTCCTCTCCTCCACCAACCTGTCAGCCCTGACCGACCGCGCCTCCAGCTGTGTCACCACGTCAGTGAAGAACTGAAGATTGCCAGCATAGTTGACTGCGTGCGGCTCGCCAACAGCCGCCTCGCAGATGTTGCCCAAGGCTGCGTTGGCTCTCTCCCGGAGCGTGGTAAGCATGGGGCCGTGCTCGTGCTCCAGGATCCACCACTGACGTATCTCGTCCGTGTTCTGGCCCGCAACGACCTCGGCCTCCTCCACCCGCTGGCGGAGAAGGAGCACCTCGGCCTGGGAGGCGGTTAGCTCACCTTGCGCCACCTCAAGAGCGGCCCGAAAAGCGTCGGCCCGCCGCGTCGCCTCCTCCAGCTTGGCCCTCAAGGCAGCAGTCCTGCCTTCAGCTTCGGCCCGGATCAACCCCAGCTTCTCTTCGAACTCGTGCTCGAGGTTCAAACGCGCCATCGCCACTTGACGTCCGACCTCCTCCAGGACGCGGGCTTCCCATGCGGCAACATCATCCTCCGCCTGCGTCACCAAGCGCTCCCTCGACTCTAGACGCTCGTACTCATGGGTGCGTTCGGCGCCTTCCAGCGTTAGCGCCTCCTCACACTTCTGGAGCTCTGCTGAGTCGCCGGAGGCCACCTTCATCGACGTGACGGCTGCCTCGCGCAGCTCCACCTACTCCTCCAGCGAGTGGCACCGGGCCAGGAGCTCCCGAGCCCGCTCCTCCGCCGCCGTTCGCCGCCGGTCAGCTTCCCGAGCCTCCTCGGCGGCCCGAGACCGGGCCTCCCGAGAGGCCACCAGCGACGCCTTGGCCTCTGCGTCGTCGAGATCGTGCTGACGGCGCGCAAGGGCGATGGCGCCCTACAGCTCGCGCCTCTCTGCAGCCAGGCGCAGGCCCTCGGCCTCAAGGCGTGCGTCTTCATCGGCAAGCTCCTCTCCAAGCAGACTTACCGCATCAGCCGCCCTTCGAAGGAATCCTTGGCGGAGAGCGCGACGCTCCCGGGCACGCTCGAGCACGTCCTCCACACCATCATCTGCCCCAAGCAAGCGCCGGGGGCCGCGAGCCAGCACTCCCCCTCCGGGCTGGGGGCTGGGGGCTGGCACCCTCGCGACGGCTGGGCACGCCGCGTCAGAAGCCCGGCCGGGGGCCAGCCCGTCCCTAGGTGAAGAGCGCAGGAAGCGCCTCAGCCGATCATAGTCCACCACCAGGTGAGAAGCCCACGGCAGGCTGACTATGCCACGAGAAGGCCCACGAAGGATCGCGAGGTGCGCGGGGCCACGATACGCCTCGGGACGGTTCACCTCGTCAGTCGCCCTCACCACAAGGGCTCCACTGCTTGGAGATCTTGAGGACGATGGAGGGGGCGAAGCCGAGAGGGACGGCTCCTCAGCCGTCTCCGCAAGCTCGGCTGGAAGGGGCCTGCGGAGCAAGAGTCAGTAAGAGCAACAGAA
Organism: Triticum aestivum; assembly: GCF_018294505.1. Classification (NCBI taxonomy): domain Eukaryota; kingdom Viridiplantae; phylum Streptophyta; class Magnoliopsida; order Poales; family Poaceae; genus Triticum; species Triticum aestivum. The sequence goes on from NC_057794.1 coordinate 504,639,724, forward strand.
GGATTGGAAGCTGGGAAAGGAGAAGGCTTACTCATCAGTGGCGAAGTACTTCCTACGCTTCAGCAGGCGACAAGGGTAATCGTCGCCCAGGGCCTCCCTTCTCTTCCGGAGGGCCTGAAAGTCCACGCGGAAGCGGCCTAAGAGTCGGGCGCAGGGATCAACCTGCGGCGAAGATGGAGCGTCAAGGCGATCCGCGTCAGGGGCGCCTGCCTGGCGTGCGCCGCCAATCGCCTCACCAAGAGAAGCCGCCGGAGCCTCGGTGGCCTCGCTCAAAGGCGCAGAGGGCAGCTGCTTGTCACCCTTAGCCTCGACGGCACGGGCCTCGATAACTGCTTCCTCACGAGCCTTGCCCATCGTTGTCACCCCGCCGGGAGCCCCCTCGGCCTCTGGCGCCTCGTGCCTCCCTGCTCCGCCACTTGAGGAGGAGTCGCCTTGGCCGACGGGAAGGGCAGTCACCACCACTGGGTTCTCGCGAGGCCCCTGAAGGCCGGCGGGGCGCGGCCCCCACTCATCGAAGATAGGCATCTGCCTCACAAAATCGCCCCCGCTCTGGCAGAGGTACAGCAAGGCCCCTCCCTGCTGGATACTACCAGGGTTGGGGTCCCCCGTCAGGGTCAAGAGCGTCGTCCTCAGCACTTCAGGCGTCAGGTCCTCTTCCTGGAGCCTCATACGATCATCGTGCCCGCTGAAGGCCCACATCCGGCGGGAGTGGCGCTGGAGAGGAGCAACGCGGCGTAGCAGGAACTCCTTCACCACCTTGGGCGCTGTCGCGCCAAGGGACCTCAAGAATGTGAAGCGGTGCCAGACAAAGACGAGTCGGGGGCTCTCAAGCGTCTCCTGCCCCCAGCCCGAATTGGGGACAGCAGGCGAAGTTGGCTCCGACAGCAGGGGGCTGGGCACCCCAGCATCCACATACAGCCACCGCTCGCGGAACCCAGCCGCGGGCGGAGGGAGCTTGAAGTCAATACCAGAGGCCGCCGTCTCAGGCGCGGCAAGGAAGCTCACGCACGCCCAGCATTGGGTAGGGTCAACAAGGCGCAGCGAGAAGAAGTGGTGCAGCAAGGCAACCGAAGGAAGGATGCCCATCATGGCCTTGCAAACGAAGGCGAAGACCGAAAGGAGAGTGATGGATTCAGGACCCAGATGCATCATGTGGATCTGATAGTGGGAAAGCACGACATTGAAGAAATCGGAAAAGGGAGGAACCAGACCCGCCCACAGGGCGTCGGCAAAGTACGGGACCTCGTTGGCTATCCTGTCGATGGAGAAGTGGGATGCGGCCCAGGACGTCGTCCTCCCGCATTCGTTGAAGATGGTGGCCAGGGCCAAGCTGACCTTGCCCAAACCCTCGGCGGGGGCCGCCAACGGCGGCGGGCAAGGCGGAGACACGGGTTTATTCCCTCCTCCCTTCTTCGTCGGAGCCATGGCGATGGGAAGGGGGGAGGTTCAAGATTGAGTTGAGAACAGAAACCGGAGTTCGAGCGGAGGAAGGACAGAGGGCACCCGAGCAACCAAAAAGGGGAATGGCTGTGTACAACTACGGGTCCGCCTAGCATGCCGCAAAATGAGGAGGGCGTGGGGGAACAGTGCCGCCCACGTCCAATCAGCCGCCACGCGGCGCCCAAGGCCGCAGGCTGTTAGGGCCCGCGGCGCTTTGCTCTTGCCCTTCCGCCTCCCTGCACGGCCAAGTCCGGGTGCGCCTTGGGCCCGAGGGCTACTGTTGGCGTTCTGGGAACGGGGGTCCCCAGACTTGCCTGCCTGCGGCCTGCGGCGTGGCTCAAAAGGGGGGCCCAGCGCGGCCCATCTTCACCAACACAAACCCAAGACCCTCGTGAGGGGCCAAGCCTCGCGGGGCGGACGACGCGGAGCTTCCTCAGGCGCGGCCTCGTCAGGCTGGCTCACGAGGAGGCGGAGAGATCAAGGCGGGGTACCTCGCAAGGCGCCCGTGACGCAAGCCATGATGACCAAGGGCGCCCGGCGGGTGTCAGCCGTGCAGTGTCCTCCTTTCCTCTTTGGTGCAAAGGGGGCAAGCGCAGCCGCGGAGTATCGAGGCATCAAGCAAAGGTTGCCATTTCGGTGCAACAAGACCAAGACCAGGAGAACTACGAGAGGGAGGTCACCGTGGAGCCCAAGACGGCGTCATCACCAGAGCTTTGCGCAGGCGAAGACTACTTTTGTCAGGGTAGCTAGTACTAGCTGTCCCCTTTCAAATTAGCCAGCCATTGTTGGCTCCCTTCCCGCTCGATATTTGGGAAGAGGACCAGGGCCCTATAAATAGGATCAGCCACCCGCTAGACAGAGGGGAGGACAGACGGAGAAAGAGAGAGAGAGAGAGAGAGAGAGAGAGAGAGGTGACTGAGCTCCTCCCAGCAGTTCATCGCCCCAGCCAAGAACAGACCCTCGCGAGGCTGTTCTTCCTTGTATTGTTCATCATCATCAGCCCAAGAGGCAATCCACCACACGACACACTGGAGTAGGGTATTACACCACAACGGTGGCCCGAACCAGTATAAACCCTGCGTCTCTTGTGTTATTCTTGCCATAGTTTAGATCCTAGCAAGGCGGAGGGGTGTAGGTAGGTAGGAGGTGAAATCTCCATGCGCACCCCAGTGTTCGAACCTGAAGGGTCTGTCGGAACCCGAAATCCAACAACTGCTGCTGTTGCTGATTCCCCTGATGGTTATAACCTCCCTGATTGCCCTGATTACCTTGATTTCCATGTCTGGTCTGGTGGCCTTGTAATCCTGAACCGGAGCTGCCGCCTCCACAGCCCGACCCATGAAAACCGCCTCCTGAACCGCTGGGTGGGCAATTGTCGTATTGGACCATATTGGAATTTTTGAACTCTCGCATGATGAAGCAATCCTTCCAAAGATGCGAAGCTGGCTTCTCCTTCGATCCATGCTTTGGACAAGGTTGATTTAACAGGCGCTCCAGATTGGGGCCTGATCCTCCGCCTCTCTGGGGCGGTTTGCCCTTACGACGCTGACCGTTATCCTGAGTGTTGGTGTTAGCTACAAAGTCCAAACCATTGGCTGCCTTGCGCTTACCATTGTTCCCATGACCTGTCGGGTTGTGCTGTTGCCCTTTGGCAATGCCGTTATTTTTTCCCTTCCCCGTTTTGTCATCCTCAGACTCAGTGTATTTGGTACTATCTGAATCGGCATATTTTACCAAAGCAGCCATAAGGGTTGACATGTCATTGCAGTGTCGTTTGAGCCTTACCAACTTCAGTTTTAATGGCATAAACCGGCAATTGCCTTCCAATGTCAAAACTGCTGTATCCGCATTGATGCGGTTTGACGAATGCAGAATAGCTGAGACTCGTTTCACCCAATGGGTTGTAGACTCTCCATCCTCTTGAACACAAGCGGCCAGGTCCACAATCGACATAGGCTGCTTATAAGTATCCTTAAAGTTCTGGATAAACCGGTTTTTAACTCAGCCCATGACCCGATGGAGTTAGCCGGTAAGCTCTTTAACCAAGTACAAGCTGTCCCCTCCAACATCATGGTGAAGTACTTAGCACACACCGCTTCATCCACATCCAGCATCTCCATCGCCATCTCATAACTCTCAACCCATGACTCAGGGGGCAAATCGGCAGTGTAATTGGGCACCTTACGAGGGCCTCTAAAATCCTTGGGCAGTCGTACATTACGCAAAGCGGGGGTGAGACACGGCACCCCTAAAGAACTGAAGACCACACCTGGCTCCACTGAAGCGGTAGGATGAACCGGAGTAAGCTGACGAGCCGCATGCATGCTGTGCTGCTAACTCAGCTTCTCGACGTGCACGGCCATGATCCACCACATCCTGTGCATTAGCACCACCACCCGCCGGGTTATGCCCTCGCGGCGAGTTACGGTGACGTGCACTGCTTGATACGGCCGGTTCATCCTCAATGTGCCTGCTGTAACTCCGACTCGGACAGGGGGTGGAATGAATCCTCTCGCGACTGTGCGAATAAGCCTGCTACTGGGTTAAAGCTGTTTGAAGCAGCTCTCTGGCCCGTGGTGTCTCAGTCGCCACTGGTAACTCACCGTCAATTGGGAGGGCTGCCAATCATGAAGCGGCGGCCACAATGTTATCCAATGGGTTGGAGTAATGCCCCGGGGGCGTCGGAACATACTGTGGCACAATGTTGTTCTGACGAGGCGGGTCCATCGTGCGTGGCTGAACCGGCGCTCCTGTTACCGATGCCTCCATCCGGTTTATCACTAGCTGGTTACTGGTTCCCACTCCTGGTGTATTGAAGAGGTTTCTTGGCTCATAACTGATGTGTACTACACAACCTTCTTCTTGTAGACGTTGTTGGGCCTCCAAGTGCAGAGGTTTGTAGGACAGTAGAAAATTTCCCTCAAGTGGATGACCTAAGGTTTATCAATCCGTAGGAGGCGTAGGTTGAAGATGGTCTCTCTCAAGCAACCCTGCAACCAAATAACAGAGAGTCTCTTGTGTCCCCAACACACCCAATACAACGGTAAATTGTATAGGTGCACTAGTTCGGCGAAGAGATGGTGAAACAAGTGGTATATGGATAGTAGGTAAAGGTATTTGTAATCTGAAATTATAAAAACAGCAAGGTAACGAATGATAAAAGTAAGCGTAAACGATATTGCAATGCGTTGACACAAGGCCTGGGGTTCATACTTTCGCTAGTGCAAGTTCCCTCAACAATAATAACATAATTGGATCACATGACTATCCCTCAACATGCGACAAAGAGTCACTCCAAAGTCACTAATAGCGGAGAACGAACGAAGAGATTATGGTAGGGTACGAAACCACCTCAAAGTTATTCTTTCCAATCAATCTGTTGGGCTATTCCTATAGGTGTCACAAACAGCCCTAGAGTTCGTACTAGAATAACACCTTAAGACACAAATCAACCAAAACCCTCATATCACCTAGATACTCCAATGTCACCTCAAGTATCCATGGGTATGATTATACGATATGCATCACACAATCTCAGATTCATCTATTCAACCAACACATAGAACCTCAAAGAGTGCCCCAAAGTTTCTACCGGAGAATCACGACGAAAACGTGTGCCAACCCCTATGCATAGGTTCATGGGTGGAACCCGCAAGTTGATCACCAAAACATACATCAAGTGAATCACGTGATATCCCATTGTCACCACAGATATCCACGGCAAGACATACATCAAGTGTTCTCAAATCTTTAAAGACTCAATCCGATAAGATAACTTCAAAGGGGAAACTCAATTCATTACAAGAGAGTAGAGGGGGAGGAGAAACATAAGATCCAACTATAATAGTAAAACTCGCAATACATCAAGATCGTGCCAAATCAAGAACACGAGAGAGAGATCAAACACATAGCTACTGGTACATACCCTCAGCCCCAAGGGAGAACTACTCCCTCCTCATCATGGAGAGCATTGGGATGATGAAGATGGCCACCGGAGAAGGATTGCCCCTCCGGCAGGGTGCCGGAACGGGTCTAGATTGGTTTTCGCTAGCTACGGAGGCTTCTGGCGGTGGAACTCCCGATCTATTGTCTGTTTTGGAAGTTTTAGGATACGTAGGTATATATGGGTGAAAGAGATACGTCAGGAGACCAAAGGGGGGCCACGAGGCAGGGGTGCGCCCCCCACCCTCGTGAGCACCTCCCTTCTTTCCTGACGTGCACTCCAAGCTTTTCCGATAGCTTTCCTTCCAAAAATAACTTATCCAATTGATTTCGTTCCGTTCTGACTCCGTTTGATATTCCTTTTCTTCGAAACACTGAAATAGGAAAAAAATAGCAATTCTGGGTTGGGCCCCTGGTTAATAGGTTAGTCCCAAAAATAATATAAAAGAGGATAATAAAGCCAAATATTGCCCAAAACAGTTGATAATATAGCATGGAGCAATCAAAAATTATAGATACATTGGAGACGTATCAATAACCCGGCGGGAGGTTGATACGTCTCCAACGTATCTATAATTTTTGATTGCTCCATGCTATATTATCTACTGTTTTGCACATTATTGGGCTTTATTATCCAATTTTATATTATTTTTCGGACTAACCTATTAACCGGAGGCCCAGCCCAGAATTGTTGTTTTTTGCCTGTTTTAGGGTTTTGAAGAAAACGAATATCAAACGGAGTCCAAACAGAATGAAACCTTCGGGAACGTGATTTTATCAACGAACAAGACCTGAGAGACTTGGACCCTACGTCAAGAAATAAAAGAGGAGGCCACGAGGTAGGGGCGCGCCTAGCCCCCCAGAGGCGCGCCCTCCACCCTCGTGGGCCCCCTGTTGCTCCACCGACGTACTCCTTTCTCCTATATATACCTACGTACCCCCAAACAATCAGATACGGAGCCAAAAACCCAATTCCACCACCACAACTTTCTGTATCCACGAGATCCCATCTTGGGGCCTGTTCCGGAGCTCCGCCGGAGGGGGCATCGATCATGGAGGGCTTCTACATCAAACACCATAGCCCCTCTGATGAAGTGTGAGTAGTTTACCTCAGACCTACGTGTAACACCCCCAGTGTCATGCTACAGTAATCCATCATGATGATGCTAAGCGGCTGAGTTTTGCAATAATAATCATGTTGGGATAATATCTCTTTTCAATATTCCTTCTTTGAATTCCATTCAAAGTCAAAGTGCAAAATGAAGTTGATTAAAACTTGTTGGAAAAATGTTCACCTTTTAGCAAATAATCCAAAACTAATTGTTGTTAAGGAACACAACATCATCATCAACTCTAAATGGGCCTAATGCTTTTAATAGAGCCAAAATAGCCTATTAAAATGCCCTTTGCTTTTGTGAAAAATCCAAAACAATTCAAACTCCCCCCAAGCTTTTTGTGGAAGGTGCCAAATATTGTAATGTATTTATTTGGCCAAGTCCCACATTTTACAGAACTCCTTTGCAGCTCAAATATTGCATAGCATTTTTCTGCAAAAAGAAAAGAGAAAAAGAAAAGGCAAAAGGGAAAAGGGGAAAGCCCCCTATCCCCTGGGCCTAATCCACCCGAGCCGGCCCATCCAGCCCACTCCCTACACCGAACACCCATGTCCCCTTTGGGCCTCGGCCCACATCCACCAGCCGGCCCAGCCCACGCCCCCTTCCCCCGGGGTCGTCCTCTTCACTGCTCCTCCGACCGGGGCGCGTCCCCGCCGGATCGGGCGTCGCCTCGTACTGCCACATCGCCGGCAAGGGATAAGGATCCCCCCTCGATGCCTCAGTCCTCTCCCACTCCCCACCCCCACTTGCTCTCTCCCCACTCCCTGGTCCTCTGCGCTCTCTCCCCCCTCCCTGGTCCTCTGCGCTCTCTCCCCTCCAGATCTACCTCGGCCGCGCCTCTCCGTCGCCACTCACCGCACTCCACCGCAGCCACCGGCCGGCCTTCGCCTTGCCGACGTGCCCCCAGGTGCTGCCTCGACCTACTCATCCGCCCCGCCGAGCCACACAGACCGGGATGACCCCGCAGCACCACCACGACCTCGCCTTCACCCTCGGCTCCGACGAACGCCGCCGCCCCGAATCCACGCCACTGCTGCTCCTAGTCACCCAACGGGCCACCGTGTGCCCCCAAGGTGAGCTTCAGCCCCCTTTTCCCTCTCCTCGCGTGTCTCCGCCTCCATCGTAGCTAGTTCGCAGCATAGCCGAGCTCCGCCGTCCGCTGTGGCCATCGGGCTCGCGCACCCCAGCGCTTCTCTGCCCGCACCGGCGATCCCCACGTGCTCCTGGCCCTCCCAGGAGGCCAGTGAGCCCCTTAGCCAGCCAGCTAGCACCTCACGGCCCCGATCCCACGCTCGCCCGAAGCTGCTCAGCCGCTGACCTCGTCGCCGGTGTCGTTTCCGACCACCCGCAGACGTGCCACCACCATCAAACGATGCGGCATCGTGTCGCCGTTTGAACGGACCCAGCCGCGCGCCGAACGACACCGTAAAATGCGTTTCCGACACGGCCCAAGTGGCTCCGCCATGTTTAGGCGTCACCGGCGGCGATACGTCGGCCACCGCCGATGTGGCACACCTGGGGCCACCCCTGGGTCGCTGCCAGTGGGCCCAGCAGGCCCCGTTGACTGGGTTGACCCAGTCAACGTGCTGACTGGGCAACCCCAGCCACTGACATGTGGACCCCCTGTGTTAGATTAGTCTAATAACGTTTTATAAATAAAATTGATTAGTTAACCTAAAACACTCACTGACGCCCGGGGCCCACCCTCTAATTAACCCTCTGTTAGTCTAAATTAACATTGTTAAAGTCACAGAGGCTGACATGTGGGTCCCACTAGACCCACATGTCAGGTTTGACCTGGTCAGCCGACTGTTGACCTGCTAATGTCATAGTGACATCATGCTAACGTCATATATCATTTTCTGTAAATAAAATAAATCCAGAATATAAGAAAATCTTTAGAAATTCATAGTAATTAAACCGTAACTCCGATGAAAATGTTTTCTATATGAAAGTTGCTCAGAAAAATCCAACGAATCCGAATACGCGGTCCGTTCATCTGTCACATGCCCCTAGCATGCTGAACTTGGAACCGTCCCCTCTCTTTTATCTGTCTGGAAGCCACCTAATGCCAGGAATTCATCCTTGGATGTTTATCCCCTCCGTCTGCAACGTGTAGTACTACGTTAGGGCAACCCTAGCTCTGCCCGTCATCATGTTATGCCTTGTGATGCATTGCTTGCTCTATATTTACTGTTTCTTCCCCCTCTTCTCTCCGGTAGACCCCGAGACCGATGATGCCACTGTGATCAACTACGTCACCGACGACCCCTCCTTCTTGTATGAGCAACCAGGCAAGCAAACCCCCCTTGAGCATTCCGATATCTCCCATTTCTTTCCCTCTCATGCTTGCATTAGAACTGCTACTGCTTTCTGTAAGATCCTACTCTGATGCATAGCCTGTTGTTATTACCTGCTTTCATACCTTACCTGCTTATCCTAAACTGCTTAGTATAGGATGGTTAGTGATCCATCAGTGACCCCACCTTGTCCCAGTTGCCCCGCTTTATGTTTGATGACTCGATCAGCATGATCGATGTCCAGGCCTCGACACTTCACATCACCCCCTAGTTGTACGACTCTATAGAGCTACAACCAAGTGCCGAGGGTGAGACCTCTTCAGCACTTCTGTTGTTAACCTGTAGTGTAGTTATTCGGTCGTGGTCATCGAGGGTGATTTCCTCCTTAACCACTTCCGATACGGCTCTGTCGTGCAACCCCTCAAGTGTGAACCTCGAGGGTGGATCCTCTTACGTTCACCTTGATGATTACATCGAGTGGAATTCACCGGGGGTGATTCCTCGGGTTTTCCCCCTGATATTTGGACACACGGATACTTGGACTTTACCCCTGATACTTGGAAAGACGGGTCGACCCTGAGGGGTACCCGCGCGAGCTTAATTGCGAGTGATGTGGAGACGGGTTGACCTGGAAGGTGCTCGCGAGATACTTACGAGGCGTGGCCGGGAATTCTTAGCCCTTGCTGCAAGTACTCAAGACGGGGCGATGGGGTCACATCGATCGTGAGTCTCTGCTCATTACCGCGCGTTCCTAATCCACTACAATTTGGATATTTGATCCGAGGGGCCTCTGGCCTGATAGCACTAACCATCACGTGGGCATAGTATGGGCGTTCTGTGTCGTATACATCAGCCGAAGCTTAATAGACGCCAGCGACTGAGCGGCGTGCGCCGGGATGGCCTGGAAATCACATACCTTGTTGAAGGAGGCAGCTAGGTCTGCTCACCGGCCGCGTACGCAACGTGCAGGAGTTCCCGGGGAGATGGCCCATGACCCCTGGGGGCATAGGTTTAGTCCGGTGTGCTGCCTCTCTATTAAGCCGAGGTCGGGTTGCGGCGTATTGTTTGGCCGAAGCCGGGCATGACCCAGGAAAGTGTGTCCGGCCGGAGTTAATCGAGCGTGGTGGGTAAGTTGGTGCACCCCTGCAGGGAAGAAAACATCTATCGATAGCCTGTCCTACAGTAATGGACACTTGGAGTTGTATCCCAATCGATACAACTAGAACTGGATACTTGTGATGAGAAATGGATTGTGATGAGACTTGGATATGAGATGATAACTGGATAGTATGGCTCTGGGATTGCTTTCTCGCAGGGAGCCGAGAAAGGATCTCTGGCCGAGGTTGATAACACTTCTACTACTTTACTTTATGCTACTCTACTCCCTCCTGTTGCTACAAGATGGTGGTTTCCAGGAGATGCTAGTCTTCGATAGGCTAGGTTTTCCCCTTCCGTTCTGGCATTCTATAGTTTAGTCCACAGATACAACCCTTTCCTTTAATACAGATGCATACTTAGTTTAGATTTGATGTAAGTCTTGCGAGTACTTTGGATGAGTACTCACGGTTGCTTTGCTTCTTCTTTTCCCCCATACCCAATTGTTGCGACCAGATGACGGATCCCAGGAGCCAGACGACGCCACTGATGACTACTACTACCCGGAGGATGCCTACTACTACGTGAAAACCGCAGACGACTAGGAGTAGTTAGGAGGCTCCCAGGCAGGAGGCCTTGCCTTTTCGATCGTTGTTGCTTTTGTGCTAGCCTTCTTAAGGCAAACTGGTTTAACTCATGTCTATACTCAGATATTGTTGGTTCCGCTGACTCTTGTGTATTCGAGCTTATGTATTCGAGCCCTCAACGCCCCTGGCTTGTAATATAAGGCTTGTATTATTTTAATTTGTGTCTAGAGTTGTGTTGTGATATCTTCTCGTGAGTCCTTGACCTTGATCGTACACATTTGCGTGTATGATTAGTGTACGGTCAAATTGAGGGCATCACAAGTTGGTATCAAAGCCGACTGCCTGTAGGTAGCCCCCCTTTCCAACTCCTTGGCCGAAGTTGAGTCTAGTCACTACAAAAACTTTTACTAACATGGTTGTGTGTCTTACGGGCCCACCACGTCATTTGGGTGGTATTAGGATCTTTTATTCCTCGTCTATACTCTGGGACTCTGATCTCTCTTCTATTCGGGTTAGATGGTTTTACTAACTCGAACATTAGGATCTCGTGATCACATCCGTCCGGAGAGCCTCTTATTTCAGATGATCGCCTGGTGCATCAGAAGATTCCGAAGATACTCTACAATATTCTCTTGAGACTTTGTGCCTGTTGCCTTTGCATTTCCTTACCACCGAAATATCCTTATGGATAACTACAGACACTTACCAATCTTACATTCTATCCCATTGATCTTGTTATTACAAGATACCTTGAAATACTTCGGAATTTCTGAGAATCCTTTGTGCCTATAGCCTTGCAGCTTCTTTTCCGCCTGAATACCCCCCTACGAATAATTCCTCACACTTATCGAGGATTAGTTCATTCCTAGTTGATCATATGTCTCACAAAATTCTTCGAGTGCAATTTGATCTCCCGAAGATCCACTAAAGCCTAGTGCTCCCGAAAGTTTTGTCTGCCTGCATTATGGTTAAATCCATATGTCTAGCAATATTCATTAACATCCTTTGTCCTTGTCATCCTGAGTCTATTGATTCTTTATGTTGTGATTGCTCGCAATCATCAGCCGAACCCTGGAATTTGACCTTCCTGCTCATAAGTCATTCTGGACATGAGCTGGTTCTCGGCAAACCAAACCTTAATTGATTGTCGATCTATATCTATTCAACTTACTTGTCTTTTGATCAGAGTGTCTGCTTCTGATCTTCTAATTTGGAAATCATAATTTCTTTGCATTAAGCATCGAATTATTCAATTGCTTCTATAATCCAATGCCTTTGCATTCTTTTCTTCTACTGATTGAATACTGATACTCAAATCAGATCCATTAAAGACCGTTGAATCGTTTGTTGGATTATTATCCGGCAGTTCCCTTCATGTTCAAAATTTTATGCGCTTTTCCTCGGATACATAATGCCTTTGGTAAATTGTATCATGTCCTTTTGTCAAACATGCTCTGCTTTCGAGCTTGTGTTAATTACTCCTGAAACTTGTAGTATATGTTCCTAAGATGCCCCAAGGGGTTGAACTAATGATTTCCCTAATTTGTGTGAACCCGGAAATTTCTATGGGTCATACTCTACTAGTGTTACACCAGATAAAAATTTCTACACTACAACTTCGTCAAATGCGAGAAGTAATTGAGAGTTTATGCATTGAAGAAGTGGGAGTCGACCTTGAACTTTGTGTTCATGCCCATAGACACGTTGTAGATCTTCTCATGGAAGCTTCTCATACAATTAAGGTTCCCTTGGTACAAGCTCATCTTGCATGTGTAAATTGGTTCCTTGCAATCGTGGTTCCGACCATATTTCTCCTTGATTCCATTTCCTGGACAAGTTAAAATACTTGTCTTCTGTAGATCATTTCATCTGTCCAACATCTATGTTGATCTACCTCGAGTATTGCCCCCTGTTCTCTCGAGGATATTGTGTCATTGCACTACTCTTGAGAATTCTCATTGGAATGATACTCCATCACATAATTCCTAGCCTGATCAGCTATATCATTATCATGCTAAATTTTAACTGTGCTACCTGGTCCTTCTTCCCGGAGCAAAATTTTTGACGATGAGCTAAGCCTACGTCGATCTTCCTCGTCATATCATTTCGCCTTGAACAGCAAGCTTGATTTCGAGTTTGTGTCATACATGTGGTTCCAATAACCTTTCGCTTCATCATTCTTTTAACTGGATGTCATCGCCGATCAGTTACATCTTCATGAAATCTCTCGACAAATGTGTCATGATCATCATCAACATTCTGAGCTTTTCTAGGATATCAATCGAATTCATGGTGAGAAATACAATCCTCCCCCTCAATGATTTATGTTATCATCACAACATTATTGCCTTCCCCAACACAAACTTGTTCATATAACTTTGGAAATACATCCTTGTTGGCATGTCGATGGATTGCTACTGAGCCCGTCGGCCACACCCTCATCTTTTCCCTGCTAATATGGTATGACTTATTATCTAAGTTGTTTCCGATGGATCCTTGGTGTATCCAAAGAGTGACCTTTGCTTGAAACCATGTCAATGCTATCTCAAAGCATGTCTGTGCTAATCCAATCTCCAATAAGAACATTTGAAGCACGATACTAAATTTTCTTTATCAATTATCCAAACACTATTGTATGGGTAATGTCATGAAATTTCTTTCCCTTTACCTAATTGGTTATCTACTTACTATCCTGCCATGGATATCTTGCTCTGCTTGTCCTTGGGAAGGATATACCCCTGAAATATGTGTTTAAACACATTTTCCTTTCCATTGTTCTGTTTAATCTGACAATTACATTTTCCTTTCCATTGGTTTCTTCAAACCTTATTGTGATCTATATTATATAAGCAGTAATATTTCCCTGCTTATATCAACACCTCATTGTATCTCTCTGTCAGTAAGACCCTGTTACTATTGTTGGTGACCTTCCGGTAGCCACCGATGGACGAGAACTTTGCCTAATGGCCCGCCTCATTCAACGAGCAGGAAAATGGTTCTCTTCGTCCCTCGCCCTTGGTACCGACGTTGTTGCTGACATAACTGACAGGTTGCCCTCTGACATGCCTTGCTATCATGACCGTGCAAAATGCTAGCGCCCTTTCTACTTTTAACCGACATGGTGGGCCCATAACCCACAGTTCCACAGGATCGAAACCTGACTCTCTTGTACAATCTTGATTCTGAAATATTCTTGGCACTCAGCTTCGTGTGAATACACGAGCCAACTTCCTCACCATGTTTCATTTCGGTATCAGAGGCAACATTAATCTTGTTTGCTCTGAACCCCTTCATCACCTATTTTAGGCATCAACTAGATGCCTACCTGGTTAAAACTTGTTGAATCTCCGTATAGCACTCTCGATACATCCTGGTGCTTCTAAAATCTCCTTCCTTGAGATAACTATAGGATGCTGATCCTTTCAGACAATTGTCCTTATAGCTTCCCCCTTACTCCACCCTCTTAAATCTCGGGACGAGATTTCTTGTAGTGGAGGACATTTGTAACACCCCCAGTGTCATGCTACAGCAATCCATCATGATGATGCTAAGCTGCTGAGTTTTGCAATAATAATCGTGTTGGGATAATATCTCTTTTCAATATTCCTTCTTTGAATTCCATTCAAAGTCAAAGTGCAAAATGAAGTTGATCAAAACTTGTTGGAAAAATGTTCACCTTTTAGCAAATAATCCAAAACTAATTGTTGTTAAGGAACACAACATCATCATCAACTCTAAGTGGGCCTAATGCTTTTAATAGAGCCAAAACAGCCTATTAAAATGCCATTTGCTTTTGTGAAAAATCCAAAACAATTCAAACTCCCCCCAAGCTTTTTGTGGCAGGTGCCAAATATTGTAATGTATTTATTTGGCCAAGTCCCACATTTTACAGAACTCCTTTGTAGCTCCAATATTGCATAGCATTTTTCTGTAAAAAGAAAAGAGCAAAATAAAAGGCAAAAGGGAAAAAGAGAAAGCCCCCTATCCACTGGGCCTAATCCACCCGAGCCGGCCCATCCAGCCCACTCCCTACACCGAACACCCGTGTCCCCTTTGGGCGTTGACCCACATCCACCAGCCGGCCCAGCCCACGCCCCCCTTCCCCCGGGGTCGTCCTCCTCACTGCTCCTCCGACCGGGGCGCGTCCCCGCCGGACCGGGCGCCGCCTCGTACTGCCATGTCGCCGGCAAGGGATAAGGATCCCCCCTCGACACCTCAGTCCTCTCCCACTCCCCCCCCCCCCCCCCACTTGCTCTCTCCCCCCTCCCTGGTCCTTTGTGCTCTCTCTCCTCCAGATCCGCCTCGGTTGTGCCTCTCTGTCGCCACTCACCGCACTCCACCACGGCCATCGGCCAGCCTTCGCCTCGCCGACGTGCCCCCAGGTGCTGCCTCGACCTACTCATCCGCCCCGCCGAGCCACACGGACCGGGATGACCCCGCAGCACCACCACGACCTCGCCTTCACCCTCGGCTCTGACGAACGTCGCGCCCCAAATCCACGCCACAGCTGCTCCTAGTCACCCAACGGGCCACCGTGTGCCCCCAAGGTGAGCTTCGGCCCCCTTTTCCCTCTCCTCGCGTGTCTTTGCCTCCACCGCAGCAAGTTCGCAGCGTAGCCGAGCTCTGCCGTCTGCTGTGGCCATCGGGCTCGCGCACCCCAGCGCTTCTCTGCCCGCACCGGCGATCCCCATGTGCTCCTGGCCCTCCCAGGAGGCCAGTGAGCCCCTCAGCCAGCCAGCTAGCACCTCACGGCCCCGATCCCGCGCTCGCTCGAAGCTGCTCAGCCGCTGACCTCGTCATCGGTGCCGTTTCCGACCACCCGCGGACGTGCCACCACCACCAAACGACGCGGCGTCGTGTCGCCGTTCGAACGGACCCAGCTGCGCGCCGAACGACGTCGTAAAACGCGTTTCCGACGCGGCCCGAGCGGCTCCGCCGCGTTTAGGCATCGTCGGCGGTGATACGCCGGCCACTGTCGACGTGGCACACCTGGGGCCACCCCTGGGTCGCTGCCAGCGGGCCCAGCAGGCCCCGTTGACTGGGTTGACCCAGTCAACATGCTGACTGGGCAACCCCAGCCACTGACATGTGGGCCCCCTATGTTAGATTAGTCTAATAACATTTTATAAATAAAAATGATTAGTTAACCTAAAATACTCAATGACGCCCGAGGCCCACCCTCTAATTAACCATCTATTAGTCTAAATTAACACTTTTAAAGTCAAAGAGGCTGACATGTGGGTCCCACTAGACCCACATGTCAGGTTTGACCTGGTCAGCCGTCTGTGACATGCTGATGTCACTATGACATCATGCTGACGTCATATATCATTTTCTGTAAATAAAATAAATCCAGAATATAATAAAATCTTTAGAAATTCATAGTAATTAAACCGTAACTCCGATGAAAATGTTTACTATATGAAAGTTGCTCGGAAAAATCCAACGAATCCGAATGCGCGGTCCGTTCATCTGTCACATGCCCCTAGCATGCTGAACTTGGAACCGTCCCCTCTCTTTCATCTGTCCGGAAGCCACCTAAGGCCGGGAATTCATCCTCGGATGTTTATCCCCTCCGTCTGCAACGTGTAGTACTACGTTAGGGCAACCCTAGCTCTGCCCGTCGTCATGTTATGCCTTGTGATGCATTGTTTGCTCTGTATTTACTATTTCTTCCCCCTCTTCTCTCCGGTAGACCCCAAGACCGATGATGCCACTGTGATCGACTACGTCACCGACGACCCCTCCTTCTTGTCTGAGCAACCAGGCAAGCAAACCCCCCTTGAGCATTCCGATATCGCCCATTTCTTTCCCTCTCATGCTTGCATTAGAACTGCTACTGCTTTCTATATGATCCTACTCTGATGCATAGCCTGTTGTTTTTACCTGCTTTCATACCTTACCTGCTTATCCTAAACTGCTTAGTATAGGATGGTTAGTGATCCATCAGTGACCCCACCTTGTCCCAGTTGCCCCGCTTTATGTTTGATGACTCGATCAGCACGATCGATGTCTAGGCCCCGACACTTCACATCACCCACTAGTTATACGACTCACGGAGCTACAATCGAGTGCTGAGGGTGAGACCTCTTCAGCACTTCTGTTGTTAACCTGTAGTGTAGTTATTCGATCGTGGTCATCAAAGGTGATTTCCTCCTTAACCACTTCCGATACGGCTCTGTCGTGCAACCCCTCAAGTGTGAACCTTGAGGGTGGATCCTCTTATGTTCACCTTGATGATTACATCAAGTGGAATTCACCGAGGGTGATTCCTCGGGTTTTCCCCTTGCTGTTTGGACACACGGATACTTGGACTTTACCCCTGATACTTGGAAAGACGGGTCGGCCCTGAGCGGTACCCGTGTGAGCTTAATTGCGACTGATGTGGAGGCGGGTTGGCCTGGAAGGTGCCCGCGAGATACCTACGAGGCGTGGCCGGGCATTCTTAGCCCTTGCCGCAAGTACTCAAGACGGGGCGACGGGGTCACATCGATCGTGAGTCTCTGCTCGTTACCGCGCGTTCCTAATCCACTACGATTTGGATATTTGTTCCAAGGGGCCTCTGGCCTGATAGCACTAACCATCACGTGGGCATAGTATGGGCGTTCTGCGTCGTATACATCAGCCGAAGCTTAATAGACGCCAGCGACTGAGCGGCGCACGCTGGGTTGGACTGGAAAGCACCTACCTTGTTGAAGGAGGTAGCTAGGTCTGCTCACCGGCTGTGTTCGCAACATGCAGGAGTTCTCGGGGAGATGGCCCATGACCCCTGGGGGCATAGGTTTAGTCCGGCGTGCTGGCCTCTCTATTAAGCCTAGGTCGGATTGCAGCGTATTGTTTGGCCGAGGCCGGGCATGACCCAGGAAAGTGTGTCCGGCCAGAGTTAATCAAGCGAGGTGGGTAAGTTGGTGCACCCCTGCAGGGAAGAAAACATCTATCGATAGCCTGTCCTACGGTAACGGACACTTGGAGTTGTATCCCGATCGATACAACTAGAACTGGATACTTGTGATGAGAAATGGATTGTGATGAGACTTGGATATGAGATGATAACTGGATAGTATGGCTTTGGGATTGCTTTCTCGCAGGGAGTCGAGAAAGGATCTTTGGCCGAGGTTGATAACACTTCTACTAGTTTACTTTATGCTACTCTACTCCCTCCTATTGCTGCAAGATGGTGGTTTCCAGAAGATGCTAGCCTTCGATAGGCTAGGTTTTCCCCTTCCCTTCTGGCATTCTGCAACTTAGTCCACAGATACAACCCTATCCTTTGATACAGATGCATACTTAGTTTAGATCTGATGTAAGTCTTGCGAGTACTTGGGATGAGTACTCACGATTGCTTTGCTACTTATTTTCCCCCATACCCGATTGTTGCGACTAGAAGACGGATCCTAGGAGCCAGACAACGCCACAGATGACTACTACTACCCGGAGGATGCCTACTAGTACGTGAAAACCGCAGACGACTAGGAGTACTTAGGAGGCTCCCAGGCAGGAGGCCTTGCCTTTTCGATCATTGTTGCTTTTGTGCTAGCCTTCTTAAGGCAAACTGGTGTAACTCATGTCTGTACTCAGATA
This sequence comes from Triticum aestivum, assembly GCF_018294505.1. Taxonomy (NCBI): domain Eukaryota; kingdom Viridiplantae; phylum Streptophyta; class Magnoliopsida; order Poales; family Poaceae; genus Triticum; species Triticum aestivum. The sequence continues at coordinate 504,657,784 of NC_057794.1, forward strand.
TTGTTGCTTCCGCTGACTCTTGTGTATTCGAGCTTATGTATTCGACCCCTCGAGGCCCCTGGCTTGTAATATAAAGCTTGTATTATTTTAATTTGTGTCTAGAGTTGTGTTGTGATATCTTCCCGTGAGTCCTTGACCTTGATCGTACACATTTGCGTGTATGATTAGTGTACGGTGAAATCGAGGGCGTCACACTACGGGTCCATAGTTAGTAGCTAGATGGCTTCTTCTCTCTTTTTGGATCTCAATACAATGTTCTCCCCCTCTCTTGTGGAGAACTATTCGATGTAATCTTCTTTTTGCGGTGTGTTTGTTGAGATCGATGAATTGTGGGTTTATGATCAAGTCTATCTATGAATAATATTTGAATCTTCTCTGAATTCTTTTATGTATGATTGGTTATCTTTGCAAGTCTCTTCAAATTATCAGTTTGGTTTGGCCTACTACATTGATCTTTCTTGCAATGGGAGAAGTGCTTAGCTTTGGGTTCAATCTTGCAGTGTCCTTTCCCAGTGACAGTAGGGGCAGCAAGGCACGTATTGTATTGTTGCCATCGAGGATAACAAGATGGGGTTTTCTTCATATTGCATGAGTCTATCCCTCTACATCATGTCATCGTGCTTAAGGCGTTACTCTGTTTTTAACTTAATACTCTGGATGCATGCTGGATAGCGGTCGATGAGTGGAGTAATAGTAGTAGATGCAGGCAGGAGTCGGTCTACTTGTCTCGGATGTGATGCCTATATACATGATCATACCTAGATATTCTCATAACTATGCTCAATTCTGTCAATTGCTCAACAGTAATTTGTTCACCCACCTTAGAATACTTATGCTCTCGAGAGAAGCCACTAGTGAAACATATGGCCCCCGGTCTATCTTCATCATATTAATCTCCTACTACTTAGTTATTTCCTTTGCTATTTACTTTGCCTTTATTTTACTTTGCATCTTTATCCTAAAAATACCAAAAATATTATCTTATCATATCTATCAGATCTCACTCTCGTAAGTGGCCTTATAGGGATTGACAACCCCTATTTGTGTTGGTTACGAGGATTTATTTGTTTTGTGCAGGTACGAGGGACTCGCGCATAGCCGCCTACTGGATTGATACCTTGGTTCTCAAAAACTGAGGGAAATACTTACGCTACTTTGCGGCGTCATCCCTTCCTCTTCGGGGGAAACCAACACAGTGCTCAAGAGGTAGCAAGAAGGATTTCTGGCGCCGTTGCTGGGGAGGTCTACGCAAAAGTCAACATACCAAGTACCCATCACATACCCTTATCTCCCGCATTACATTATTTTCCATTTGTCTCTTGTTTTCCTCTCCGCCGCTTCACCCTTGCTGTTTTATTCGCCCTCTCTCTCTCTATCATCCCTCTCTATTTGCCTCTTTTTGCCCGCTTGCTTTTTGTTTGCTTGTGTGTTAGTTTGCTTGCTTGTTACGATGGCTCAAGATAATACTAAATTGTGTGACTTCACCAATACCAACAACAATGATTTTATTAGCACTCCTATTGCTCCTCTTACCGATGTTGAATCTTGTGAAATTAATACTGCTTTGTTGAATCTTGTCATGAAAGATCCGTTTTCCGGCCTTCCTAGTGAAGATGCCGCTACCCATCTAAATAGCTTTGTTGGTTTGTGTGACATGCAAAATAAGAAAGATGTGGATAATGATATTGTTAAATTGAAGGTATTTCCTTTTTTGCTTAGAGATCGTGCTAAAGCTTGGTCTTCGACTTTGCCTAAAAATAGTATTGATTCATGGAATAACTGCAAAGATGCTTTTATCTCTGAGTATTTTCCTCCCGCTAAGATCATCTCTCTTAGGAACGATATTATGAATTTTAAGCAACTTGATCATGAACATGTTGCACAAGCTTGGGAGAGAATGAAATTAATGATACGTAATTGCCCTACTCATGGTTTAAATTCGTGGATGATTATACAAAATTTTCATGCCGGATTGAATTTTGCTTCTAGAAATCTTTTAGATTCGGCCGCGGGAGGCACTTTTATGGAAATCACTTTAGGAGAAGCTACTAAACTCCTAGATAATATTATGGTTAATTATTCTCAATGGCATACTGAAAGATCTACTAATAAAAAGGTGCATGCGATAGAAGAAATTAATGTTTTAAGTGGAAAGATGGATGAACTTATGAAATTATTTGCTAATAAGAGTGTTTCTTCTGATCCTAATGATATGCCCTTGTCTACTCTTATTGAGAATAATAATGAATCTATGGATGTGAATTTTGTTGGTAGGAACAATTTTGGTAACAACGCGTATAGAGGAAATTTCAATCCTAGGCCTTATCCTAGTAATCCCTCTAATAATTACGGTAATTCCTACAACAATTCTTATGGAAATTATAATAAGATGCGCTCTGATTTTGAATCTAATATTAAAGAATTTATTACCTCGCCAAAGAATTTCAATGCTTTGATGGAAGAAAAATTGCTTAAGGTTGATGAGTTGGCTTGGAACGTTCATAGAATTTCTCTTGATGTTGATTCTTTCAAACTTAGATCTATTACACCTAAGCATGATATCAATGAGTCTCTCAAAGCCATGAGAATTTCCATTGATGAGTGCAAAGAAAGAACCGCTAGGATGCTTGCTAAGAAAGATGCCTTTATAAGAGCGTGTTCTTCTAGTTCCCATGAAAATAAAGATGAAGATCTAAAAGTTATTGATGTTTCCCCTATTAAATCTTTGTTTTGCAATATGAATCTTGATAATGATGGGATTGAATATGATCCACCTTTACCTAGAAGGTGTTCCAAGAATTCGGAACTTGTTAATCTTGATGCTAAAATTGATAAAAGTGGGATTGAAGAAATTAAAACCCTAGATGTTGCTAAACCCACTATTATGGATTTCAAGGAATTTAACTATGAAAATTTCTCTTTGATTGATGGTATTTCCTTGTTTCAATCCATGCTAAATTCTCCTCACACTTATAGTCAAAATAAAGTGTTTACTAAACATATCGTTGATGCCTTGATGTAATCTTATGAAGAAAAACTTGAATTGGAAGTCTCTATACCTAGAAAACTTTGTTATGAGTGGGAACCAACTATTAAAATTAAAATTAAAGATCATGAATGCTATGCTTTATGTGATTTGGGTGCTAGTGTTTCCACGATTCCAAAGACTTTGTGTGATTTGTTAGGTTTCCGTGATTTTGATGATTGCTCTCTAAACTTGCACCTTGCGGATTCCACTATTAAGAAACCTATGGGAAGAATTAATGATTTTCTTATTGTTGCAAATAGGAATTATGTGCTCGTAGATTTTATTGTTCTTGACATAGATTGCAATCCTTCATGTCCTATTATTCTTGGTAGACCTTTCCTTAGAACGATTGGTGCAATTATTGATATGAAGGAAGGAAATATTAGATTCCAATTTCCATTAAGGAAAGGCATGGAACACTTTCCTAGAAAGAAAATTAAATTACCTTATTAATCTATTATGACAGAAACTTATGGATTGCCTACCAAAGATGGCAATACCTAGATCTATTCTTGCTTGTTATGCCAAGCTAGGGGCGTTAAATGATAGCGCTTGTTGGGAGGCAACCCAATTTTATTTTTATTCCTTGATTTTTGCTCCTGTTTAGTAATAAATAATTTATCTAGCCTCTGTTTTGGTTGTGTTTTTTGTGTTTAATTAGTGTTTGTGCCAAGTAGAACCGTTGCGAAGACTTGGGGAAAGTCTTGTTGAACTTGCTGTAAAAAAACAGAAACTTTAGCGCTTACGAGAACTGCTGTCATTTTTATTTGGAAAGTGATATTTAGTTAATTATTTTTGCAGGTGATTAATAGATAAATACATCACGTCCAGAAGTTTATTTTAGAATTTTTGGGGTTCCAGATCTTGCGCTAGCTACAGATTACTACAGACTGTTCTGTTTTTGACAGATTCTGTTTTTCCTGTGTTGTTTGCTTATTTTGATGAATCTATGGCTAGTAAAATAGTTTATAAACCATAGCGAAGTTGGAATACAGTAGGAAACACCAATATAAATAAATAATGAGTTCATTACAGTACCTTGAAGTGGTCTTTTATTTTCCTTCGCTAACAGAGCTCACGAGATTTTCTACTTTAAGTTTTGTGTTGTGAAGTTTTCAAGTTTTGGGTAAAGATTTGATGGATTATGGAACAAGGAGTGGAAAGATCATAAGATTGGGGATGCCCATGGCACCCCCAAGATAATCTAAGGACACCTAAAAGCCAAAGCTTGGGGATGCCCCGGAAGGCATCCCCTCTTTCGTCTACTTCTATCGGTAACTTTGCTTGGAGCTATATTTTTATTCGCCACATGATATGTGTTTCGCTTGGAGCGTCTTTCATTATTTGAGTCTTTGCTTGTTAGTTTACCACAATCATCCTTGCTGTACACACCTTTTGAGAGAGCCATACATGATTTAGAATTTGTTAGAATACTCTATGTGCTTCGCTTATATCTTTCGAGTTATATAATATTGCTCTAGTACTTCACTTATATATTTTAGAGCACGGTGGTGGATTTGTTTTATAGAAACTATTAATCTCTCATGCTTCACTTAGATTATTTTGAGAGTCTTAATAGCATGGTAATTTGCTTAAAATCCTAATATGCTAGGTATTCAAGAATAAAAAATTCTCTTATGAGTGTGTTGAATACTATGATAAGTTTGATACTTGATAATTGTTTTGAGATATGAAGATGGTGATATTAAAGTCATGCTAGTTGAGTAGTTTTGAATTTTAGAAATTCTTGTGTTGAAGCTTGTGATTCCCGTAGCATGCACGTATGGTGAACCGTTATGTGATGAAGTCGGAGCATGATTTATTTATTGATTGTCTTCCTTATGAGGGGCGGTCGGGGACGAGTGATGGTCTTTTCCTACCAATCTATCCCCCTAGGAGCATGCGCTTAATACTTTGCTTTGATAACTTGTATATTTTTGCAATAAATATATGAGTTCTTTATGACTAATGTTGAGTCCATGAACTATACGCACTCTCACCCTTCCACCTTTGCTAGCCTCTCTAATACTGTGCACCTTTCGCCGGTATCATACACCCACCATATACCTTCCTCAAAATAGCCACCATACCTACCTATTATGGCATTTCCATAGCCACTCCGAGATATATTGCCATGCAACTTTCCACCGTTCCGTTTATTATGACACACTCCATTATTGTCATATTGCTTAGCATGATCATGTAGTCGACATCGTATTTGTGGCAAAGCCACCATTCATAATTCTTTCATACGTGCCACTCATGAGTCATTGCATATCCCGTTACACCACCGGAAGAATTCATATAGAGTCATATTTTGTTCTAAGTATCGAGTTGTAATTGTTGAGTTGTAAGAAAAATAAAAGTGTGATGATCAGCATTATTAGAGCATTGTCCCAGTGAGGAAAGGATGATGGAGACTATGATTCCCCCACAAGTTGGGATGAGACTCCGGACGAAAAATAAAAAAAAAAGAGAAAGAAAAGAGGCCATAAAAAAAGAGGGTAGAAAAGGCCCAAATAAAAATATGAGAGAAAAGGAGACAAGGGACAATGTTATTATCCTTTTACCACACTTGTGCTTCAAAGTAGCACCATGATCTTCATAGTAGAGAGTCTCTCATGTTATCACTTTCATATACTAGTGAGAATCTTTCATTATAGAACTTGCCTTGTATATTCCAATGATGGGCTTCCTCAAAATGCCCTAGGTCTTCATGAGCAAGAAAGTTGGATGCACACCCACTTAGTTTCTTTTTGAGCTTTCATATACTTATAGATCTAGTGCATCCGTTGCATGGCAATCCCTACTCACTCACATTGATATCTATTGATGGGTGAGGGAGTCCTGGATTAGGGGGTCTCCGGACAGTCAGACTATCTCCATTGGCCGGACTGTTAGACTATGAAGATACAGGATTGAAGACTTCATCGCGTGTCCGGATGGGACTCTACTTGGCGTGGAAGGCAAGCTAGGCAATACGGATATGGATATCTCCTCCTTTGTAACCGACCTTGTGTAACCCTTACCCTCTCCGGTGTCTATATAAACCAAAGGGTTTTAGTCCGTAGGACAACAACCATAGCATACAATCATACCATAGGCTAGCTTCTAGGGTTTAGCCTCTCTGATCTCATGGTAGATCTACTCTTGTACTACCCATATCATCAATATCAATCAAGCAGGACGTAGGGTTTTACCTCCATCAAGAGGGCCCGAACCTGGGTAAAACATCGTGTCCCCTGCCTCCTGTTACCATCCGGCCTAGACGCACAGTTCGGGACCCCCTACCCGAGATCCGCCAGTTTTGACACCGACATTGGTGCTTTCATTGAGAGTTCCTCTATGTCGTCGCCGTTAGGCTTGATGGCTCCTACTATCATCGATAGCGATGCAGTCCAGGGTGAGACTTTTCTCCCCGGACAGATCTTCGTATTCGGTGGCTTTGCACTGCGGGCTAATTCGCTTGGCCATCTGGAGCAGATTGAAAGCTATGCCCCTGGCCATCAGGTCAGATTTGGAAGTTTAAACTACACGGCCGACATCCGCGGAGACTTGATCTTCGACGGATTCGAGCCATAGCCGGGCGCGCCGCACTGTCGTGATGGGTATGACCTAGCTCTACCGCCGAACAGTACCCCAGAGGCTGCGCCCGCATCAGCTCCGACCCTTAGCTTGGAGCCAACTGCGCTAGTCGAGGACGGGTGGTTAGACACCGCCTCAGGGGCTACAGTCTCAACGGCGATCGAGCCAAACACCAGCATAACCCTCTGCGCAGCCCGTGACTCCAAGGTGTCGGACTCTTTTCCGAACTCTAAACCATCCGCACCCCTGCCAATCGAATCCGATTGGGCGCCGATCATGGAATTCACCATCGCGTATATCTTTCAGCACTCGCCCTTCAGCGACATTCTGAATTCACTAAGGTCTCCTTCTTTGTCAGGAGAGCCCTAGCCGGATTATGGCCAACAGGATTGGGATGTGGACGATGAAGAAATTCGACGCCCACCCACCACCCACTTCGTAGCCACTGTCGATGATTTAACCGACATGCTCGACTTCGACTCCGAAGACATCAACGGTATGGACGACGATGTAGGAGACGAACATGAACCAGCACCTATAGGGCACTGGAAAGCCACCTCGTCATATGACATATACATGGTGGATACACCCAAAGAAGGCAATGGCGACGGGATAGCGGAGGATGACCCCTCCAAGAAGCAACCCAAACGCCGACGTCAGCGGCGCCGCTCTAAGTCCCTCCAAAGCAAAAGTGGTGATACCGGCACAGGAGATAATAACACTCCGGATAGTGCCGAAGACAATAACAAACCCCTCCAGCAAGATTTAGAGAAGGAGGATGGAGGAGCCAGCTCTCCTGAGAGAGCGGCAGACGGAGAGGAGGAGGATGACAATCACATGCCCCCCTCCGAAGACGAGGCAAGCCTCAGCGACGATGAATTCGCCGTACCAGAGGATCCCGTCGAACAAGAGCGCTTCAAGCGCCGGCTCATGGCCACGGCAAATAGCCTGAAGAAAAAGCAGCAGCAGCTTCAAGCTGATCAAGATCTGCTAGCTGACAGATGGACTGAAGTCCTCACAGCCGAGGAATATAAACTCGAGCGCCCCTCCAAGAGTTACCCAAGGCGCAGGTTACTACCCTGACTGGAGGAAGAAGCGTATGATATGGCTGATCGGCCACCTCGTGGCCGCGATAGAGAGGCATTCCAGCCAAAAGCTCAGCCTCCACCCCAACGCCATTCAAATAAAAAGGCATGGGGAGATACGCCAGACCTGCGAGACATATTGGAGGACAAGGCAAAGCATTCAAGATCGATCTACGGATCACGAGGGCGCACCACTCTACGAGACGACAAACGTCACGCCGGATACAGTAAAAGCAAATCCGGCCGGGCCGAACACAGCGGGCAAGACCCATTCGAGTTGCGTCGCGATATAGCCCAATACAGAGGCGCCGCACACCCCTTATGCTTCACAGACGAAGTAATGGAACATCAATTCCCAGAAGGTTTCAAACCTGTAAATATTGAATCATACGACGGCACAACAGATCCCGCAGTATGGATTGAGGACTTCCTCCTCCACATCCACATGGCCCGCGGCGATGACTTACACGCCATCAAATACCTCCCACTAAAGCTCAAAGGACCAGCGCGGCATTGGCTTAACAGCTTGCCAGCGGACTCCATTAGCTGTTGGGAAGATCTGGAAGCCGCATTCCTCGACAACTTTCAGGGCACTTATGTGCGACCACCAGACGCCGATGATTTGAGCCACATAATTCAGCAGCCAGAAGAGTCGGCCAGGCAATTCTGGACTCGGTTCCTTACAAAGAAAAATCAAATCGTCGACTGTCCGGATGCGGAGGCCTTAGCGGCTTTCAAGCACAACATCCGAGACGAGTGGCTAGCCCGGCACCTTGGTCAGGAAAAGCCGAAATCTATGGCAGCTCTCACGACGCTCATGACCCGCTTTTGTGCGGGAGAAGACAGCTGGCTGGCTCGCAGTAATAACATATCAAAGAACCATGGTACCTCAGATACCAAGGACGGCAATAGCAGGTCACGTCGCAACAAGCATAAGCGCCGCATTAACAGCGAAAATACTGAGGATACGGCAGTCAATGCCGGATTCAAAGGCTCTAAACCCGGTCAGCGGAAAAAGCCATTCAAACAAAGTACGCCGGGTCCGTCCAGCTTGGACCGTATACTCGATCGCTCGTGTCAAATACACGGCACCCCAGACAAGCCAGCCAATCACACCAACAGGGATTGTTGGGTGTTCAAGCAGGCCGGCAAGTTAATTGCCGAAAACAAGGACAAGGGGCCGCATAGCGATGACGAGGAGGAGCCCCGGCAGCCGCACACTGGAGGACAGAAGAGGTTTCCCCCGCAAGTGCGGACGGTGAACATGATATACGCAACCCACATCCCCAAGAGGGAGCGGAAGCGTGCGCTCAGGGACGTATATGCGTTGGAGCCAGTCGCCCCAAAGTTCAACCCTTGGTCCTCCTGTCCGATCACCTTCGATCGCAGGGACCACCCCACTAGTATCCGTCATGGCGGATTCGCCGCACTGGTCCTAGACCCAATCATCGACGGATTTCACCTCACTCGAGTCCTTATGGACGGCGGCAGCAGCCTGAACCTGCTTTATCAGGACACAGTGCGCAAAATGGGTATAGACCCCTCAAGGATCAAACCCACAAAAACGACCTTTAAGGGCGTCATTCCAGGTGTAGAGGCCCATTGCACAGGCTCAATTACACTGGAAGTGGTCTTCGGATCCCCGGATAACTTCCGAAGCGAAGAGTTAATCTTCGATATAGTCCCGTTCCGCAGTGGTTATCACGCGCTGCTCGGGCGAACCGCATTTGCTAGATTCAATGCGGTACCGCATTATGCATACCTCAAGCTCAAGATGCCAGGACCTCGCGGAGTTATTACAGTCAATGGAAACACAGAGCGCTCTCTCCGAACAGAGGAGCACACCGCGGCCCTCGCAGCAGAAGCGCAAAGCAGCCTCTCAAGGCAATCAACCAGTTCGGCGCTTCAAAGCCCGGACACCTTCAAGCGCGCTCGGGGCAATCGGCAAATAGACCGCCTGGCGCGATCTGAGCTCGCGTAGCAATACGGCGGCCACCCCAATCCCAGCCCAACGGCGAAATTCATGCCGCGCGTACATAATTACGCATTAAAAATACCATGGGCACAGGTGGGGAGGGGGGCACAACTGCGGCACGCCCCAAAACGCGGCCTAAACCGCACTAGGGGCTTCCCGTTTGGTTATTTTTCTTTTTCTTTCAGGACCTTAATCTCTGGAAACACTGTCCGGCAGCACTATTGCCGAACACATGATGCAGCAACCAAGGAGGCAGACAGCTACGTTACACCACGGAATTCCCAGGTTGCTTACAGTAACGAGTGAAATATTCAATTTAATATCATTCCTCAGCTTGCCCTTGGAAGGGACATAGTCCTACTCTTTGCTTATCGCACTATCTGTATCACTCTGCTTTAACGCAATTTTTTAATAAACAATGCATGACATTACGACTATTATTGCATTCTTGTTATATATATATATATGTGTGTGTGTGTGTGTGTGTGTGTGTGTTCATTAATGACGCCTTGCAACCGTACACTATGGTACGGCCAATACACCAGGGGCTTACAATGCGGTGTGAAAAGTCCGAACACTTTCACAAGTGCGGCACCCCGAACTTATAGCATTATATGCATCAGCTCTGAATCATGTCTTTGGTCAAATGTTGGGTTTGTCCGGCTCCTATGTTTTGGTACCTTACATTCCGCTCTATCGCCTAAGGTAGCGCTAGGAGAACTACTGCGATTGTGCCCCGGTTCTGCTTTGTTCAGCACCTCAGTAGAGAAAGCTAAAACTGACTGTCATGATAAGGCGAGAGATTGGTCGCTGTTCGGCGAGGTTTTCAAGTCCCTAAAGAATTATGCCACTTAGAGCGAGGGGCCGGCCCTGACCGGCTTAAAGGCGTGTATCGCGCCCCGAATTCGGCCTTCCGAATACCAGGGGCTTCGCCGATATTTAAAATTATAGAATTCTATAGCTAAGTGAGAGTGATAAAGCATCATTAGTCCGGTTGCCTTGTTCGCTGTGCTGAGCACCTCCCTCGAAGGACCCAAACATGGGAACAAGAGTGCTCAGGTTTATCCCGAACACCCCAGCACTCATGGCATGGGGGCAGAAGCCGAGGACTAGCCATCTCTCAGATTGGATAAACAGCCAAACAGAAGGTAATATTTTAAATTCCAACAAGCGTTGCATAACGCATATGAAACAAGTTTTCATACATACAGGATAAAACGAGCAAGTCTTATTCAAATATTACATCTTTTGAACACTCGTCCGCGACGAGACGGGCACCCGGCAGAACACCCTCGTAGTACATCTCGGGGTGGTGGTGCTCCTTGCCCTCTGGCGGCCCTTCCTTGATCAGCTTCACAGCGTCTAGCTTGGCCAACTGCACCTTCACACGGGCGAAAGCCCGGCGTGCACCTTCGATGCAGACGGACCGCCTGATGACCTCTAGCCGTGGGCAGGCATCCACAAGCTGCCTCACCAGGCCGAAGTAGCTGTCCGGAAGGACGTCGCCAGGCCACAGCCGGACTATAAGGCCCTTCATGGCCTATTTGGCCGCCTTGTGCAGCTCAACCATCTGCTTTAGCTGGTCGCTCAGAGGAATTGGGTGTTCGGTCCTAGTATACTGAGACCAAAATAGCTTCTCCGTTGAGCTTCCCTCCTCATCCTGGTAAAACTGCGCGGCATCCGACACGCTGCGGGGCAAATCTGTGAATGCTCCTGGAGAGCTCTGAATTCAGGTAAGTAATAGATAATTTACTTTTACATGCTTGCTCTGCATATAGAATGCCTTACCCGCCGCTATCTTCTTCATTGCGTCGATCTCCTGGAGGGCCTTCTGGGCCTCGGCCTTGGCACTCTTTGCACTCTCAAGGGCTGCAGCAAGCTCAGACTCTCGCGTCTTCGAGTCAAGCTCCAACACCTCGTGCTTCGCCACAAGAGCCTGGAGCTCTTGCTGCACCTCGCCCACCCGAGCCTCGTGCTTCTCTCGCTCGGTGCGCTCCTTGGCCGCTGTATCTTCGGCCTTGATTAGCGCTTGCTTCAGGGTCACCACCTCGGTCGTGGCCCCTGGCATACATACGATGATCAGGTCATTTTGCAATCATGTCCTCTTTTATATATATACATAAGACAGGGTATTACTTACCCTTGTTCTCCTCGAGCTGCCTCTTGGCAAGGCCGAGCTCTTTCCTGGACCCCTCGAGGTCCTACTTCAGTACGGCGACCTTCGCAGTTAGTGCGGCGGACGCCAGTAGCGAAGCCTGCATATGCATATTGACATACTTATATTAGACTCCTGCGATATTATTTGATCCTCTGTTCGGCTTTTCTTTATGAACACCGAACAAAGCATCAGGGGCTACTGTCTATGCGGTAATATTTCTACTATATTTTAAAACACTTACCTCGAAGCCTATTAGAAGGCTGGCACAGGCTTCAGTCAACCCGCTCTTGGCGGATTGAACCTTCTGGATCACCGCACTCATGATAGTGCGGTGCTCCTCGTCGATGGAAGCGCTGCGAAGCACTTCCAGCAGATTGTCCGGCGCCTCTGGATGGACAGAGGTCACCGGCACAGGCGTCTTGCCCCTCTTAGAAGGAGGCCGCCTGCCCGAGCCTGGAACCGCTGGAGGTTCCGACGCGGTGTTCGGCTGAGGGCCGAACTCAGAGCTCTCAGGGCCCCCGTCCCCTCGGCTCCTGGAGTTCGAAAGGTCGCCTTGAGGCGCCTCCGGGACTGTCTCCCCTCGATCCGGTGCCTCTTGAGACAACACCTCGGCGTCGTCGGCAGGATGAGGGGAGGTGGCGGTCGGGACTGGATCGCTATCCATGTCCGACAAGCCCAAGGAGCCATCCGATGATACATCGATACTGGCTCGTGGCGGCCTGCATAATTGCCTTCGGCGTTAGGGAAAGCAATGCAACAAAGGAATCCTATGAGTTACTCTGGTATCCGAATACTTACGATCTCCCCGGGGGCTTGACCCTGGGCAACCACTCGTCTTCGCCTTCGTCGGCGGGGTGGAACCGTCCGGAAGGAGAGTCCTTCCCTTCTTGGACCCTCCGGCCTCCCCGGTCGGGGCGGCCTTCCTTTTCTTGTCTCCCCTAGTCGGTGGGGGAGCATCTTCTTCTTCTTCCTCGTCTTTGGGGGAAGAGTGCGCTGCAGAGTCATCGGACGATGAGTCCGACGACGCCTGGCGTCGGGAACTCTTTCGGGTTCCCTTGGCCTTCTTGGTCTTCTCCCGCACCGTATAAGGGGCCGGAGTCAACATCTTCTCCAGAAGAGGGTCTGTGGGGCCTTCGGGCAAAGGAGCCGGACAGTCGATCTGTCCGGCCATCTTCTGCCAGTCCTGTCAAAGGTACGGGAGTTTAGATCCCACATAGAGTCAATCTATATAAAAAATAAGTATCCTGTGAAAGGTAAAGCAGCTTACCGCACTGGCTTGGCGCTTCGCGCTGAATCCACGATCCTCAGTAATAGGGGGGGACCTCGGCACTTTTGAACAGCACCCTCCAGGCGTCTTCATGAGTCGTGTCGAAGAGCCTGTTCAGAGTTCGGTGCTGCGCCGGATTGAACTCCCACAAGTTGAACTCCCGTTGTTGGCATGGGAGTATCCGGCGGATGAGCATAACTTGGACTATGTTGACAAGCTTGAGCTTCTTGTCCACCATGTTTTGAATACATGTTTGGAGTCCGGTCAGCTCTTTCGAACTACCCCAGGACAGGCCCTTCTCTTTCCAGGAGGTGAGCCACGTGGGGATGCCAGATCGGAACTCGGGGGCCGCTGCCCATGCAGGGTCGCGCGGCTCGGTGATATAGAACCACCCCGATTGCCACCCCTTTATGGTTTCCACAAAAGAGCCCTCGAGCCATGTTACGTTGGGCATCTTGCCCACCATGGCGCCTCCGCACTCCGCCTGGCGGCCGCCCACCACCTTCGGCTTGACATTGAAGGTCTTCAGCCATAAGCCGAAGTGGGGCTTGATGCGGAGGAAGGCCTCGCACACGACGATAAACACCGAGATGTTGAGGATGAAGTTCGGGGCCAGATCGTGGAAATCCAGGCCGTAATAAAACATGAGCCCCCGGACGAAGGGATGGAGAGGGAACCAGTCCACGGAGGAAATGGGTGAGGAATACTACCCTCTCATGGGGCCTGGGGGTGGGGATGAGCTGCCCCTCATCTGGGAGCCGGTGCGCGATGTCGTCGGGTAGGTATCCGGCTCTCCTCAGTTTCTTGATGTCTCCCTCCGTGACGGAGGAGACCATCCACCTGCCTCCCGCTCCGGACATGATTGGAGAAGGTCGAGGTGGGAAGTGCGGACTTGGGCGCTAGAGCTCGAGTGTGCGAAAACGGATGGGTAAGGAGGAAGAAGGCGTGGATAGAAAGGTGAATCCTTATCCCTTTATATGGGCGGACGAAACTAAGCATCCTCACTTGCCTGATAAAACTCGCTTATCCCCCGAGCGCCGCAATTGATGGTGCGGTTGGGTTACCCACGCCCGTATTGATGAGAATCCCGTAATAAGGGGACACGATCTCTGCTTTGACAAGACGTGTCGAAAAACTGCCTCGCGTTATGTGCGGGGCTGGTTAAAGGAAACGGTTCGAATAATCACCGGGCCATGACATAACGTCATGCTGCCAAAACAAGCCAGCAAATTAGATCTGCAAAATATTATTCTCTCTACGGTGGAATGTGGAACTTATTTTGCAGGGTCGGACACTATCCTCGTATTCAAATTCTTCTGTGATGTATTCGGAGAAGGAACCCGCCTTGCAATGCCGAAGACAATACTGCATGCCGGACTCATCGTCATTGAAGCCTGGTTCAGGGGCTACTGAGGGAGTCCTGGATTAGGGGGTCTCTGGACAGCCGGACTATCTCCATTGGCCGGACTGTTAGACTATGAAGATACAGGATTGAAGACTTCGTCTCGTGTCTGGATGGGACTCTACTTGGCGTGGAAGGCAAGCTAGGCAATACGGATATGGATATCTCCTCCTTTGTAACCGACCTTGTGTAACCCTAACCCTCTCCGGTGTCTATATAAACTGAAGGGTTTTAGTCCGTAGGACAACAACCATAACATACGATCATACCATAGGCTAGCTTCTAGGGTTTAGCCTCTCTGATCTCGTGGTAGATCTACTCTTGTACCACCCATATCATCAATATCAATCAAGCAGGACATACGGTTTTACCTCCATCAAGAGGGCCCGAACCTGGGTAAAACATCGTGTTCCCTGCCTCCTATTACCATCCGTCCTAGACGCACAGTTCGGGACCCCCTACCCGAGATCCGCCAGTTTTGACACCGACAATGGGCATCTCCATAAACATTGATACGCCTAGTTGATGTGAGACTATCTTCTTCCTTTTTGTCTTCTCCACAACCACCACTCTATTCCACCTATAGTGCTATATCCATGGCTCATGCTCATGTATTGCGTGAAGATTGAAAAAGTTTTGAGAATGTAAAAGGTATGAAACAATTGCTTGGCTTGTCATCGGGGTTGTGCATGATTTAAATATTTTGTGTGGTGAAGATAGAGCATAGCCAGACTATATGATTTTGTAGGGATAACTTTCTTTAGCCATGTTATTTTGAGAAGACATAATTGCTTAGTTAGTATGCTTGAAGTATTATTATTTTTATGTCAATATGAACTTTTGTCTTGAATCTTTCGGATCTGAATATTCATACCACAATTAAGAAGAATTACACTAAAATTATGCCAAGTAGCACTTCGCATCAAAAATTATGTTTTTATCATTTACCTACTCAAGGACGAGCAGGAATTAAGCTTGGGGATGCTTGATACGTCTCCAACATATCTATAATTTTTGATTGCTCCATGCTATATTATCTACTATTTTGGACATTATTGGGCTTTATTATCCACTTTTATATTATTTTTGGTACTAACCTATTAACGGGAGGCCCAGCCCAGAATTGTTGTTTTTTGCCTGTTTTAGGGTTTCGAAGAAAAGGAATATTAAACGGAGTCCAAATGGAATGAAACCTTCGGGAACGTGATTTTCTCAACGAACAAGACCCGGGAGACTTGGACTCTACGTCAAGAAAGAAAAGAGGAGGCCACGAGGTAGGGGGTGCGCCTACCCCCCCCCCCAGGCGCGCCCTCCACCCTCGTGGGCCCCCTGTTGCTCCATTGACGTACTCCTTTCTCCTATATATACCTACGAACCCCCAAACGATCAGATACGGAGCCAAAACCTAATTCCGCCGCCGCAACTTTTTGTATCCACGAGATCCCATCTTGGGGCCTGTTCCGGAGCTCCGCCGGAGGGGGCATCGATCACGGAGGGCTTCTACATCAAACACCATAGCCCCTCCAATGAAGTGTGAGTAGTTTACCTCAGACCTACGGGTCCATAGTTAGTACCTAGATGGTTTCTTCTCTCTTTTTGGATCTCAATACAATGTTCCCCCTCTCTTGTGGAGAACTATTCGATGTAATCTTCTTTTTGCGGTGTGTTTGTTGAGACTGATGAATTGTGGGTTTATGATCAAGTCTATCTATGAATAATATTTGAATCTTCTTTGAATTCTTTTATGTATGATTGTTTATCTTTGCAAGTCTCTTCGAACTATCAGTTTGGTTTGGCCTACTAGATTGATCTTTCTAGCAATGGGAGAAGTGCTTAGCTTTGGGTTCAATCTTGCGGTGTCCTTTCCCAGTGACAGTAGGGGCAGCAAGGCACGTATTGTATTGTTGCCATCGAGGATAACAAGATGGGGTTTTCTTCATATTGCATGAGTCTATCCCTCTACATCATGTCATCTTGCTTAAGGTGTTACTCTGTTTTTAACTTAATACTCTAGATGCATGCTGGATAGCGGTCGATGAGTGGAGTAATAGTAGTAGATGCAGGCAGGAGTCGGTCTACTTGTCTCGGACGTGATGCCTATATACATGATCATACCTAGATATTCTCATAACTATGCTCAATTGTCAATTGCTCAACAGTAATTTGTTCACCCACCGTAGAATACTTATGCTCTCGAGAGAAGCCACTAGTGAAACCTATGCCCCCCGGGTCTATCTTCATCATATTAATCTCCTACTACTTAGTTATTTCCTTTGCTATTTACTTTGCCTTTATTTTACTTTGCATCTTTATCCTAAAAATACCAAAAATATTATCTTATCATATCTATCAGATCTCACTCTCGTAAGTGGCCTCATAGGGATTGACAACCCCTATTGGCATTGGTTGCGAGGATTTATTTGTTTTGTGCAGGTACGAGGGACTCGCGCGTAGCCTCCTACTGGATTGATACCTTGGTTCATAAAAACTGAGGGAAATACTTACGCTACTTTGTTGCATCATCCCTTCCTCTTCGGGGAAAACCAACGCAGTGCTCAAGAGGTAGCAGAGGTGCGACCGGTATCTCCTCCTCATGACATCATCTGCGGCACTCTGATCCAGCCTAAGCCGGTAGGCCTAAGCTTCTAACTCGGCCCGTTCTGTAGCCATCCTGGCGTTCTCTGCTGCCAGGTTCGCCTTAGCCTGAGCTATCTGATCCTTCACCTTTGCAATCTCCGCGTTGTGCTGATCCCGGTTTGCTGCATCCACCTCTGTCACCAGCAATGTTGCTGAAGCATCGAACAAATCAGATAGAACCTGAGCCAGAGGCGGCGTAGAGCCCCCTACCCTTGTCGGTGTTGCTGTTGCGGAACCGGAGATTATTACCGCAGCTGTAGAAGAGTGTTGTGCTGGCTGTGTACCGGCCATGAAGACCGCGACCCGGTTTGGCAGATCAAGGGGATCCGGAATACTGTTGTCATCGGAACCTCCGCTAATCTGGCCATCTTGTAACTGGTATAGAGACTCGGTCTCTTCGGTTGAAGACTCATCATCGGAGCAGATAACGGTTTCGCCACTAGATGCCGATTCATCCCCACATTCCGCTCCGTGGATGGCACCTACGAAGACATGCTTTACGGCGGGCTGATCCGAGGCAGAGCTTGCACGCTGAGCCGTCTTGAAGGTGTTGGTGCAGATGTCCGGCTCAGGGCCCGGTTCACCGATCTTGCCGATGAAGATGTGAATTCCACCAAAGGGGACCCGGTACCCGTATTCAATTGAACCGGCCTCGGGACCCCATCCTGCGTCGTCGATGTAGAACTTGCCGCGACGACTCTTAGTCATCCGGACCACAGCGTATCCCTTGAGTCCTTCGAAACTGCCCTTCAAGAACTCGAAACCATCGTGCGATAGCCCCACTGTGGGCGCCAACTGTCATGGTTTTGTCACAGAATATGTCCTCGTGAAAGGACTTAGTCGTGGAGCCATCGCTACGGGTTAGCTTAAAGGTGTTAAACTGAAAAAGGGACACGAGAGTTTTATACTAGTTCTGCCCCTTCGATGAAGGTAAAAGCCTACGTCTAGTTGTGTTGGTATTGCTAGGGTTTTGATGACCAGGGAGCGAATCCGCTTTGCCTGGCTCTCGAGTTGTTGTGTGTTGTTCCTAAACTGATGTTGGGTCGTCCCTTTATATACACAGGTTGATGCCCGCTGGTTTACAGAGTCCCGAGGCCGGATCATAAACGTGTCTGGCTCGGTCTTTATCCTTCCTATCTTACAACGCAAGTTACATGAGAAAGTCGGTTTACATCTACAGGCCTTAACCCACCTTTGGGCCTTGGGCCTTCGTAAAGCGCCACCATCCTTACGTCTTCATGGGATTCTAATCTTCATAGAGTTAACTCGGCTACCCCTGGCTAGTTTATGTCCAGTAGTAATATCCCCAACACCCGTTGTCGTCCTGTTCAACTCGCACCATCGTAGACCGGATCCCCTCGTCAGATCCGGTGGATCCCTGCTGTTTCCCGTGCATGCAGGTCCCATCTCGCCCTCCCCCCGATCAGCAGTGCCCCCCATGGCCCTCCTCGCGCTGCTGCTCTGTGGCTGTGTCCTCTGTCGCGACCATCTCCTCCCCCAACGCCTTTGCGGAGGCTGTTGCTGCAAGACCACCACGACACCATCTCTGGAGCCCAAGTCTAAGGACTAACGCGTTCAGGTAACTCGCCAAGTACACATTCATCAAGACCGATCCTTGGACAAGCACCGTTTGCGCGGATTACGTCAAGTACCACGACGACCGTCGAGACCGCCAAGTTCCACTACCAATGAACGTTTTGGAATCACCAAGTCAAACTATAATGCGAAGACCATGTACAACTACTGACCCTGTGGATGTCACCAAGTACCCCATCGGCAAGACCCTCGATGACCAACGCATAGTACCACTATGTTTGTCATGTACATCTACGCCTAGACCGGACCGATAAGTCCGAAGAAGAAAGTACCACTCTGAACCATGTACGGCACAGTCGCCGAAGACCCGTGTAACACAACCGTCAAGTTCAACTATCGTTGCGTGAACCACTACTTCTACTACCGTGAACGACTACTTCCACTACATCGCGAGAACGTCTACTTCCACTATGATCTCGAACCGCCTCGAATAAGCACGCTTCGAAGGTATAACCGCCGAGCCGTTGACCCCGTGGATGAATGCTTGCGATGTACGAGATGCCCCCTTTTGTTCGCACCGTGTCCGTAGTGTCTCCCGCTTCCATGCCATCGACTCGTGGGAACCCGGTTACCGGGATCACCCCACCATCTTTTGCACGCTCCCGCCACACTTCCTTTGCACCGGTATCTCCATGAGCTACCGGAACCGATATGTTTCCATGGCATCATTTTTGGATTCGTTGCTGTGGCACCCCTTTCGTTTCCGCCACGATGACAAATGCTTCATAACATGCTCATGCCAATATTTTTTCTTAAAATTGCATAAACTTGCATATTCCATCCGCACCATGGTAATAACATTTAAAATGTTTAAAATTGTTGTTTGCATTAAATTGCTAAATGCATATGGGGATTTACTAGAATTGGTGTTTGATGTTTTCGACCCCATTTAAATTGTTTAGAATGTGTAGTTTACTTTTGCCCCACCACTTGCCATGTCTAACAACATTTAATATTGTTGGGTACATAACCGAGAGAGAACTAAATAAGTCATGTGGTGTTTTCTAAATATGCATCCCGATGCATATTGAGCTCCACTTAACTTGTAGTTTTGCTTGTGCACTTTGCCATGCCATGCCTTCTTTAAACCGGACATGCATCATACTTGGTTGTGCATCATGCCATGATTATGTGATGGTTGTTTACTATGTTGTTTGTTTCTTTCTAGTTTACTTCTTGCATTAGCTTCGGTTTCGTTCCAGAGTTGTGAGGATCCGTTCAACTACGTTCATTTGTCTTCTTCGTGGACTCGTTCTTCTTCCTTGCGGGATCTCAAGCAAGATGACCATACCCTCGAAATCACTTCTATCTTTGCTCGCTAGTTGCTCGCTCTATTGCTATGCTGCGATACCTGCCACTTGCTTTATCATGCCTCCCATATTGCCATGTCAAGCCTCTAACCCACCTTTCCTAGCAAACCGTTGTTTGGCTATGTTACTGCTTTTGCTCAGCCCCTCTTATAGCGTTGCCAGTTGCAGGTGAAGATGGAGTTTGTTCCATGTTGGAACATGGATATTGTTGGGATATCATTATTATCTCTTATTTAATTAACGCATCTATATACTTGGTAAAGGGTGGAAGGCCCGGCCTTATGCCTAGTGTTTTGTTCCACTCTTGCCGCCCTAGTTTCCGTCATACCGGTGTTATGTTCCTTGATTTTGCGTCCCTTATGTGGTTGGGTGTTATGGGAACCCCTTGACAGTTCGCTTTGAATAAAACTCCTCCAGCAAGGCCCAACCTTGGGTTTACATTTGCCTAATAACCTATCACCTTCCCTTGGGTTCTGTAGACTCAAGGGTCATCTTTATTTTAACCCCCCCCCCCCGGCCAGTGCTTGTCTAAGTGCTGGTCCGAACCTGTCAGCCACCGGTGGCCACCAGGGGCAACTCTGGGCTGGCCTACCGGAAGTTTGGACAATTCGGTGTTGCCCTGAGAACGAGATATGTGTTGCTCCTATCAGGATGTCGGCACATCGGGCGGCTTTGCTGGTCTTGTTTTACCAATGTCGAAATGTCTTCTAACCAGGATTCCGAGACTGGTCGGGTCTTCCCGGGAGAAGGAATATCCTTCGTTGACCGTGAGAGCTTGTGATGGTCTAAGTTGGGACACCCCTGCAGGGTTTTGAACTTTCGAAAGTCGTGCCCGCGGTTATGGGGCAGATGGGAATTTGTTAATGTTCAGTTGTAGATAACTTGACACTTAACTTAATTAAAATGAATCAACCGCGTGTGTAGCCGTGATGGTCTCTTCTCGGCGGGGTCCGGTAAGTGAACACGGATCTTGTGTTATGCTTGAACGTAAGTAGTTTCAGGATCACTTCTTGATCATTTATCGCTCCTCGATCGTGCTTTGCTTCTCTTCTCGCTCTCTTTTGCGTAAGTTAGCGACCATATATGCTAGTGCTTGCTGCAGCTCCACCTCACTACCCTTTCCTAGCTTTAAGCTTAATAGTCTTGATTGCGAGGGTGTGAGATTGTTGAGTCCTCATGACTCACAGATACTTCCAAACATATGCAGGTGCCGATGATGTCAGTGCAGGTGACGCTACCGAACTCAAGTGGGAGTTCGACGAGGATTCGGGCCGTTACTATGTTTCTTTTCCGGATGATCAGTAGAGGAGCCCAGTTGGGGCGATCGGGGATCTAGAATTTGGGGTTGTCTTTCTTTATTTTAGTTCCATAGTCGGACCTTGATTGTATTCTGGCTGATGTATGATATTTATGTTTTGTGTGAAGTCGCGATTGTAAGCCGACTCTTTATCCCTTTCTTATTCAGTACATGGGATGTGTAAAGATTACCCCTCTTGCGACATGCCTACCATGCGTTTATGCCTCTAAGTCGTGCCCCGACACGTGGGAGATATAGCCACATCGTGGGTGTTACATAGCTCCAATTCATCAATGTAATGTAGGCATGTATTCCGAATATAGTCATACATGCTTATGGAAAAGAACTTGCATGACATCTTTTGTCCTACCCTCCCGTGGCAGCGGGGTCCTAGCGGAAACTAAGGGATATTAAGGCCTCCTTTTAATAGAGTACCGGACCAAAGCATTAACACATAGTGAATACATGAACTCCTCAAACTAAGGTCATCACCGGAAGTGGTCCCGATTATTGTCACTTCAGGGTTGCCGGATCATAACACATAGTAGGTGACTATAGACTTGCAAGATAGGATCAAGAACTCACATATATTCATGAAAACATAATAGGTTCAGATCTGAAATCATGGCACTCGGGCCCTAGTGACAAGCATTAAGCAGAGCAAAGTCATAGCAACATCAATCTCAGAACATAGTGGATACTAGGGATCAAACCCTAACAAAACTAACTGGATTACATGATAAATCTCATCCAACCCATCACCGTCCAGCAAGCCTACGATGGAATTACTCACGCACGGCGGTGAGCATCATGAAATTGGTGATGGAGGATGGTTCATGATGACGATGGCGACGGATTCCCCTCTCCGGAGCCCCGAACGGACTCCAGATCAGCCCTCCTGAGAGAGTTTAGGGCTTGGCGGTGGCTCCGTATCGTAAAATGCGATGAATCCTTCTCCTTGATTTTTCTCTCTCTGAACACGAATATATAGAGTTGGAGTTGAGGTCGGAGGAGCTCCAGGGGGGCCACGAGGTAGGGGGCGCGCCTAGGGGGGCAGGCGCGCACCCCACCCTCGTGGCTAGGGCGTGGCCCCCCTGGTCTTGATCTTTTGCTATTATTTTTTATTATTTCCAAAAATAGTCTCCGTGAAGTTTCAGGTCATTCCGAGAACTTTTGTTTCTGCACATAAATAACACCATGGCAATTTTGCTGAAAACAGCGTCAGTCCGGGTTAGTTCCATTCAAATCATGCAAGTTAGAGTCCAAAACAAGGGCAAAAGTGTTTGGAAAAGTAGATACGACGGAGACGTATCAGCCACATATGGAGAGACCGGAAGGAATAGTATTTCTCTGTGCGCTTTGTTTCATCATGGGTGGCCAACCGACATTGTATAGAAAGACTTGTAATATCTTCAATCTGCTTGCTCTTCTGCTCTTCTTTAAGATGATCATCTTCTCTTGCGGTCGACTGGTCAGCTCAAGTTATTCTCCCTTAGTATATTTTGAATCTGTCAGGTCAGGTCGACTTGTTCTTCTTTACTATATGTTGAAGCTGTCATCTGCGAAGTATCATCACTTCTGGAGCTCTCATATTTTCAGTAGTAGGCCACATTATATTAATGCACACACCAAATTACAGCATGCATGGCACCTCTTAGAAGAATTGCAGAGATAGCACAAAGTGGTTTACAGGGAGGAAGTATTGGGTTAGAATCACCTCTGCATTACAAAGATAATCTCACTTGTTTTTATGTTTTCATGCATGTCAGGTATTGAACATTATCAAAATGAATATGAGAATGGGCGCACGAGAGGAATATTGCGGAACAATCCACTAGCTAACAAATGTGGCATGGTGGAGGATGGCCTATCTTATTCACCCATCAAGGTGTTTGCTCTAACTTGGCAAGGTTGTATTGGTCGCACATATTTTGCATCTGACCTCTTGCATTACTTCTACTTTGTTACACCATCTGCTTAGTTAAGCATCATATATGAGTATATGCCATACATATCCATTTTTTGTACCTATTCCATGTGTCGTCATACTATGTTTTTCCAGTCAAATGTTGTTCTTTCGTAATAGATGTCCAAAAGGAAGAGGGTGAGTGCAGATCCTCAAGGAGTACAAACTAGGTATTTGGAAAAGGTAGTGATACCTATTAAATCAGATATATCAGCAGCCACAGAAAACACAGGCCCAATTGTACCACACTTTACCCCTACTCCAGTGGCCAAACCCCTATTAGAACTGCTGAGAGCCCAGCGTCAGGTACTGTCTATGATATCAATTCAAAATTTGAACTCCTAAATTTCTGCATGTGCCTTACCTTCCCTCTTGTATGAAAACTAATTTCAAATGAATCTCCTTGCTCAAAGGATCATAGGATCTCACGACAATACTGGGCTCTGCATTGCTCTTGTCAGTACCTCTTGCCCTTTGTCAGCATACTTACACTCATTGTTGTTTGATTATGTAGCGTCACTATAAATGTTCGCTTCTTTATCCTCCCTTTGCTTGAAATTGTAAGATCTATATTTACTAATAGATAAATGTAGAATTAACACAATGGTTATGAAGTTTTGGATTGCTCATGTAAGTACATGTTATCATGTACTCCCTCTGTATCGAATTAATTGTTGATCAATTGGATGTATTTAGAACTTAATAGTGCTAGATACATCCATTTGAGCGACAAGTAATAATGGACGGTGGTGGTATTACTGTACTTTCATCGCGAGATAGTTGATTGTCTAGCATTCACTACAAGAAATATGTCAACTTATGACCTTCTGTCAGTGACCCTCGAAGAATTGGTCATAAATTTATGACCATTTTAGACCAATTGGTCAAAAGCTGTTCAGGGGGCTCCAAACCCTAAACCATTGCGACCATTTTGGTCAGAAAGGTCGTAATTTCCTTACACGAAATGGTCACAAAGCAAACAGTGCTAGTCCGCTGCCTTATTTCTAGTTGTTAATGACCAATATAGATGGTCATAGCCTTGTAGATTGTGGTGGGTTGTGATGACTAGGCGCCATCTCATCAGTTTTGCCTGTGTGTCATGTCCATGTGGCAGCTTTTGCCCTAGGTTGTGAAGCAACCTATATTTCTATCATTCCCAAAATTCCCAAAAAATCTCATAAATTCTTTGGGGCATATCTTCATCAAATATGTAAAAATCCTTCCTTGCCTAGTTCAAAACTAATTCAACAATATTCATTTTCCTATTCTGTTCACAACAACACTTTATGAAGGAAGTGCTAGTTATATATTCTTGATTGCCCTCAGAATTTTGGGCACTATTTCCTATCCAAATAATTACCGCATGACAAAATTCAGCTCCATTTGCCTAGCAAATCTTCCTCGGCAAATTTCCAAAGTTTTTGTCCACCTAGAAGCATTGTGAAGGAAGTACCTTTTTATATCTCTAAATGACATGAAATTTATACAGTTCCTTCATATGCCCAAATTATCACCCTCCTCCAAATTGCAGCTCAGTCAAATCATCTATGTGAGCCCAGGTTCAATTTATATTTTATGGCCAAATTGGCACGTTGCAAAGCAAGTGTTATATAGACCCCTCCTATTACCCTCAAACTTTTCGGGCACTCTTCCATACCCAAATCATTGCCACATGATAATATTCAGCTCAATGTTCCTAGTAAATCTTTCTCGGGAAATTTCCAAAATTTCTACCTCGAGAGAAGCTTTGTGAAGTAAGTACTAGCTAGGCTTACCCAAATGATCTGAAAATTTACCAGCGCATCACCATACCTAAGTAACTTACCTACACCAATTTTGAGCTCATTTCATTCATCCAATCTCTCTCACTAGTTTTCCCAAGTTTATGTCCATAGAAGAGCATTGTGAAGGAAGTACTACTTTGGCATGTCCAAATGGTATCAATTTTCTACAATGCTTTCCTATGCCCAAATAACCATCCTCCACAAAATTTCAGCTCACTCCATTCATTATTCTGAGCCCAGCTTCAACATTCATATTTTTGTCCAGCGTGGTACTTTGCAAAGCAAGTACCACCTAGGATCCTCCTTTTGAGCTAAAAATTTGTGAAGACATTCTCCTTAGTAGATGATCATCCTCAGACAAAACTCAAGCCCATTGGCCATGTGCATTTCCCATACCGCTAATCAAACACTTGGCTGCTAATTCATGTTTGAGCATCGATCGGTCTCCTCATGAGAATCTTATGTTGTAATTTTCTTCCTAGCACCAACCTGGGGAGTGCCCAACCCACTAGACATGCCTAGGCCGCCCAGAACACATGGCAACATTACGGTCACGCGGTGACCACGTGACGGGCATGCGAGTTTACGCGCTCTAGAGTTGGGGCCCTCGGCCACCGCCCAAACCTCGACGTATCGCCACAAAACCATGTATTTATGATTAAATAGGTCCTTATGTAACTAGAAATGATTTTTGGAAAAAATAAATAGCAAACTATGAGGCAGCTGCAATTCAAATTTGACCCGCTTCCAACTGAATCGGCGGAAATTTGTCTTTTTCACGAGAGGTGGATCAAAAAAAATTACACCCAACCATCTTGTAAATTGTGCATTAAATATGGCCTAGTATTTTATAAAAATGATTTGGTCCAATTTTGCAACAATTATTTGGTAGTTCCTTCACAAAAAAACCTCCTTTCGGGCACTCGAAAAATGGAAAATGGTTTTTTCGTCCAACGAAAATGAAAACTTCCTTAGGCAACATTGTTTGCCATTCCAATATGCACCCGTGTGCACAATATGAGATCATTTGAACAAACTATGCCATGAATGTGTCCATAAGATTGATCATTTGGCTTGAAAGCCATTGATCTCCACACGTGATAGCTCGTTTCTGAGAACACTTTTTTAAAATAATTGCCATATTACAAGTTTGTTATTTTCCTGGGAACTCGGCCACATATAATGACACAATGCGAAGGTTTCCCAATTTTTTGATTTTTTTTGAATTTTTTATGCCCGTTTCAAAATGCGGTCAAAACGGGGGAATGACCGTTCCTAGCTAGTGGTTGAATCTTGGATTTTTTTTGGTGTTTCTCTGATTAAATAGGTACTTATGTACCTAGAAATGATTTTTGTAAAAAAATAAATAGCAAACTATGATACAGCTGCAGTTCAAATTTGACCCGCTTCCTGCTGAATCGGCGGAAATTTGTCTTTTTCACGAGAGGAGGATCAAAACTTTTTACACCAAACCATTTGGTCAATTGTGCATTAAATATGGCCTAATATTTTAGAAAAATGATTTGGTCCAATTTTGCAACAAATATTTTGCGAGGTCCTTCACAAAAAAACCTCCTTTTGGGCACTCGAAAAATGGAAAATGGTTTTTTCGTCCAAAGAAAGTGAAAACTTCCTTAGGCAATATTGTTTTCCATTCCAATATACACCTTTGTGCACAATATGAGATCATTTGAACAAACTATGCCATGAATGTGGCCATAAGATTGATCATTTGGCTTGAAAGCCATTGATCTCCATACGTGATAGCTCGTTTCTGAGAACACTTTTTTAAAATAATTGTCTTATTAAAAGTTTACTATTTTTCCTGGGAACTTGGCCACATATAATGACACAATGCGAAGGTTTCCCAATTTTTTGATTTTTTTTGAATTTTTTATGCCCATTTCAAAATGCGGTCAAAACGGCGGGAATGACAGTTCCTAGCTAGTGGTTGAATCTTTGAATTTTTTTGATGTTTCTCTAATTAAATAGATACTTATGTACCTAGAAATGATTTTTGGAAAAAATAAAGAGCAAACTACAAGGCAGCTACAGTTCAAATTTGACCCGCTTCCAACTGAATCGGCGGAAATTTGTCTTTTTCATGAGAGGTGGATCAAAACTTTTTACACCCAACCAATTGGTCAATTTGCATTAAATATGGCCTAGTATTTTAGAAAAATGATTTGGTCCAATTTTGCAACAAATATATTATAGGTCCTTCACAAAAAAACTTATTTGGGCCACTCGAAAAATGGAAAATTATTTTTTCATGCAAAGGAAGTAAAAACTCCCTTTGTCAATATTGTTTACAAATCCATGATGTAAACTTGTGCAAAATATGATATCATTTGAACAAATATTTGATAGGACTTTCACAAAAATACTCATTTTGAGCACTGAAAAATGGAATGAAATTTTTTATCTTGAATCGATCATGACCAATTTATATGGTCATAAGGTCATCAAATGGATTGGTGCGTTCTGATTGGACCATGGGCATATCACGCGGATCACGCATCAACCACCGTCGGATGCTTTCGGATCCAACGGCCCAAACCCACCCGAGCCGAAACCCTAGGTCTGTCCTCATGGACATTTTCCACCCACCCCCCTACCTCCATTCTTTCGATCCAGAACGACGACGGCGGCCCCCCTGTCGCTTCCCCCTCCTTCCCCATCCCGCCGCGGCGAGGAGATCTATTCCCGCCGCGGCGAGGAGATCTATTCCCGCCGCCGTCGTCGCCCCGCCCCTTCTTCCCATTTTAGACCACATCCTCCCACCATAGCTCGCCGCCGGGCCTCCCCCTCCCCTCCTAGCAGATCCAGAGCTGCGAGCTCCGTCTCTCTCCGACCTCGAGGTCGACTGGGAGGGGCGCAATCCAGGACCAACGGGCTCCACGCTGGCGGAGAGCAGAGCAGAGCACCGCCTCGCCTCTTCCTCCTCCCCTCCTCCTCTGCGCGCGGCCATGGCGCCTCTCTCCATCGTCGTCCGCCTCTTGCGCTCCCCCGCGGCTCCGCGCGTCGTCCCTTCCCCGCCCGCCCGCCTCGCCGGGGCGCCAGCGCGCTTCCGGTGCCGCCGCCGGCTCCGGTCGGTGCGCGCGGAGGCGGCCAAGGAGGCGGAGGTGGGGGAGCTCAGGGCCGGGGTGTCCGTCTACAAGCCGCGCTCCTACGAAGTGCTCGTCTCCGACACTGCCCGCTCCCTCGCCGCCGCCATCGACGACGGCAGGACTCGCCTCAATATTGAGTTCCCGTAAGCATCCACTCCACTCCACTATCCCATTCGTCTCGTTTCAATCTAATGCAATCTCATGAGTGTTCTCACATCCCCTCCATGTTTCTTCCATGAACCTCCACGGGTAATCCATGACTAGGCCTCTGCCCAGCAGCATCTCTTCTTACAAGGTACTGACTGCCCGCCCTTCTTCTCCAACCCCTGCTCAAATTTCCTGTTGTGACATGTCGCCATATATTAT
Organism: Triticum aestivum; assembly: GCF_018294505.1. Classification (NCBI taxonomy): domain Eukaryota; kingdom Viridiplantae; phylum Streptophyta; class Magnoliopsida; order Poales; family Poaceae; genus Triticum; species Triticum aestivum. The sequence continues at coordinate 504,686,350 of NC_057794.1, forward strand.
TGGATACAGTTTGATTCTAGTTACATATGCACAAAAATTCAGTCCATACATAAGAATCTTGTTATGGGACACTGCAGCAACATTGACTGAATGTTTCCTGCTGCAGCAACACTGTGGTCATCAATGGATACGAATTGACTAGTGATCGATGCACATGGATAAATAAATTCTATTATGTGGATGCACCCACATCATCAAAATAGAGTTGCAGATTGCTCACTGTTTTTACTGTCCTGTGCTGCTCATACTGTATGTACAACATGTTGATGAACTGAAAAATGCTATTTGCTTCACATTTTTGTTTGTTGAACTATCCCAGAGTATTTCAATTAATGTAAACCTATGAGTTAAATAAATTGTATGGGAGGCATTGACATAAGTGCTCTAGACCTACTCTGCTCCTGTTTAGAGGCACCTTGTATTCTTTTTTGTAAAATCTCCTATCGTAAGCGAAAAGGCTTCAGGCATTGAGCCATTGAGCCATTGTATTGTCATGAATATCCATGTCACTTTATACCAGTAAGTTAGTCTAATGCTAAACTAGATGTCTCTTTATGCAAGTTTATTGTCATGTCTATTTATTTGTATAAAGTCGAATCAAGTAGTAACATGTGAACAACACTTGCACTGGTGTATGAAGGAGTTAAGTACATGTTTGTTATAGCAGGACAGAGTAGATGTTTGTGTTACCATCCAATCCACTGACAACATGTTTCTGTTATTGTGGTGCTTGCTTAACTCACTGCCATCTTACATTCTGTTCTTTTTTGTATACAGCTCGCCAGAAGAAGGCTGTGAAGATCTTCCCCTGCCCTACCTCTGGACCTCTTCGCCCCATTGTACAATGCTAGACCCACAAGTACAACATTAAGGCGAGGGCTGGCAGAGGCTTTACCCTTGAGGAGCTTAAGGTGATGACATTTCTTTGCTTTGTTTCCTTCATCTCTGATTGCCTATGAATGGTTCAGCATCATCAGTTGCAATAATTGGTTTATAACTGAGCATGGATTTTTAATGTTTGCTCTGTAACAATAGTAAATTTCCATTGTACATTTCATCGATTTCTTTCTTACTTTTGTTATCTAGGTACATAGAACTTGTGTTATATCTGTAGCTTTTAATTGCTTGCCCCCTCCTACAATCGATGCATGCTGCTTGAGTTTAGATTCAGATGCTACATGAGATTATCATCTATCGAGAAATTATCATATGCTAGTTATCTTACTACTGTCAATGTTGTGGTGTTAGAATCCTTGTATATATACTCTATGCGCTAGAATATCATCATGATGTTTTCCTCGAGTCGTCATCTTGTTGATAGTTCTGACATAACACTCTGGAGCAAAATAGCTGATGGTTTCCAACAGGAAGGAACAATAGCTGATCCACTTGTTATTGTGGTTCACCGATTATATTAGGAAATGCAACCGGTCTTGCTATTGTGAGGTTCCTTCTTTAAGTTCCTTGTGACCCATGTTTCCCTATAAATACATTCACGAAAAGTTGCAGCCATTACTGTAACCGGGTTCATGGATTTGACTTTTGAACAGGGCTAGCCGACCAGGTTGGCTAGCAGTGAACTGATAACTAACTTAGCTTGGTTCTGATTCTTTAGACACTCATGTGATTTATCTAACTGCTGAATCTCTTTGGACATTGCAGAGTAATGCGCTTAAGGAGTTGCATCAAAGGCGTCATTGGTGCCCGGTGTCCTGTCAAGCTCCTTCAGCATATGAACACGGATGTCAAAGTTGTAGGAGAGCATAGGTCGTCCCTTCTTCAGGTTGTCCTTTGCCTAGTCAAATGACCTTTGTTTTACCGCTCTGCTCCTTCTCACCATCACCACCAGTCCACCACCACCATGTAAAATCCTTTGTTTTTTATGATGGCATTCCATTTCTGAATCCACTAAACCTGTTGCTGCACTTCTTCTCGGAACCTCTTTATTGCTGCTTGCTGCTACTCCTCTCTTCATTCCCACGCTTGCTTCTTCTTCTCCTCACCTCGCTGCTTATCTTCTCTGAAGTCTGAACCCCCTGTTGTTGCTGTTGCTCTCTCTCCCTTTCCGAGATTTTCCTGAGATGTGTATGTATGTGTCCTGCATAATAAGTGCTTGTTCTTTTCTCTAAACTTTGTTTGTATGATTGAGGGAAAATTTACTTGGTTCTTTTCTCTAAACTGTGCTTGGAACATTCGTTTTTATGATCTAAAATTGCCTTCCTGTGATGATGCAGGTGCCCAGTTTGTGCTCTCTCTAAACTGTGCTTCCGAAGGAGCTCCATGTTGAAGAAGATTGAAGACACTTGTAGAGCTTGTATATTCTCTAGTTATTACACATAGAGCTTGTAAAACCGTGATTGAAAATGTATTATGTGTTATTTGTAGAGTAGCAGCTCCATACTGATTTTGGTTGCTGTTATTTGAAGTACTACTTGTATTTTTTGTCTGGCCAATTTAAATACATGCTATTTATTTACTATGAAATTGAAATCTGAAGAATATGACCTTGAAAATTGGGACCCACTTACTAAAACTTGAAAACTAGGACCAATTACCAGAACTTACAATTGGGACCCATCTGACTAATTGACCCATCGTAAAAAAAGAAAAAAGTAACTATAAAAAAATCTGGAATTGTTGAGCCAAAAAGGCCATGGCCTAGAAAATAAAAAGGCTGCATTGCTGGGCTAGGCCCGTGTAGTTCACCAAAATTAGTAGCGAAAAAAACACAAATAGGCTGAATTGTTGGGCTAGGCCCATATAGAAAATCGAATTGGACCGGGCTGAATCTTGTGCCATGTCAGATTGCCACGCTGGATGCCTATGTGGCCTGGGGAGGTTGCTAGTGACCAAAACGCCACAGTAGACGTATTTTGGTCATAAACGTCTTCGACCATTCCAGAAGAAAGGTCGCTATAGTCAGTTTATGACGGTCAGCTTTTGACCTTATGTTTTTGGTCACAAAAAGGTCACAAATGGAAATTTGTGACCATTCAGTGACCAATAGTGGTGGTCACAAGTTGACATATTTCTTGTAGTGATTACTCTACATCTTATCTGCCCTGCCCTCCACTTTCTCCAAATTATCATATCTACATTTACTCTTACCAAAATGTTGAATAAAGCCAATGCCACTGCACACGTTGATGTCTGCATTCCTCTTGCCAGTACCTTTTGCCCTGTAACACTGTACCTAATTAATTGCTATTTGATTATGTATCATCAGTCTACACCTTAGCTTCCTTATCCTCTGTTTCTTCCAATATTATTTGATCTATATTTACTCTTTGCAAAATGTAGAATAGTGGCAACGCTTATAAAGAATTTTATTTGGGGAATTTATTGAATTATCCTTCCATCAACATGGAGAAGGGCTTTGTCCAGCCCGTGTTAACATGTAATGTAAGTTCATACTTCTCAAGCCTTCAAACTTTGTTCTAGTATAGATTTGGATAGGCATCATTTCCTCCACTGCTGTTTACTTTGTTGTTTACATCTGATTGGATGTTTGCAACAACTACCAGTTTTAAATTGTAGTTGGAAAAACATGTTCCTTATGCAGAACAGATCCATTTATTTGCTTATATAATTGTGAAACCTGTTATGTGTCTCCTTATTTCTCTTTCAGAGTCATATCTCTTATGCTAGGCGGAACTTTAGGGAAGATAGTGAGCCAAACCATCTTGAGGACAACGAGATGACCCCAAGGTCCTGTCTTGATGATGATAGTGAGTTGAAGCTACACACCAGCAGGTGTGAGACAACCTCTGTGCAGTCGCTGCCTCAATTAGTTCGACTTCTTCAGTCTCAACTTAAAGCGAAAAGGCTTGCTTCAGCTCAGCTCCGACTTGAAGTCAAAGATATAATGAAGATGTCAGGGGACTGCCGTGTGCACTATGGTGCCATACAACTAGGGATGAAGCATCTATCGTTGACACAACTGAGGTCTCATCAGCTTGTTCGGCTGCTTGTGGGGCCCGACCTTGCCAGGCCTAGTGCCTTCTGAAGTGCTCTCGGTTTTGTATATTCTTTTGTCGGCACGTTTATATGCACTGGTGGCGACCTTTGATGCCTAGTGTATGTAATCCTCGGTCATGTTGCGCTTTATTATCACCGGTAGCGAACTTTGATTCCCAGTGGATGTAATATGCCGTGATTTCTTTATTGTATAGTATAGGTTTATTCTTTGGTCGGTATGTTGTAATTTAGGCCGGAAGGTTCAGTGGATCTCAGTGTTGTCGGTCTTCAAGCTGGCCTGTTACTCATATGGGCCAAAATGTGGGTGAGGGCGTCTTGGACTAAGGGGTCCTCGGGTGTCCGGCCTGTTAGCCATGGGCTGGACTGATGGGCTATGAAGATACGAAGACCGAAGAGTGCACAAGTGTCCGGATAGGACTCTCCTTGGCGTGGAAGACAAGCCTGGCGACCGAATATGTAGATTCCCTTCTTTGTAACTGACCTTGTGTAACCCTAGATCCTCCCGGTGTCTATATATACCGGAGGACTTAGTCCGGATAGGAGACTCATTATCATAGCCATACAAGCTAGACCTCTAGGGTTTAGCCATTACGATCTCGAGGTAGATCAACTCTTGTAATACTCATATTCATCAATATCAATCGAGAAGGATGTAGGGTATTACCTCCATAGAGAGGGCCCGAACCTGGGTAAACATCGTGTCCCTTGTCTCCGGTTACCATCGACCTTAGACGCATAGTTCGGGACCCCCTACCCAAGATCTGCCAATTTTGACACCGACATTGGTGCTTTCATTGAGATTTCCTCTGTGCTGTCGCTAAAAGGTTTGAATGCCCCTTTGATCGTCAATAATGACGCTATCCAATGAGAAACCTTTCTCGCCGGACAAATCTTCATGTTCGGCGGCTTCGCACTGCGGGCCAACTCGTTTGGCCATCTGGAGCAGATCGGAAGCTACGCCCTGGCCATCAGGTCAGATTCGGGATCTTGAACTACGTTGCGGACATCCGTGGGGACTTGATCTTCTCCGTATTCAAGACCACAGCAGCCGCTCCCGGTCACCCAGATGATCATGACCTAAATCTATCATCTGGCCGCATCCAGGAGATTGCTCCTATAACCGCTCTTGCCCTAGATCCGGAGCAAGCTGCGCCATCCAAGGATGGGAGGATTGATCCCACTATGGAGGCCACAGATTCCACGGCTTTGGAGCTGCACATAGACTCAACCTCTCATGATGTCTTGGTCACCAGAACTCCGGACTCGTCTCCGGCCGTAAGTTCCGAACCACGTGAACCCACGGACGCAGAGCTTGATCATTTATAGATCTTCAACTTCAGCGCCACGGACATCTTCCAGCACTCGCCTTTGGGCGATGTGCTAAACTCGTTAAAGAACCTGTCCTTGACAGAGGACTCACAGCTAAACTATATCTGGCTCGAACTAGGGGCTGGCGGCAGAGAATTTTGCTTCCCACCCACCACCCACTTCATAGCCACGGTCGAGGATTGGACCGATACACTTGATTGCGACTCCGAGAACATTGAGGGTATAGATGATGCCGAAGACAGTGAAGACCCTGTTGATACCGCTAATGACCAAGATGAACGAGAAGATGGGCAGGTTAGCCCTGGTAAGCGGGCCAATAACGAAGATTCAAAGGACGACAATTACCTTCTGCTCTTTGAGGATGAGGTGAGCCTCGGCACCGAGGACTTTATCGTGCCTGAGGAACCCCTCGAGCAGGAGCGCTTCAAAAGCCAACTAATAGCCACCGCAAGGAGCCTGAAAAAGAAGCAAAAGCAACTTCAAGCCGACCAAGATCTGCTCAATGATAGATGGACCGAAGTCCTAGCCGCCGAAGAATACGGCGTTAGTGGCCCAGCCAAAAGCTACCCGAATAGTAGATTGCTTCCCTAGGGCGATGACAGGGCGCTCGAGCCCGCGCCATTATCGCACAGGACGTCAGGTCAACCACAACTTGGTCCGGGTAAAGCGGCAACTCAAGACGAACACCAGACTGCCCCACCTCGCCGTAAAGGCAAGAACAAAACAGCTCAGGATTGTGCACACGACCGTCAATAGGCCCCGGGTAGCAAAGCAGGACACCCAAGAGCGACCTACGGATCACGAGGACATACCTCGACACGCGACGACGGCTACCTATTCCGACGTGACAAACCTAGCCACACCCGGGCCGAAAACTACAAACGGACTCCATCGAAGGTATGTCGCAGTGTGGCCCAACATAGAGGCGCCGCACACCCTCTTTGCTCCACAGATGAAGTAATGGAGCATCAATTCCCAGACATGTTCAAACCTATGAATATTGAATCATACGATGGAACAACAGATCGCACGGTATGGATCGAGGACTTCCTCCTCCATATCCACATGGCCCGTGGGGACGACCTTCATGCCATCAAATACCTACCACTAAAACTCAAAGGACCAGCTCGGTATTGATTAAACAGTCTGCCCGAAAACTCTATTGGCAGCTGGGAAGATTTGGAGGACGCCTTTCACGACACCTTCCAAGGAACATATGTCCGGCCACCGGAGGCCGGTGACTTAAGCCACATTGTCCAGCAGCCCGGAGAGTCAGCCAGGCAGCTCTGGACCAGGTTCTTAGTTAAAAAGAACCAAATTGTCGACTGTCCGGACACGGAAGCCCTTGCGGCCTTCAAACATAGCGTCCAGGATGAATGGCCTACACGCCACCTCGGTCAAGAAGGACCTAGATCCATGAGAGTCCTTACTGCTCTAATGACCCGCTTTTGCAGGGGAGAAGATAGTTGGCTCGCTCGTAGAAGCAATAGCACCAGCGACTCGGGCACTTCCGAAATCCGAGACGGCAATGGAAAGCCACGACAAAGCAAACACAACAGTCGCAATGATAATGAAAGATCACGCGACACAACGGTCAACGCCGGATTCAGCAATCCCAAGCCTGGTCAATGGAAAAAGCCATTCAAGGCGAACAGAGACAGACCATCCAACCTAGACAGGATACTGGACCGACCCTGCCAGATTCACGGCCACCCCAATAAACCGGCTAATCATATCAACAAAAACTGTTGGGTCCTGATACGTCTCCAACGTATCTATAATTTTTGATTGCTCCATGCTATATTATCTACTGTTTTGGGCATTATTGGGCTTTATTATCCACTTTTATTTTATTTTTGGGACTAACCTATTAACCGAAGGCCCAACCCAGAATTGTTGTTTTTTGCCTGTTTTAGAATTTCGAAGAAAAGGAATATCAAACGGAGTCCAAATGGAATGAAACCTTCAGGAACGTGATTTTCTCAACGAACAAGACCCGGGTGACTTGGACCCTATGTCAAGAAAGGAAACAGGAGGCCACGAGGTAGGGGGTGCGCCCACCCCCACCAGGCGCGCCCTCCACCCTCGTGGGCCCCCTGTTGCTCCACCGATGTACTCTTTCCTCCTATATATATCCACGTACCCCCAAATGATCAAAAACGGAGCCAAACCCTAATTCCACCGCCGTAACTTTCTGTATCCACGAGATCCCATCTTGGGGCTTGTTCCGGAGCTCCGCTGGAGGGGCATCGATAACGAAGGGCTTCTACATCAACACCATAGCCCCTCCGATGAAGTGTGAGTAGTTCACCTCAGACCTACGGGTCCATAGTTAGTAGCTAGATGGCTTCTTCTCTCTTTTTGGATCTCAATACAATGTTCTCCCCCTCTCTTGTGGAGAACTATTCGATGTAATCTTCTTTTTGCGGTGTGTTTGTTGAGCCTGATGAATTGTGGGTTCATGATCAAGTCTATCTATGAACAATATTTGAATCTTCTCTGAATTCTTTTATGTATGATTGGTTATCTTTGCAAGTCTCTTCGAATTATCAGTTTGGTTTGGCCTACTAGATTGATCTTTCTTGCAATGGGAGAAGTGCTTAGCTTTGGGTTCAATCTTGCGGTGTCCTTTCCCAGTGATGGTAGGGGCAGCAAGGCACGTATTGTATTGTTGCCATCGAGGATAACAAGATGGGGTTTTCTTCATATTGCATGAGTCTATCCCTCTACATCATGTCATCTTGCTTAAGGCGTTACTCTATTTTTAACTTAATACTCTAGATGCATGCTAGATAGCGATCGATGAGTGGAGTAATAGTAGTAGATGCAGGCAGGAGTCGGTCTACTTGTCTCAGACGTGATGCCTATATACATGATCATACCTAGATATTCTCATAACTATGCTCAATTCTGTCAATTGCTCAACAGTAATTTGTTCACCCACCATAGAATACTTATGCTCTCGAGAGAAGCCACTAGTGAAACCTATGGCCCCTGGGTCTATCTTTATCATATTGATCTCCTACTACTTAGTTATTTCCTTTGGTATTTACTTTGCCTTTATTTTACTTTGCATCTTTATCACAAAAATACCAAAAATATTATCTTATCATATCTATCAGATCTCACTCTCGTAAGTGGCATTATAGGGATTGACAACCCCTATTTGCATTGGTTGCGGGGATTTATTTGTTTTGTGCAGGTACGAGGGACTCGCACGTAGCCTCCTACTGGATTGATACCTTGGTTCTCAAAAACTGAGGGAAATTCTTACGCTACTTTGCTGCATCATCCCTTCCTCTTCGGGGAAAACCAACACAGTGCTCAAGAGGTAGCAAGAAGGATTTCTGGCGTCGTTGCCGGGGAGGTCTACGCAAAAGTCAATATACCAAGTACCCATCACATACCCTTATCTCCCGCATTACATTATTTGCCATTTGCCTCTCGTTTTCTTCTCCCCCACTTCACCCTTGCCGTTTTATTCACCCTCTCTCTCTCTATCCTCCCTCTCTATTGCCTCTTTTTGCCCGCTAGCTTTCTGTTTGCTTGTGTGTTAGTTTGCTTGCTTGTCACGATGGCTCAAGATAATAGTAAATTGTGTGCCTTCACCAATACCAACAACAATGATTTTATTAGCACTCCGGTTGCTCCTCTTAACGATGCTGAATCTTGTGAAATTAATACTTCTTTGCTGAATCTTGTCATGAAAGATCCGTTTTCCGGCCTTCCTAGTGAAGATGCCACTACCCATCTTAATAGCTTCTTTGATTTGTGTGACATGCAAAATAATAAAGATGTGGATAATGATATTGTTAAATTGAAGCTATTTCCTTTTTCGCTTAGAGATCATGCTAAAGCTTGGTTTTCGTCTTTGCCTAAAAATAGTATTGATTCATGGAACAAGTGCAAAGATGCTTTTATCTCTAAGTATTTTCCTCCCGCTAAGATCATCTCTCTTAGAAACGATATTATGAATTTTAAGCAACTTGATCATGAACATGTTGCACAAGCTTGGGAGAGAATGAAACTAATGATACGTAATTGCCCTACTCATGGTTTAAATTTGTGGATCATTATACAAAAAAATTATGCCGGATTGAATTTTGCTTCTAGAAATCTTTTAGATTCGGCCGCGGGAGGCACTTTTATGGAAATCACTTTAGGAGAATCTACTAAACTCCTAGATAATATTATGGTTAATTATTCTCAATGGCATACTGAAAGATCTACTAATAAAAAGGTACATGCGATAGAAGAAATTAATGTTTTGAGTGGAAAGATGGATGAACTTATGAAATTATTTACTAATAAGGGTTCTTCTTCTGATCCTAATGATATGCCCTTGTCTACTTTGATTGAGAATAATAATGAATCTATGGATGTGAATTTTGTTGGTAGGAACAATTTTGGTAACAACGCGTATAGAGGAAATTTTAATCCTAGGCCTTATCCTAGTAATCCCTCTAATAATTATGGTAATTCCTACAACCATTCTTGTGGAAATTATAATAATATGCCCTCGGATTTTGAATCTAATATTAAAGAATTTATTACTTCGCAAAAGAATTTTAATGCTATGATTGAAGAAAAATTGCTTAAGATTGATGATTTGGCTAGGAACGTTGATAGAATTGCTCTTGATGTTTATTCTTTGAAACTTATATCTATTCCACCTAAGCATGATATCAATGAGTCTCTCAAAGCCATGAGGATTTCCATTGATGAGTGCAAAGAAAGAACCACTAGGATGCGTGCTAAGAAAGATGCCTTTATAAGAGCGTGTTCTTCTAGTTCCTATGAAAATAAAGATGAAGATCTAAAAGTTATTGATGTGTCCCGTATTAAATATTTGTTTTGCAATATGAATCTTGATAATGATGGAACTGAATATGATCCACCTTTACCTAGAAGGCATTCCAAGAATTCGGAATTTGTTGATCTTGATGCTAAAATTGATAAAAGTGGGATTGAAGAAATTAAAACCCTAGATGTTGCTAAACCCACTATTATGGATTTTAAGGAATTTAACTATGAAAATTGCTCTTTGATTGATTGTATTTCCTTTTTGCAATCCGTGCTAATTTCTCCTCACGCTTATAGTCAAAATAAAGCGTTTACTAAACATATCATTGATGCCTTGATGCAATCTTATGAAGAAAAACTTGAATTGGAAGTTTCTATCCCTAGAAAACTTTATGATGAGTGGGAACCAACTATTAAAATTAAAATTAAAGATCATGAATGCTATGCTTTATGTGATTTGGGTGCTAGTGTTTCCACGATTCCAAAGACTTTGTGTGATTTGTTAGGTTTCCGTGATTTTGATGATTGCTCTCTAAACTTGCACCTTGTGGATTCCACTATTAAGAAACCTATGGGAAGAATTAATGATGTTCTTATTGTTGAAAATAGGAATTATGTGCCTGTAGATTTTATTGTTCTTGACATAGATTGCAATCCTTCATGTCCTATTATTCTTGGTAGACCTTTCCTTGGAACATTTGGTGCAATTATTGATATGAAGGAAGGAAATATTAGATTCCAATTTCCATTAAGGAAAGGCATGGAAAATTTCCTAGAAATAAAATTAAATTACCTTATGAATCTATTATGAGAGCCACTTATGGATTGCCTACCAAAGATGGCAATACCTAGATCTATTCTTGATTGTTATGCCTAGCTAGGGGCGTTAAACGATAGCGCTTGTTGGGAGGCAACCCAATTTTATTTTTATTCCTTGCTATTTGCTCCTGTTTAGTAATAAATAATTTATCTAGCCTCTGTTTTGGTTGTGTTTTTGTGTTTAATTAGTGTTTGTGCCAAGTAGAACCGTTGGGAAGACTTGGGGAAAGTTTTGAATACTAAGAGAAGTTTGATGCTTGATGATTGTTTTGAGATATGGAGGTAATAATATCAAAGTCATGCTAGTTGAGTAGTTGTGAAATTGATAAATGCTTGTGTTGAAGTTCGCAAGTCCCGTTGTAACATCCCAAATTTTCAATTTGGAATGTAATACATAGATCATCCATGCATATCATGGTTTATTGCTTTTCCGTTCCGTAATCCTTGAAATCCTAAGCAGCTCAAGGACCCTCGGAGAGAGTTGGGTATTTCCCGGTCTTCATATTTGATTCTTTTATCAAATAATGAAAAGAGGATTTGGTTTTAATTATTTCTCTCCAAAAAATATTTCACATAAAAAATTAAAGAGAGGAGATAATATGACTTCTCCCAAAATAAATGAAATATTGGAGGAAAAATATTAAAATCATTAAATTGATTTTTATTTGATTTTATTCGGATTTTATTTGCATTAGAAAAATTGCATGTTTTTCAAAATTGCATTTTAGGGCCAAGAAAATATCATCTTGTTCTAAATATTTTATTTAGACGGTGAAAATTGTTTTGGCATTTTTAGGTTTTTATTTATTTTCTTTCTAGGATTTTATTTCGGTCGGTGAAGTTTAAAAAAAAGGTTCCACGCCGACTGGGCCTATGTCCCAGCCGCACCAGGCAGCCGCCGCCGCCACTCGGACCGGAGTCCGAGTTGGACTCCACCTCCGCCACGCCTTGCCCCCTCCTCCAAGTCGCCGCCCCCGCCCCTTTATATACACTGCCACCCTCACCCCCAACACCAACACCGCCGCAGCCAACCCTACCGCCCACAGCCGCCGCCGCCTCGCGCAGCCGCCGCCGCCCGCGCTCGCCGCCGCAGCCGTTGATGCCTAGCCCCGCCGCCGCAGCCCCGCCGCCCTCGCGAGCCGCTGCCCCGTCTCGCTGGAGCTCTCTCGCCGGAGGTAGCCGCCGCGCCCCGCCGCCTATTTTTTTTATAAAGACCGTCCGGTTTTTTTCAGAAACCCTAGATCCGGTTTTTTTTGAATTCACCGGTTTTTCTAGGTTCTTCCAGTTAGCGGACGTTCGTCCGTACGTTCGTTTTAACAAACGGTTTTCGCCCGTTAGTTACAGCTAATGATCGCTCGTTCGTTAGTCTGTTCGTGAGTTTTCTTTTATCGGATTTATTCCGCAATCTTTCTGATCGTGATTTCTGATCCGATCTTAGTTTCTGTTTATGTTTTTGCTCGTTTAACGGAATCAGGCGATTCAAGCACCTGGAGTTTCATCTCGAAACCCTCTTTCCTTTTAACCAACTCAAACAAGTTTTGCTACTGTAAAATTTGACCTAGTTTCAGATTACTAAACGAAGCTTCTTTCTTTCGCCGTTTGAGTTTCGTTGCTCCGTTTGTTTTGATTCTTTTTGCGAACCGGAGTTCTTAATTTGAACTTTCTGGTCAACCTCTCTTATTTGAGTTTTGCTTGTGCATCGTTGCTTGTTACTTATGTATGTTATTGTTTGCTTGCGATAGAATTTCCGGAGTGCGAAGCGTGTTACTATGAGTCTCTAGGATTCGCGGATCGTCAGCAAGGCAAGTAACACTTTGATCATATCCCATTATTACCCAGTTTTTATGCATTAGTTCCAATCCTCAAACATTGCATGATTAGGATGTCATTAACTTGTGGGTTGGGAAGTAGTTGTTGAGGTAGAACCTATTGCCTTGTTACATTCAAACCCTTGGGAGTTACTTCTACGTATTGCTTATTGCTATGCTATGCTCGTAGACGTGGTTTGGGTTTGAGAGAAATTCATGTCAGATGTGAGATTGGTAATTAATGGTTCAACTTAAGGTGGCAACTTAATCAAACAACCGGGTGGATTGAGGAACCTAGGGAACCGAGTGTTGTCTGTTTTTTTGGAAATCCTGGGGTACCCGTGTGATCTTCCTATGGACCGCCACCCAGGCTCAAAGGGAACTGAGATGATTCATGCTAGAAACTTCCGTGTGTAGCCACAAGCTATTATGGGATCTAGCATAGTTGAGTAAGTTACATGAAGCTCTTGAAGAGGTAGATCAGCAGGTAGTGGGTTTTGTAGGTTTGGTATGGTCTACCCGGAGTAGAGAGTTAACGTTTCTGAAAGACTGTGCCTCGGTCATCCGTTTCTCAAACACCATGTAGTGCGAGAAATCCAACGGAGGCGATCGAGTCTTGTGGGGAAAAGTGCGCAAACCTTTGCAGAGTGTACAATCTAACCATGGTTAGCCGTGTCCCCGGTTATGGACAATTCTTGAGTATCTAGTACTTGGGTTATCACATGTATCTCACCATGCTTAATTAATATTGTTGGGATGTTAATCACTTTAATTGGGATTGAGTTGGGGATACCTTCTCAATGATGTTTCAACCACCATGATAGTAAAATTAAAATCTATTCCTTTGTTGTAGGGAAAAATTGGCTTTTCACAAAACTACAACCATACAGCTTTCCACCAGCCATATATGCATATAGTGATAGCATTATTTTGTTCTTGCTCTACTCTGTTACTTTGCCAGCATATTCCATGTGCTGACCCATTTTCGGGCTGCAACGTATTATGTTGCAGACTTTTCAGACGAGTTGTAAGGTTCGTTAGGTCGTTGCCGTGCATCTTAGCTATGTCGTTGGAGTTGATGGACTCACCCTATCTTCCAAGCCTTCCGCTGTTATCGCATTAGATGGCCTTAAGCCATATTATTGTAATAAGTTCTCTTTGGAGACATTCGATGTAATAGTGTGTGATTGCTACTCTGTTATAAATCCTTCGAGTACTGTGTGTGTCAGCATTACCGATCCAGGGATGACACTGAAGCACAGAGACTTGACCATCTGAGGTCGGGTCGCTACAAGATGATATCAGAGCACACGCTGAGTGTAGGACACGACCCCTAAGATAAACCCTAGGTCACACTTCTCTTCTCATTTCTGACTCCTCTCCACTTTCTACTCTTTAGGATGACGGAGATGAAGAACAAGTTTGCACAACCGGATGAAGACACACCTTTTGGACGCCACTTGAAGGAAGTCACTAGGTACTTGAACATTGGAATACCAAGCTTCACCAGGACGTACAACGCCACTTTACCTGAAGAGGAGCGCTGGATGATTCAAGTACAAGTTCCAGGAAGGACGTTCTCGCCAACTTCTAAACCCATAGAATTTTCCTTCGACGCACCAACCTGGAGTTTAGGAAAGAGTATGGCAGCTCACATCACCATGGGACGCATTGGAGAAGTTTACAACAGGGAGCTTAAGGACACTATTTACCAAATATGTGGGCGCCGAGATGAGCAATGTGAAGTAATCAACACCAGGAAGGATAGATCCATTGCAGCTTTCATCCAGGAGTTAAACCAGCACATTCGACATCAGGAGAACCAGATGTGTGCAGACATGATGGACTTGAAGAAGGCGAAGACTAGGATCATCGAGCTGGAGGAAGAACTCAAGTTTACCAGTGATGGATATGAGGAGGAAATCAAGACCCTACTGGAGAAGAATGACGACTTAGTCAAGAAGATCGGAGTATTCATGGGAGGACCAGCACCAATAGAAGAAGAAGAAGAACCCAAGGAAATACGCCCCGAGGACTACATCATCATCAACGACACCGACTCCGACCCTAGTGATGATGACTTTGAAGACGAAGCTGGAGCAGACATCATGGAGTCTTCCACCGATCAAAATTTCTAGATGACTACCATATATTAGTAGTATTTCCCCCATGTATATAGTAGTAGTGAGCACTTTTGCGATAGTTCTAGACCGTTTGTATGCCCTTGCTTGATTGATTGAGTGAAATGATTGTGTTTGTCTCATGTGCATATGGGTAGTGTTCTCTCATTAGACCTCTTCTATTCTAAATCTCTCCCATCTAAACCCCTCAGATGCCTCCGAGACGTGACACCGGTTTTGCCTTCCCGCCGGAGCTCACCCAGTTGATCCAGCAGCAGAATGCCTTGATGCAATTGCTAGTTTAGAACCAGGGCAACAACAACAACAACAACAACAACAACAACAACAACAACAACAACAACAACAACAACCCACCGCCAATGGACAACCTAGCCTATTTTCTAAGGTTATAGCCGCCGGTGTTTTCCAGTAGCACCGAGCCTATAGTTGCTGATGATTGGCTACACCGTATTGGAAGGGAGTTGACCACCGCAGGTTGCACAGATGCTGAGAGAGTGCGCTTTGCCGCACATCAATTGGATGGACCAGCAGCCTCATGGTGGGAGAAGTACACAGCCACTTTTCCTATAGCCAATGTCACTTGGGACCAGTTTCAGCAAGCTTTCTGCACAGCCCATGTCTCCACTGGAGCTATGCAGATGAAGAAGCGGGAGTTCCGCAACCTACGCCAGGGGAACCATACTGTGGCTTAGTATGTGGATGAGTTTAGCAAGTTATCTCTCTACGCCCATGATGATGTGGCCACAGATGCCGCGAAACAGGAGAAGTTTATGGAAGGGTTGAATGATGAGATGAGCATGCAGTTGATGGTAGCAACCTTCAACAACTACCAGGAGTTGGTAGATAAGGCTCTTATGATTGAAGGGAAACAACAGTAGATTGAGAGCCGCAAGAGAAAGTATGGACAAGGGAAGTATAACTCAGGAGCTCAGCAGAAGCCTCG
Source organism: Triticum aestivum (assembly GCF_018294505.1). Taxonomy (NCBI): domain Eukaryota; kingdom Viridiplantae; phylum Streptophyta; class Magnoliopsida; order Poales; family Poaceae; genus Triticum; species Triticum aestivum. The sequence goes on from NC_057794.1 coordinate 504,702,171, forward strand.
CCTAACCCCGAACATGGGAGGACTTGTTCACAACCATGGAGGTCACAACCACACTGGAGGAGGATCACATAACCACAGTGGTGCTAAGAATGGGAATGGGAACGGAGCTAACAACAATCAGAAACGCTCCAACCCGTCCACTCCCGCCAAAAGAGACTTAAGTCAGGTTACCTGTTTTAAGTGCGGGAAGACAGGGCACTATCCCAATGATTGCCCCGAAGGGAGGAATGGAAACAGAAATGGAAGCACTGGGAAGAAGCCCAATCCATTCAACAAAGGAAAAGTGAACCACGTTAACGTGGAGGAGGTTGAAGAGCAGTCGGACGCGGTAATAGGTAAGTTTTTGGTTAAGTCATTTACCGCTCTTGTTCTTTTCGATACTGGTGCATCGCATTCATACATATCAAGGGGATTCGTGGATAAGTTTAAACTACCAACCCAAACCCTTAGGATCCCTCTTTTAGTGAGTTCACCTGGAGCAGAGTATATGGCTAGCCGATGGTGTGACCAGATACCCTTAACCATTGGTACACATGTTTTTCCGTCCGACCTAATTATCTTGGAGTCACAAGGATTGGATGTGATATTGGGTATGGACTGGATGTCAAAGTTTGGAGGAAGCATTGACTGTGCTAGTAAGTCGATTTATCTCACCGCCCCGGAAGGAAAAAGGATTAAGTATGTATCTACGCATGTGCCGAGGAGGAGTCAAGTGAATGCCCATACGGGAGTTGTTCAGGAGGAAATGCCTGTAGTGAAGGATTACCCGGATGTTTTCCCAGAGGAGTTACCAGGCATGCCACCAGACAGAGATATTGAGTTTTTGATAGAGATGTTACCAGGAACATGACCAATATCCAAGAGACCCTATCAGATGCCCGCAAATGATCTAGAAGAAATTAAGAAACAGATCAAGGAGTTATTGTATAAAGGATATATCCGAAGAAGTTCATCACCTTGGGGAGCCCCAGTACTTTTGGTTGATAAGAAGGATAAATCCCTAAGGATGGTTGTTGATTATCGAGCATTGAATGAAGTGACGATTAAGAACAAGTACCCACTACCGATGATCAACGATCTATTTGATCAGTTGCAAGGAGCTAAAGTGTTTTTGAAGATCAATTTGCGATCGGGGTATCATCAGTTGAAGATACGAGAGAAGGACATACCAAAGACGGCGTTCACAACGCGATATGGATTATACGAGTACACGGTCATGTCGCTTGGACTGACTAACGCCCCTGCCTATTTCATGAGCATGATGAATAAGGTGTTCATGGAGTATTTGGACAAGTTTTTTGTGGTGTTTATTGATGATATCATGGTATACTCGAAGAACGAGGAGGAGCACAAAGAGCATTTGTGTTTAGTTCTTGAGAAGCTCAGGGAACACCAGTTGTATGCTAAGTTTAGCAAATGCGAGTTTTGGCTGAAGGAAGTCGGATTCCTTGGACATGTTATATCAGGAGAAGGTATAGCAGTAGACCCCAGCAAGGTTCAGTCAGCCACTGAATGGTTGGCACCCACCTCAGTTAGCAAGATCCGCAGTTTTCTTGGACTCGCAGGATACTACCAGAGATTCATTGAGAATTTTTCCAAGATTGCAAAACCAATGACTGAACTGTTGAAGAAGGATACCAAGTTTAAATGGACAGAATATTGTGAAGCAAGTTTCCAGGAGTTGAAGAAACGTTTGACTACAGCCCCAGTGCTAGTACTGCCAGATATACATAAGGAGTTCCAAGTGTATTGCGACGCCTCTCACTTAGGACTTGGATGTGTGCTTATGCAGGACGGAAGAGTTGTTTCGTATGCCTCACGACAACTAAAACCTCATGAGTTGAATTATGCCACGCATGATTTGGAGCTAGCAGTCGTAGTGTATGCATTGAAGACTTGGAGACATTACCTTATTGGAAACCGTTGTGATGTGTACACGGATCACAAGAGTTTGAAGTACATCTTCACCCAGAAGGAGCTGAACCTTAGGCAGAGGAGATGGTTGGAGCTTATAAAGGATTATGACATGAAGCTACACTATCATCCAGGAAAGGCCAATGTCGTAGCAGACGCATTGAGTCGAAACAGTTATGCTAATACCCTTTAAAGTAAAGGATTGCCGAAGGAATTAGCAAAGGACATCATGGAACTTCGGTTAGAGATTGTACCTAGAAGGTTCATTGCCACAATGGAGGTTCAGTTGACATTGTTGGACAAGATTCGGGAAGCTCAGAAAGATGATAAAGAGATTGCCGAGATAAAGGAGAAGATGGGCAAAGGAAAGGCCAAAGGTTTTCGTGAGGATGAGCACGATACCCTATGGTTTGAGGACCGAGTTTATGTGCCCAACAACCAGGAGATCAGGAAGTTAATACTTCAAGAGGCCCATGACTCACCATACTCTATACACCCCGGAAACACCAAGATGTATTTGGATTTGAAGGAACATTTCTGGTGGACTGGTATGAAGAAGGATATTGCCGAGTATGTAGCCGTATGTGATGTATGTCAGAGAGTTAAGGCAGAACATCAGAAGCCAGCAGGATTGTTACAGCCTATGCCGATACCTGAATGGAAGTGGGATAAACTTGGCATGGACTTTATCACCGGATTACCCAGGACTAAAGCAGGATATGATTCCATATGGGTAGTAGTTGATCGTTTGACCAAAGTAGCTCACTTCATCCCAGTGAAAACCACCTATACAAGTGCAAAGTTGGCCAAGATCTATATGTCCAAAATTGTATGTCTGCATGGAGTTCCGAGGACCATCGTATCGGATCGAGGAACACAGTTTACTTCAAAGTTTTGGCATCAGTTACACCAGACTTTGGGGACGAGATTGGAGTTCAGTACAGCGTTTCACCCGCAGACAGATGGACAGACTGAGAGAGTCAATCAAATTTTGGAGGACATGTTGAGAGCCTGTGCGCTAGATTATGGATCTAATTGGGATGACAATTTGTCGTACGCAGAGTTCTCATACAACAATAGCTACCAAGCCAGTTTGAAGATGGCACCGTTTGAAGCCCTATATGGACGCAGGTGCAGAACACCGTTGATGTGGGATGAGGTAGGAGACCGACAGTTGTTTGGACCAGACTTGATTAAAGAATCTAAGGAGAAGGTAAAACTGATCCGAGACCGACTAAATATTGCTCAGTCCAGGCAGAAGAGTTATGCAGACTCAAAACGCAAGGAGGTAACGTACGAAATTGGAGACAGAGCATATCTGCGAGTATCGCCCTTGCGAGGAGTGAAATGTTTTAGAGTTAAAGGAAAGTTAGCCCCGAGATTTGTAGGACTGTATCACATTTTGGAACGGATGGGAGAAGTCGCCTACAAGTTGGAGTTACCTGAGGGATTGTCGGGAGTCCACGATGTGTTCCACGTTTCACAGCTGAAGAAGTGTCATGCTGAGATGGTGGAAATACCATTAAGAGATACAGTACCCTTGGAGGCGATTCAGTTGGACAGTGATTTGACTTACGAGGAGAAGCCAGTTAAGATTCTTGAGTTTGCCAGCAGAGTCACCTGCAGTAAGGTTATCAAGTTTTGTAAAGTTCAGTGGAGCCACCATACCAAGGATGAAGCTACCTGGGAACTAGAGGATGATCTCCGCAAGGACCACCCATACCTATTTTCTAGCCAACCCGAATCTCGAGGGCGAGATTCATCTTAAGGGGGGTAGGTTTGTAACATCCCAAATTTTCAATTTGGAATGTTATACATAGATCATCCATGCATATCATGTTTTATTGCTTTTCCGTTCCGTAATCCTCGAAATCCTAAGCAGCTCAAGGACCCTCGGAGAGAGTTGGGGATTTCCCGGTCTTCATATTTGATTCTTTTATCAAATAATGAAAAGAGGATTTGATTTTAATTATTTCTCTCCGAAAAATATTTCACATAAAAAATTAAAGAGAGGAGATAATATGACTTCTCCCAAAATAAATGAAATATTGGAGGAAAAATATTAAAATTATTAAATTGATTTTTATTTGATTTTATTCGGATTTTATTTGCATTAGAAAAATTGCATGTTTTTCAAAATTGCATTTTAGGGCCAAGAAAATATTCATCTTGTTCTAAATATTTTATTTAGACGGTGAAAAATTGTTTTGGCATTTTTAGGTTTTTATTTTTTTTCTAGGATTTTATTTCAGTCGGTGAAGTTTTTTAAAAAAAAGGTTCCATGCCGACTGGGCCTAAGGCCCAGCCGCGCCAGGCCGCCGCGCCAGGCAGCCGCCGCCGCCACTCGGACCGGAGTCCGAGTTGGACTCCGCCTCCGCCGCGCCTTGCCCCCTCCTCCAAGTCGCCGCCCCCGCCCCTTTATATACGCTGCAACCCTCACCCCCAACACCACCGCCGCCGCCGCCAACCCTGCCGCCCGCAGCCGCCGCCGCCTCGCGCAGCCGCCGCGGCCTAGCCCCGCCGCCGCCGCTGCCAAGCCCCGCCGCCCTCGCGAGCCGCTGCCCTGCCTCGCCGGAGCTCTCTCGCCGGAGGTAGCCGCCGCGCCCCGCCGCCGGTTTTTTTATAAAGACCGTCTGTTTTATTTCAGAAACCCTAGATCCGTTTTTTTCGGATTCGCCGGTTTTTCTCGGTTCCTCCAGTTAGCGGACGTTCGTCCGTACATTCGTTTTAACGAACGGTTTTTGCCCATTAGTTACAGCTAACGAACGCTCGTTCGTTAGTCTATTCGTGAGTTTTCTTTTATCGGATTTATTCCGCGATATTTCTGATCGTGATTTCTGATCCGATCTTAGTTTCTGTTTATCTTTTCGCTCGTTTAACGGAATCGGGCGATTCAAGCGCCTGGAGTTTTGTCTCAAAACCCTCTTTATGTTTAACCAACTCAAACAAGTTTTGCTACTGTAAAATTTGACCTAGTTTCAGATTCGTAAACGAAGCTTCTTTCTTTCGCCGTTTGAGTTTCGTTGCTCCGTTTGTTTTGATTCTTTTTGCGAACCGGAGTTCTTAATTTGAACTTTCTGGTCAACCTCTCTTATTTGAGTTTTGCTTGTGCATCATTGCTTGTTAATTATGTATGTTATTGTTTGCTTGCGATAGAATTTCCGGAGTGCGAAGCGTGTTACTACGAGTCTCTAGGATTCGCGGATCGTCAGCAAGGCAAGTAACACTTTGATCATATCCCATTATTACCCAGTTTTTATGCATTAGTTCCAATCCTCAAACATTGCATGATTAGGACGTCATTAACTTGTGGGTTGGGAAGTAGTTGCTGAGGTAGAACCTATTGCCCTGTTACATTCAAACCCTTGGGAGTTACTTCTATGTATTGCTTATTGCTATGCTATGCTCGTACACGTGGTTTGGGTTTGAGAGAAATTCATGTTAGATGTGAGATTGTTAATTAATGGTTCAACTTAAGGTGGCAACTTAATCAAACAACTGGGTGGATGTGACGCCCGGATAGTTACGCTACAGTAACCCTCCGCTAATGACATCACGTCACCACGATTACTGTTGTTAATCTTGCGATGATTCAAATCCCGTTGGAAAGATTTCAAATTTAAAATCAAGACAAACAATTAAAGTTTTCAAAAACTAAAACTAAAATGTCCGGGTTGTGTCAAATAAATCGCAAGTAGTAATGGTGGAGAAACCACATGTTTAATAAAATATTTAAATGCTCCAAATTAACTAAAACAACAACTAGAACAATTAATTAAATACCTTTTTAAGATATAAGGTTACACACTATTTTTTCTTGTTAAATGCCTAACTAGTATTGGCAGTGGTATAACTAGTAGTACTAGCTTAGGTGCTGTTTTTATAATGAACAAATATAAAATGTGTCGTAAATAAAATAGCAAAACTAATTAAACAGGAAAAGGAAACAAAAGGAAAAAAAGGAAAACAAAGGGGCAAACCCCCCGGCCCAACTGGGCCATGGCCGAGCAGGCCACCAGGCCGCCAGGCCGGCCCACCCCACCTCCCATAACCCCCTCTCTACCCAGTGACCTAACCCTCGTCGCCCCACTTCCCCCCCCCTCCGCACGATCCCCTCGCTCCTCCCCCCCCCCCCGATCGGATCTAGATCGGGGCAGCAGGCCCCCAACGCCATCGCCTCTCCCCTTTGCCCCCATCGATCCACATCAGGACTGAACCGCCGCCGACGCCGCCCTGGCTCCGTGCTCGAGCCCGGCGCCCCTGCTGCGGTGGCCGAGCCACCCGCCGGCGACGAACCCCCTCCCGCATGCCCGTGCCACGGCCTCTTCATCACCGCACCCCGCCACCGCCCGTCGCCTCGTCCTCCTCGTCTCCTCCTCGCCGACGACGCGTCCTCATCCTCCTCCCCAAAGGATCCACCGAGCCTCGCCGCCCCCCTGCTCAGCAACGCTGGTGAGGACCCCGGTCCTCCTCCCCGTGCCCTCACTCCGGCGCTCGCCCGCGCCACCACATCATCTGCTCCGCGCGTCGCTATGCCCGGCCATGACCGTGCCCCGCGCCTCCCACTCGCACCGCCGCTTGCTGCCGGGAGCCGCTGAACTACGCGTCGCGCTCGCCGCCCTTGCTCTACGGCCTCTCCCCCTTGCTCCCGCTCCGCCACAGCGCTGCCTGCCGCTGCTCTGGCCGGCGAGCCTCGCCGTGGCTGGCCTGGGTCAGTGCCTAGTCGGGCTAGCGCACGCGCCTAGGGCCAGCACCGTGCACCCGCATCGTTCGGGCGATGCCCGAAACCCGCATGCCCAACACCCGCAAGCCTCCCCCATAGCCAATGACAGGTGGGCCTAGCCCAGAATGTTATTTAAAAAAAAAGAGGTTTAAAAGAAATAATAATAAAATATAATAAATAAATAAATAGATTAGTAATTAATTAATTAATTAATAAGTTAATTAAGTTAATTAATCCTGCTTAACTAATCTAACTAAAATGAATTAACCTAATCACTTAGTTAGTCTAACCAACAGGTTTAGTTAGTCTGAGACGATGACAAATGGGGCCCATGCGCCAGTTTGACCAAGTCAGCTGACTGTTGACTACTGACATCACCCTGATGTCATGCTGACATCATAATGGCATTTCCTAATTAAATTAATTCTAATAATTCTAAAAATGAATTAAAACTTTCAAAATTAATATAAAATAAACCGTAGCTCGGATGAAAAAACTTTGTACATGGAAGTTGCTCAGAACGACGAGACGAATTCGAATACGCAGCATGTTCATCCGCCACGCATCCCTAGCATAGCGAACATGCAACTTTCCCCCTCTGGTTCGTCTGTCCGAAAACGCGAAACACCAGGGATACTTTCCCGGATGTTATCCCCCTTCACTGGTATCACCTAATACCGCGTTAGGGAACCCCTAGCACCGTTACTTGTCTTGTCATGCATCGTTATGCATCTGTTTGCATTATATTCATTGTTTCTTCCCCCCCCCCTCTTCTTCCGCTAGACACCAAGACCGACGCCGCTGCTACCCAGTACGACTATGGAGTTGACGACCCCTCTCTCTTGCCAGAGCAACCAGGCAAGCCCCCCTTTGATCACCAGATATCGCCTACTCTTCTCTATACTGCTTGCATTCGAGTAGTGTATCATGTTACTGCTTTTCGTTATTCCTATCATGATGCATAGCCTGTCCTTGCTACTACTGTTGTTACCATTACCTGCTATCCTACTGCTTACTATAGGATGCTAGTGTTCCATCAGTGGCTCTACACTCTTGTCCGTCTGCCATGCTATACTACTGGGCCGTGATCACTTTGGGAGGTGATCACGGGCATATACTATATACTTTACACAGTTACATTACCTGTCGTATTGTTCGGAGATGGGGATGAAGGGGCAGGTGGCTCCATCCCGGTAGAGGTGGGCCTGGGTTCCCGACGGCCCCCGATGGTTACTTTGAGGCGGAGCGACAGGGCAGGTTGAGACCACCTAGGAGAGAGGTGGGCCTGGCCCTGGTCGATGTTCGCGGATACTTAACACGTTTAACGAGATCTTGGTATTTGATCTGAGTCTCGCTACTGGCCTATACGCACTAACCATCTACGCGGGGACAGTTATGGGCACTCGACGTCGTGGTATCAGCCGAAGCACTTCGTGACGCCAGCGACTGAGCGGCGCGCGCCGGGTTGGACCGTGTAACGTGACTTCCTTTGTAATGGAGGTTGCTAGGTCTGCTCTCCGGCCGCATACGCAACGTGCAGGTGTGCTATGGGCGATGGGCCCAGACCCCTGTGCGCTTAGGTTTAGACCGGCGTGCTGGCCTCTCTGTTGTGCCTAGGTGGGGCTGCGACGTGTTGATCTTCCGAGGCCGGGCATGACCCAGAAAAGTGTGTCCGGCCAAATGGGATCGAGCGTGTTGGGTTATGTGGTGCACCCCTGCAGGGAAGTTAAACTATTCGAATAGCCGTGATCTTCGGTAACAGGACGGCTTGGAGTTGTACCTTGACCTTATGACAACTAGAATCGGATACTTAATAAAACACACCCTTCCAAGTGCCAGATACAACCGGTGATCGCTCTCTCACAGGGCGACGAGGGGAGGATCATCGGTTAGGATTATGCTATGCGATGCTACTTGGAGGACTTCAGTCTAATCTCTTCTACATGCTGCAAGACGGAGGCTGCCAGAAGCGTAGTCTTCGAAAGGACTAGCTATCCCCCCTTATTCTGGCTTTCTGCAGTTCAGTCCACATATCATACCCTTATTCCATTTGATACCAATGCATACATATGTAGTATAGCTCCTTGCTTGCGAGTACTTTGGATGAGTACTCACGGTTCCTTTCTCCCTCTTTTCCCCCTATCCCTTCTACCTGGTTGTCGCAACCAGATGTTGGAGCCCAGGAGCTAGACGCCACCTTCGACGATGACTCCTACTACACCGGAGGTGCCTACTACTACGTGCTGCCCGCTGATGGTGACCAGGAGTAGTTTAGGAGGATCCCAGGCAGGAGTCCTGCGCCTCTTTCGATCTGTATCCCCAGTTTGTGCTAGCCATCTTATGGCAACTTGTTTAACTTATGTCTGTACTTAGATATTGTTGCTTCCGCTGACTCGTCTATGATCGAGCTCTTGTATTCGAGCTCTCGAGGCCCCTGGCTTGTAATATGATGCTTGTATGACTTATTTTATTTGTAGAGTTGTGTTGTGATATCTTCCCGTGAGTCCCTGATCTTGATCGTACACGTTTGCGTGTATGATTAGTGTACGATTAAATCGTGGGCGTCACAAGTTGGTATTAGAGCCGACTGCCTGTAGGAATTCCCCTTCCACACTCCTTGGCCGAAGTTGAGTCTAGACATTACAAAAACTTTTACTAACATGGTTGTGTGCCTTACGGGCCCACATCGCCATCTGGGTGGTATTAGGATCTTTTATTTCTCGTCTATACTCTGGGACTCTGAACTCTCTCCTATTCGGGTTTAATAAATTTACTAAAAATCTAACTTAGGTTCTCGAAAATACTTTCTCCTGGAGAACCCCCTTCAGTCCAAATGATCGTCGGCTGCACTAGAGGATTTCGAAGATAGTCTCCAATATTCTGTTGAAACCTTATGCCATTGCTTTTGCAAGTCCCTACCACCGAAATATCCCTATGGATAATTATTTAGACCTGACGTGCTTACTTTTATTCCCAGTCGATCTTGTTATTATAAGATACCCCGAGAATACTTTGTGCCTACTGCCTTGCAGTTCTTTGCCACATGCATACCACTACGGATAATTACTCGCATTTATTGAGTATCCGCTCATCCCCAGATATTCAGGCAGTTCACAAAATTCTTCGAAATACCATTCGGTCTTCCGAAAATCCTGAGCAACCTATTGCTCCTGAAATTCTTGCTTGCTTGCATTATGGTTAATCCCATAAGTATAGTAATCTTATTGGCAACCTTTGTCAATATCATTTTGAGTCCATTGACTCAATATGTTGCGAATTCTCGCAATCCTCACTCAGATCATAGAATTCATCCTTCCAGCTCAGATGTCATTTACAACGTGAGCTGGTCCTCGGCCAATCAGATTGCCATCGATTGTACCCCTAAGTCTATTCAACTTGTCCGTCCTTGATCAGAGCGTTTGCTCCTGATCCCTTGATTTTAAAATCATAATTCCTTTGTTATTTAAACATTGAATTATTCGGATGTTCTGTAAAATGATGCATTTGCATTCTTTCTTCCTATGATTGGGTATCGATACTCACATCAGCTCCATTGTGGATCACCATATCCACTGTTGGATTATTATCCGACAATGTCCTTCATAATTAATCACCTTGTGAGTTCTTTCTCCGATACATAATGCCTTTGGTAATTTGTATCCTCTCCTTTTGCCAACCATGCTCTGCTTTCGAGCTGGTAATATGTACTCTCAAAGCTTGTGGTATATGTTTCCACGATACCCTAACGGGTTGAACCTATGCCTTCCTTAATTTGTGTGACCTTGAAATTTATGCGGGTTATACCCTGCTGACGCTTCGTCAGATAACTTTTCAACACTACAACTTCGAAAAGGGGAGGTAAATGTAAGGTTATGCATTGAAGAAGTGGGAGTCGACCTTGAACTTTGTGTTCATGCCCATCGACATGATGTAGATATTATCGTTGAAGCTTCTCTTAAATTAATTACTCCCTTGGTATAAGTTCATATTATATCTGGGATCTGGCCTTTTGCAATCGTGGTTTCGACCATGTTCTCTTTTAGGTACCGTTTCTCGTGCAAGTTTAAGCACTTGTCTTCTGCAGAGCAATACCCCAGTCCAACCTCTACTTTGATCTGTCGTCGAGTATTACCCCCTGGTATCTCGAGGATACCACGGGATACATAACTTCTTATGAGTTCTTCATCAACTAATATTCTTGCCGATTCCATTTTTCCAACGGGTTCTCAGTTGTTAGAACCCCTCAAGGACACCGACAACTGAATTGAGTCCGCACTATGATTCAACAACTCTTGGTAACCTTCATTACTTACGAGTCTAAACTCGATCACATCATTCCGAACCTACTCGGCTATATCATTATCGTGCCAAATTTTAACTGTGCTACCTGGTCCTTCTTTCCGGAGCACAATTTCGACGATGGGCTAAGCTTACGTCGATCTCCCTTGTCTTATTGTTTCACCTCAAACAACAAACTTGATTTCAAGTTTGTGTCGCACCCATGGTTCCAATAACCTTTCGCTTCATCATTCGTTTGACTTGATGTCATCGCCGACCGATTACATCTCCATGAAACCTCTCGACAGAAATTGTCATGATCATCATCAACATTTCGAGCTCCTCAAGGATATCAATTGAATTCCTGATGAGAAATACCATCCTTGCCCTCGATGATTTGTGTTATCATTGACCACTCGATTGCCTTCCGTTCAACACAAACTTGTTCATGTTTTGTGTTATACCTTGAGGTCCTTGCTATCCAGCATTTGTTCTCCTTTACCTTGGAGTATTACCATCTTTTATGTCAAGAATGTCGTGAGAATCACCACCTCCTAAGAATTCTTGATACAGGTAATAATTATCACCATCACCATTCTTTCTTGGTCCCCATGTTGGATCTAACCGGGATACCAACAGGTGAACGGTGTTGTTTGGATTCTGCCCTTCAAGCAACCCTATTGCCTTGAAGTTAATGGTCGGACGTTCATTCTTAGACTATTGATCACTAGATCACCATTCTAACATTTGATCATGCAAGACGTCTCTGCCCTTCCCATTTTTAACCAACGTGATGGGCCCATAATCCATAGTTCCACATGATCAAAACCTGACTCTCCTGTACAACCCTGTTTATAATGGTTATTCCCCACGCTTGGCTTTGTATTTAATTCATGGGTCACCTTCCTAGTGCTCTATTCTGGTATTAGACGCAATACTTACTCTCGCTACTCTGAACCCCTTTCTCACTCAGGTTCAGACTTCGAGCAACTATCTATCTGCTTGAAACTTCTTATTGTACCTTCGAACTTTACTCTCAATGTGTTTTAATTGTTCAACTCGAGAGGCACTCGTATGATCATTCATGGGTTAACCCCAGATTTTACCATTATAGCATTCTGTCGTTGCCAATCTGCCCCGTTACCTATTCGTAATAACGATGGAACCCCCGAAGAAAGGATGAAGACTTCATAATGATGACCTGAAGCAGTGGAATGAAGACGTCAATGTAATGTATTGACCTCTTCAAGAAAAGGAACCAAGACCGAGGAGATTCATTAGAATTACCTAACCAGACCCTTTCCCCCTTACTCCCTGTCCTAAATCTCGGGACGAGATTTCTTGTAGTGGAGGAGAATTGTGACGCCCGGATAGCTACGCTACAGTAACCCTCCGCTAATGACGTCACGTCACCACGATTACTGTTGTTAATCTTGCGATGATTCAAATCCCGTTGGAAAATTTTCAAATTTAAAATCAAGACAAACAATTAAAGTTTTCAAAAACTAAAACTAAAATGTCTGGGTTGTGTCAAATAAATCACAAGTAGTAATGGTGGAGAAACCACATGTTTAATAAAATATTTAAATGCTCCAAATTAACTAAAACAACAACTAGAACAATTAATTAAATACCTTTTTAGGATATAAGGTTACACACTTTTTTTTTGTTAAATGCCTAACTAGTATTGGCAGTGGTATAACTAGTAGTACTAGCTTAGGTGCTGTTTTTATAATGAACAAATCTAAAATGTGTAGTAAATAAAATAGCAAAACTAATTAAACAGGAAAAGTAAACAAAAGGAAAAAAAGGAAAACAAAGGGGCAAACCCCCCGGCCCAACTGGGCCATGGCCCAGCAGGCCACCAGGCCGCCAGGCCGGCCCACCCCACCTCCCATAACCCCCTCTCTACCTTGTGACCTAACCCTCGTCGCCCCACTTCCCCCCCCCCCTCCGCACGATCCCCTCGCTCCTCCCCCCCCCCCCGATCGGATCTAGATCGGGGCAGCTGGCCCCCAACGCCATCGCCTCTCCCCTTTGCCCCCATCGATCCACATCAGGACTGAACTGCCGCCGACGCCGCCCTGGCTCCGTGCTCGAGCCCCGCGTCGCCCGGCGCCCCTGCTGCGGTGGCCGAGCCACCCGCCGGCGATGAACCCCCTCCCTCATGCCCGTGCCACGGCCTCTTCATCACCGCACCCCGCCACCGCCCGTCGCCTCGTCCTCCTCGTCTCCTCCTCGCCGACGACGTGTCCTCGTCCTTCTCCCCAAAGGCTCCACCGAGCCTCGCCGCCCCCCTGCTCAGCAACGCTGGTGAGGACCCCGGTCCTCCTCCCCGTGCCCTCACTCTGGCGCTCGCCCGCGCCACCACACCATCTGCTCCGCGCGTCGCTATGCCCGGCCATGACCGTGCCCCACGCCTCCCACTCACACTGCCGCTTGCTGCCGGGAGCCGCGGAACTGCGCGTCGCGCTCGCCGCCCTTGCTCTACGGCCTCGCCCCCTTGCTCCCGCTCCGCCGCAGCGCTGCCTGCCGCTGCTCTGGCCGGCGAGCCTCGCCGTGGCTGGCTTGGGTCAGTGCCTAGTCGGGCTAGCGCCCGCACCTGGGGCCAGCACCGTGCACCCAAATCATTCGGGCGATGCCCGAAACCCGCATGCCCAACACCCGCAAGCCTCCCCCAGAGCCAATGACAGGTGGGCCTAGCCCAGAACGTTATTTAAAAAAAAGAGGTTTAAAAGAAATAATAATAAAATATAATAAATAAATAAATAGATTAGTAATTAGTTAATTAATTAATAAGTTAATTAAGTTAATTAATCCTGCTTAACTAATCTAACTAAAATGAATTAACCTAATCACTTAGTTAGTCTAACCAACAGGTTCAGTTAGTCTGAGATGATGACAAATGGGGCCCACGCGCCAGTTTGACCAAGTCAACTGACTGTTGACTACTGACATCACCCTGATGTCATGCTGACATCATAATGGCATTTCCTAATTAAATTAATTCTGATAATTCTAAAAATGAATTAAAACTTTGAAAATTAATATAAAATAAACCATAGCTCGGATGAAAAAACTTTGTACATGGAAGTTGCTCAGAACGACGAGACGAATTCGAATACGCAGCCCGTTCATCCGCCACGCATCCCTGGCATAGCGAACACGCAACTTTCCCCCTCCGGTTCGTCTGTCCAAAAACGTGAAACACCGGGGATACTTTCCCGGATGTTATCCCCCTTCACCGGTATCACCTAATACCACGTTAGAGCACCCCTAGCACCGTTACTTGTCTTGTCATGCATCGTTATGCATCTGTTTGCATTATATTCATTGTTTCTTCCCCCCTCTTCTTCCGCTAGACACCGAGACCGACGTCGCTGCTACCCAGTACGACTACGGAGTTGACGACCCCTCTCTCTTGCCAGAGCAACCAGGCAAGCCCCCCTTTGATCACCAGATATCGCCTACTCTTCTCTATACTGCTTGCATTAGAGTAGTGTATCATGTTACTGCTTTTCGTTATTCCTATCCTGATGCATAGCCTGTCCTTGCTACTACTGTTGTTACCATTACCTGCTATCCTACTGCTTAGTATAGGATGCTAGTGTTCCATCAGTGGCTCTACACTCTTGTCCGTCTGCCATGCTATACTACTGGGCCATGATCACTTCGGGAGGTGATCACGGGCATATACTATATACTTTACATAGTTACATTACCTGTGGTATTGTTCGGAGATGGGGGCTGAGGGGGCAGGTGACTCCATCCCGGTAGAGGTGGGCCTGGGTTCCCGATGGCCCCCGACGGTTACTTTGAGGCGGAGCGACAGGGCAGGTTGAGACCACCTAGGAGAGAGGTGGGCCTGGCCCTGGTCGATGTTCGCGGATACTTAACACGTTTAACGAGATCTTGGTATTTGATCTGAGTCTCGCTACTGGCCTATACGCACTAACCATCTACGCGGGGACAGTTATGGGCACTCGACGTCGTGGTATCAGCCGAAGCACTTCGTGACGCCAGCGACTGAGCGGCGCGCGCCGGGTTGGACCGCGTAACGTGACTTCCTTTGTAATGGAGGTTGCTAGGTCTGCTCTCCGGCCGCGTATGCAACATGCAGGTGTGCTGTGGGCGATGGGCCCAGACCCCTGTGCGCTTAGGTTTAGACTGGCGTGCTGGCCTCTCTGTTGTGCCTAGGTGGGGCTGCGACGTGTTGATCTTCCGAGGCCGGGCATGACCCAGAAAAGTGTGTCCAGCCAAATGGGATCGAGTGTGTTGGGTTATGTGGTGCACCCCTGCAGGGAAGTTAAACTATTCGAATAGCCATGATCTTCGGTAACAGGACGGCTTGGAGTTGTACCTTGACCTTATGACAACTAGAACCGGATACTTAATAAAACACACCCTTCCAAGTGCCAGATACAACCGGTGATCGCTCTCTCACAGGGCGACGAGGGGAGGATCATCGGTTAGGATTATGCTATGCGATGCTACTTGGAGGACTTCAGTCTAATCTCTTCTACATGCTGCAAGACGGAGGCTGCCAGAAGCGTAGTCTTCGAAAGGACTAGCTATCCCCCCTTATTCCGGCTTTCTGCAGTTCAGTCCACATATGATACCCTTATTCCATTTGATACCAATGCATACATATGTAGTATAGCTCCTTGCTTGCGAGTACTTTGGATGAGTACTCACGGTTCCTTTCTCCCTCTTTTCCCCCTATCCCTTCTACCTGGTTGTCGCAACCAGATGTTGGAGCCCAGGAGCTAGACGCCACCTTCGACGATGACTCCTACTACACCGGAGGTGCCTACTACTACGTGCTGCCCGCTGATGGTGACCAGGAGTAGTTTAGGAGGATCCCAGGCAGGAGTCCTGCGCCTCTTTCGATCTGTATCCCCAGTTTGTGCTAGCCATCTTATGGCAACTTGTTTAACTTATGTCTGTACTTAGATATTGTTGCTTCCGCTGACTCGTCTATGATCGAGCTCTTGTATTCGAGCTCTCGAGGCCCCTGGCTTGTAATATGATGCTTGTATGACTTATTTTATTTGTAGAGTTGTGTTGTGATATCTTCCCATGAGTCCCTGATCTTGATCGTACACGTTTGTGTGTATGATTAGTGTATGATTAAATCGGGGGCGTCACAGTGGATTGAGGCACCTGGGGAACCCAGTGTTGTCTGTTTTTTTGGAAATTCCGGGGTACCCATGTGATCTTCCTATGGACCGCCACCCAGGCTCAAAGGGAACTGAGATGATTCATGCTAGAAACTTCCGTGTGCAGCCACAAGCTATTATGGGCTCTAGCATAGTTGAGTAAGTTACGTGAAGCTCTTGAAGAGGTAGATCAACAGGTAGTGGGTTTTGTAGGTTTGGTATGGTCTACCCGGAGTAGAGAGTTAACGTTTCTGAAAGACTGTGTCTCGGTCATCCGTTTCTCAAACACCATGTAGTGCGAGAAATCCAACGGAGGCGATCGAGTCTTGTGGGGAAAAGTGCGCAAACCTCTGCAGAGTGTACAATCTAATCATGGTTAGCTGTGTCCCCGGTTATGGACAATTCTTGAGTATCTAGTACTTGGGTTATCACATGTATCTCACCATGCTTAATTAATATTGTTGGGATGTTAATCACTTTAATTGGGATTGAGTTGGGGATACCTTCTCAATGATGTTTCAACCACCATGATAGTAAAATTAAAATCTATTCCTTTGTTGTAGGGAAAAATTGGCTTTTTGCAAAACTACAACCATACAGCTTTCCACCAGCCATATATGCATATAGTGATAGCATTATTTTGTTCTTGCTCTACTCTGTTACTTTGCCAGCATATTCCATGTGCTGACCCATTTTTGGGCTGCAACGTATTATGCTGCAGACTTTTCAGACGAGGAGTAAGGTTCGTTAGGTTGTTGTCGTGCAGCTCAGCTATGCCGTTGGAGTTGATGGACTCACCCTATCTTCCAAGCCTTCCGCTGTTATCGCATTAGATGGCCTTAAGCCATATTATTGTAATAAGTTCTCTTTGGAGACATTCGATGTAATAGTGTGTGATTGCTACTCTGTTATAAATCCTTCGAGTACTGTGTGTGTCAGCATTACCGATCCAGGGATGACACTGAAGCACAGAGACTTGACCATCTGAGGTCGGGTCGCTATGCCCGTAGCATGCATGTATGGTAAACATTATGCAACAAATTTGAAACATGAGGTGTTATTTGATTGTCTTCCTTATGAGTGGCGGTCGGGGACGAGCGATGGTCTTTTCCTACCAATCTATCTCCCTAGGAGCATGCGCGTTGTACCGAGGTTTTTGATGACTTGTAGATTTTTGCAATAAGTATGTGAGTTCTTTATTACTAATGTTGAGTCCATGGATTATACGCACTCTCACCCTTCCATCCTTGCTAGCCTCTTTGGTACCGTGCATTGCCCTTTCTCACGTTGAGAGTTGGCGCAAACTTCGCCAGTGCATCCAAACCCCGTGATATGATACGCTCTTTCACACATAAACCTCCTTATATCTTCCTCAAAACAGCCACCATACCTACATATTATGGCATTTCCATATCCATTCCGAGATATATTGCCATGCAACTTTCCATCATTCCGTTCATCATGACACATTCATTATTGTCATATTGCTTAGCATGATCATGTAGTTGACATAGTATTTGTAGAAAAGCCACCGTTCATAATTCTTTCATACATGTCACTCTTGGTCCATTGCATATCCCGGTACACCGCCGGAGGCATTCATATAGAGTCATACTTTGTTCTAGTATCGAGTTGTAATCATTGAGTTGTAAATAAATAGAAGTGTGATGATCATCATTTTCTAGAGCATTGTCCCAAGTGAGCAATATATAAAAAAAGAGAGAAAGGCCATAAAATGGAGAAGGCCCAAAAAAATAAAAAAAAATTGAGAGTAAAAGAGAGAAGGGACATTGGTTACTATCCTTTGCCACACTTGTGCTTCAAAGTAGCACCATGATCTTCATCATAGAGAGTCTCTTGTTTTGTCACTTTCATATACTAGTGGGAATTTTTCATTATAGAACTTGGCTTGTATATTCCAACAATGGGCCTCCTCAAGTGCCCTAGGTCTTCATGAGCAAGCAAGTTGGATGCACACCCACTAGTTTCTTTTGTTGAGCTTTCATACATTTATAGCTCTAGTGCATCCGTTGCATGGCAATCCCTACTCCTTGCATTAACATCAATCGGTGGGCATCTCCATAGCCCATTGATTAGCCTCGTTGATGTGAGACTTTCTCCTTTTTTGTCTTCTCTACATAACCCCCCTCATTATATTCTATTCCACCCATAGTGCTATGTCCATGGCTCGCGCTCATATATTGCGTGAAAGTTTATAGGTTTGAGATTACTAAACTATGAAACAATTGCTTGGCTTGTCATCGGGGTTGTGCATGATGAGAGCATTCTCGTGTGACAAAAATTAAACATGACTAAACTATATGATTTTGTAGGGATGAACTTTCTTTGGCCATGTTATTTTGAGAAGACATAATTGCTTAGTTAGTATGCTTGAAGTATTATTATTTTTATGTCAATATGAACTTTTGTCTTGAATCTTTCGGATTTGAATATTCATACCACAATTAAGAAGAATTACATTAAAATTATGCCAAGTAGCACTCCGCATCAAAAATTCTGTTTTTATCATTTACCTACTCGAGGACGAGCAGGAATTAAGCTTGGGGATGCTTGATACGTCTCCAATGTATCTATAATTTTTGATTGCTCCATGCTATATTATCTACTATTTTGGACATTATTGGGCTTTATTATCCACTGTAATATTATTTTTGGGACTAACCTATTAACCGAAGGCCCAACCCAGAATTGTTGTTTTTGCCTGTTTTAGGGTTTCGAAGAAAAGGAATATCAAAAGGAGTCCAAACGGAATGGAACCTTCGGGAACGTGATTTTCTCAACGAACAAGACCCGGAAGACTTGGACCCTACATCAAGAAAGGAAACAGGAGGCCATGAGGTAGGGGGCGTGCCCACCCCCACCAGGCGCGCCCTCCACCCTCGTGGGCCCCCTGTTGCTCCACCGACGTACTCCTTCCTCCTATATATATCCACGTACCCCCAAACGATCAAAAATGGAGCCAAAACCCTAATTCCACCGCCGTAACTTTCTGTATCCACGAGATCCCATCTTGGGGCCTATTCCGGAGCTCCGCCGGAGGGGGCATTGATCACGGAGGGCTTCTACATCAACACCATAGCCACTCCGATGAAGTGTGAGTAGTTCACCTCAGACCTACGGGTCCATAGTTAGTAGCTAAATGGCTTCTTCTCTCTTTTTGGATCTCAATACAATGTTCTCCCCCTCTCTTGTGGAGAACTATTCGATGTAATCTTCTTTTTGCGGTGTGTTTGTTGAGACCGATGAATTGTGGGTTTATGATCAAGTCTATCTATAAACAATATTTGAATCTTCTCTGAATTCTTTTATGTATGATTGGTTATCTTTGCAAGTCTCTTAGAATTATCAATTTGGTTTGGCCTGCTAGATTGATCTTTCTTGCAATGGGAGAAGTGCTTAGCTTTGGGTTCAATCTTGCGGTGTCCTTTCCCAGTGACAGTAGGGGCAGCCAGGCACGTATTGTATTGTTGCCATCGAGGATAACAAGATGGAGTTTTTCTTCATATTGCATGAGTCTATCCCTCTACATCATGTCATCTTTCTTAAGGTGTTACTCTGTTTTTAACTTAATACTCTAGATGCATGCTGGATAGCGGTCGATGAGTGGAGTAATAGTAGTAGATGCAGGCAGGAGTCGGTCTACTTGTCTCGGACGTCATGCCTATATACATGATCATACCTAGATATTCTCATAACTATACCCACCGTAGAATACTTATGCTCTCGAGAGAAGCCTCTAGTGAAACCTATGGCCCCCGGGTCTATCTTTATCATATTGATCTCCTACTACTTAGTTATTTCATTTGCTATTTACTTTGCCTTTATTTTACATTGCATCTTTATCACAAAAATACCAAAAATATTATCTTATCATATCTATCAGATCTCACTCTCGTAAGTGGCCTTATAGGGATTGACAACCCCTATTTGTGTTGGTTGCAAGGATTTATTTGGTTTGTGCATGTACGAGGGACTCGTGCGTAGCCTCCTACTGGATTGATACCTTGGTTCTCAAAAACTGAGGGAAATACTTACGCTACTTTGCTGCATCATCCCTTCCTCTTTGGGGAAAACCAACGCAGTGCTCAAGAGGTAGCAAGAAGGATTTCTAGCGCCGTTGCTGGGGAGGTATACGCAAAAGTCAATATACCAAGTACCCATCACATACCCTTATCTCCCGCATTACATTATTTGACATTTGCCTCTCGTTTTCCTCTCCCCTACTTCACCCTTGCCGTTTTATTCGCCCTCTCTCTCTATCCTCCCTCTCTATTCGCTTCTTTTTGACCGCTTGCTTTCTGTTTTCTTGTGTGTTAGTTTGCTTGCTTGTCATGATGGCTCAAGATAATACTAAATTGTGTGACTTCACCAATACCAACAACAATGATTTTATTAGCACTCCGATTGCTCCTCTTACAGATGCTGAATCTTGTGAAACTAATACTGCTTTGCTGAATCTTGTCATGAAAGATCCGTTTTCTGGCCTTCCTAGTGAAGATGCCGTTGCCCATCTTAATAGCTTCATTGATTTGTGTGACTTGCAAAAGAAGAAATATGTGGATAATGATTTGGATTTGGATAGGCATCATTCTCAAGCCTTCAAACTTTGTTCTAGTATAGATTTGGATAGGCATCATTTCCTCGACTGCTGTTTACTTTGTTGTTTACATCTGATTGGATGTTTGCAACAACTACTAGTTTTAAATTGTAGTTGTAAAAACATGTTCCTTATGCAGAACAAATCCATTTATTTGATTATATAATTGTGAAACCTGTTACGTGTCTCCTTATTTCTCTTTCAGAGTCATATCTCTTGTGCTAGGCAAAACTTTAGGGAAGATAGTGAGCCAAACCATCTTGAGGACAATGAGATGACCCCAAGGTCCTATCTTGATGATGACAGTGAGTTGAAGCTACTCACCAGCAGGTGTGAGACAACCTCTATGCAGTCGCTGCCTCAATCAGTTCGACTTCTTCAGTCTCAACTTAAAGCGAAAAGGCTTGCTTCAGCTCAGCTCCGACTTGAAGTCAAAGATATAATGAAGATGTCAGGGGACTGCCGTGCGCACTATGGTGCCATACAACTAGGGATGAAGCATCTATCGTTGACACAACTGAGGTCTCATTAGCTTGTTCGGCTGCTTGTGGGGCTTGACCTTGCCAGGCCTAGTGCCTTCTGAAGTGCTCTCGGTTTTGTATATTCTTTTGTTGGCACGTTTATATGCACTGGTGGCGACCTTTGATGCCCAGTGTATGTAATCTGCGGTCATGTTGCGCTTTATTATCACCGGCAGCAAACTTTGATTCCCAGTGGATGTAATATGCCGCGATTTCTTTATTGTATAGTCTAGGTTTATTCTTTGGTCGGTATGCTATAACCTAGGCCAGAAGGTTCAGTGGATCTCAGTGTTGTCGGTCTTCAAGCTGGCCTGTTACTCATATGGGCCAAAACGTGGGTGAGGGCGTCCTGGACTAAGGGGTCCTCGGGCGTCCGGCCTGTTAGCCATGGGCTGGATTGATGGGCTATGAAGATACGAAGACCGAAGACTGCACCAGTGTCTGGATAGGACTCTCCTTGGCGTGGAAGACAAGCCTGGCGACCGAATATGTAGATTCCCTTCTTTGTAACCGACCTTGTATAACCCTAGATCCTCCCGGTGTCTATATAAACCGGAGGACTTAGTCCGGATAGGAGACTCATTATCATAGCCATACAAGCTATACCTCTAGGGTTTAGCCATTACGATCTCGAGGTAGATCAACTCTTGTAATACTCATATTCATCAATATCAATCGAGCAGGACGTAGGGTATTACCTCCATAGAGAGGGCCCGAACCTGGGTAAACATCGTGTCCCTTGTCTCCTGTTACCATCGACCTTAGACGCACAGTTCGGGACCCCTTACCCGAGATCCGCCGGTTTTGGCACCGACATTGGTGCTTTCATTGAGATTTCCTCTGTGCTGTCGCTAAAAGGTTTGATGGCCCCTTCGATCGCCAATAATGACGCTGTCCAAGGAGAAACCTTTCTCCCCGGACAGATCTTCATGTCCGGCGGCTTCGCACTGTGGGCCAACTCGTTTGGCCATCTGGAGCAGATCGAAAGCTACGCCCTGGCCATCAGGTCAGATTTGGGATCTTGAACTACATTGCGGACATCCGTGGGGACTTGATCTTCGCCGGATTCAAGACCACAGCAGCCGCTCCCGGTCACCCAGATGATCATGACCTAAATCTGTCATCTGGCCGCATCCAGGAGATTGCTCCTATAACCGCTCTTGCCCTAGATCCGGAGCAAGCCGCGCCATCCAAGGATGGGAGGATTGATCCCACTACGGAGGCCACATATTCCACGGCTTTGGAGCTGCACATAGACTCAACCTCTCATGATGTCTTGGTCACCGAAACTCCGGACTCGTCTCCGGCCGTAAGTTCCGAACCACGTGAACCCGCGGACGCCGAGCTTGATCGTTTATAGATCTTCAAATTCAGCGCCGCGGACATCTTCCAGCACTCGCCTTTGGGCGATGTGCTAAAGTCGTTAAAGAACCTGTCCTTGACAGAGGACTCACAGGTAAACTATATTCGGCTCGAACTAGGGGCTGGCGGCAGAGAATTTTGCTTCCCACCCACCACCCACTTCATAGCCACGGTCGAGGATTTGACCGGTACACTTGATTGCGACTCCGAGAACATTGAAGGTATGGTCAACGATGCCGAAGACAGCGAAGACCCCGTTGATACCGCTAATGACCAAGATGAACGAGAAGATGGGCAGGTTAGCCCTGGTAAGCAGGCCAATTACGAAGATTCAGAGGACGACAATTACCTTCCGCTCTGTGAGGATGAATTGAGCCTCGGCACCGAGGACTTTATCGTGCCTGAGGAACCCCTCGAGCAGGAGCGCTTCAAGCGCCAACTAATAGCCACAGCAAGGAGCCTGAAAAAGAAGTAGCAGCAACTTCAAGCCGACCAAGATCTGCTCAATGATAGATGGACCGAAGTCCTAGCCGCCGAAGAATACGGCGTTAGTGGCCCAGCCAAAAGCTACCCGAAGAGTAGATTGCTACCCTAGGGCGACGACAGGGTGCTCGAGCCTGCACCATTATCGCACAGGATGTCAGGTCAACCACAACTTGGTCCGGGTAAAGCGGCAACTCAAGCCGAACACCAGACCGCCCCACCTCTCCATAAAGGCAAGAACAAAACAACTCGAGATTGTGCACACGACCGTCAATAGGCCTCGGGTAGCAGAGCAGGACACCCAAGAGCGACCTACGGATTGTGAGGACATACCTCGACACGCGATGACGGCCACCTATTCGGACATGACAAATCTAGCCACGCCCGGGCCGAAAACCGCAAACGGACTCCATCGAAGGTACGTCGCAGTGTGGCCCAACATAGAGGCGCCGTGCACCCTCTTTGCTCCACAGACGAAGTAATGGAGCATCAATTCCCAGACATGTCCAAACCTATGAATATTGAATCATACGATGGAACAACATATCCCACGGTATGGATCAAGGACTTCCTCCTCTATATCCACATGGCCCATGGGGACGACCTTCATGCCATCAAATACCTACCACTAAAACTCAAAGGACCAGCTCGGTACTGGTTAAACAGTCTGCCCAAAAATTCTATTGGCAGCTGGGAAGATTTGGAGGACGCCTTTCACGACACCTTCCAAGGAACATATGTCCGGCCACCGGAGGCCGGTGACTTAAGCCACATTGTCCAGCAGCCCGGAGAGTCAACCAGGCAGCTCTGGACCAGGTTCTTAGTTAAAAAGAACCAAATCGTCGACTGTCCGGATGCGGAAGCCCTTGCGGCCTTCAAACACAGCGTCCGGGATGAATGGCCTGCACGCCACCTCGGTCAAGAAGGACCTAGATCCATGACATCCCTTACCGCTCTAATGACCCGCTTTTGCGCGGGAGAAGATAGCTCGCTCGCTCGTAGAAGCAATAGCGTCAGCGACTCGGGCACTTCCGAAATCCGAGACGGCAACGGCAAGCCACGACAAAGCAAACACAACAGTAGCAATGATAATGAAAGATCACGCGAAACAGCGGTCAATGCCGGATTTAGCAATCCCAAGCCCGGTCAATGGAAAAAGCCATTCAAGGCGAACAGAGACATACCATCCAACCTAGATAGGATACTGGACTGACCCTGCCAGATTCACGGCCACCCCAATAAACTGGCTAATCATATCAACAAAAACTGTTGGGTCCTGATACGTCTGCAACTTATCTATAATTTTTGATTGCTCCATGCTATATTATCTACTGTTTTGGACATTATTGAGCTTTATTATCCACTTTTATATTATTTTTGGGACTAACCTATTAACCGAAGGCCCAACCCAGAATTGTTGTTTTTTGCCTGTTTTAGGGTTTCAAAGAAAAGTAATATCAAACGGAGTCCAAACGGAATGAAACCTTTGGGAACGTGATTTTCTCAACGAACAAGACCCGGGAGACTTGGACCCTACGTCAAGAAAGGAAACAGGAGGCCACGAGGTGGGAGGGCGCGCTCACCCCCACCAGGCGTGCCCTCCACCCTCGTGGGCCCCCTGTTGCTCCACCGACGTACTCCTTCCTCCTATATATATCCACGTACCCCCAAACGATAAAAAACGGAGCCAAAACCCTAATTCCACCGCCGTAACTTTCTGTATCCACGAGATCCCATCTTGGGGCCTGTTTCGGAGCTCCGCCGGAGGGGGCATCGATCATGGAGGGCTTCTACATCAACACCATAGTCCCTCCGATGAAGTGTGAGTAGTTCACCTCAAACCTACGAGTCCATAGTTAGTAGCTAGATGGCTTCTTCTCTCTTTTTGGATCTCAATACAATGTTCTCCCCCTCTCTTGTGGAGAACTATTCGATGTAATCTTCTTTTTG
Source organism: Triticum aestivum (assembly GCF_018294505.1). Lineage (NCBI taxonomy): Eukaryota > Viridiplantae > Streptophyta > Magnoliopsida > Poales > Poaceae > Triticum > Triticum aestivum. The sequence continues at coordinate 504,727,179 of NC_057794.1, forward strand.
CGGTGTGTTTGTTGAGGCCGATGAATTGTGGGTTTATGATCAAGTCTATCTATGAACAATATTTGAATCTTCTTTGAATTCTTTTATGTATGATTGGTTATCTTTGCAAGTCTCTTCGAATTATCAGTTTGGTTTGGCCTACTAGATTGATCTTTCTTGCAATGGGAGAAGTGCTTAGCTTTGGGTTCAATCTTGCGGTGTCCTTTCCCAGTGACAGTAGGGGCAGCAAGGCACGTTTTGTATTGTTCCCATCGAGGATAACAAGATGGGGTTTTCTTCATATTGCATGAGTCTATCCCTCTACATCATGTCATCTTGCTTAAGGCATTACTCTGTTTTTAACTTAATACTCTAGATGCATGCTGGATAGCGGTCGATGAGTGGAGTAATAGTAGTAGATGCAGGCAGGAGTCGGTCTACTTGTCTCGGACGTGATGCCTATATACATGATCATACCTAGATATTCTCATAACTATGCTCAATTTTGTCAATTGCTCAACAGTAATTTGTTCACCCACCGTAGAATACTTATGCTCTCGAGAGAAGCCACTAGTGAAACCTATGGCCCCCGGGTCGATCTCTATCATATTGATCTCCTACTACTTAGTTATTTCCTTTGCTATTTCCTTTGCCTTTATTTTACTTTGCATCTTTATCACAAAAATACCAAAAATATTATCTTATCATATCTATCAGATCTCACTCTTGTAAGTGGCCTTATAGGGATTGACAACCCCTATTTGCGTTGGTTGTGAGGATTTATTTGTTTTGTGCAGGTACAAGGGACTCGCGCGTAGCCTCCTACTGGATTGATACCTTGGTTCTCAAAAACTGAGGGAAATACTTACGCTACTTTGCTGCATCATCCCTTCCTCTTCGGGGAAAACCAACACAGTGCTCAAGAGGTAGCAGGTCCTCAAGTAGGTCAGCAAGCTCAACGCCAAACACAAGGGAAGGGGGCCGCCGGGCAACAGGGACGACAGAGTAGTTCACCAGCCAATTGCCGGGGGCCAGAAGCAATTTCCCCCCAAAGATCGATCAAATCCAAAGCAGAAATAGCAGTTCGGCTTCCGTTGCCCATCTCATATACCCACTAAAACTATACCGCACATACATAATTATGCACTTAAGATACCATGGGCGTTGGCGGAAGCATAACACGGACAAGTCTGCAAGCACTCCGGTAACATTTTTTATCTACTTTCCTTTTTTCTTTCTTCATTACCTCTTAAAAAACAAGTGGCGCAAAGGAGAAACATCTAAAACCGACTCTATCGGAGTTCGGATCCGTACACTCACCTACGGGGCTACTTCCTTCAAGGATTCCCCTCGCCGAGGACAGGCGGCGCAGACGTGCGACAGGAGGTCCAAAATAACTTTTTGTAGACCACACTCTTTTTCGAGCCTGTAACATGCCTTTTCCTCTGCCTTCGACCCAGGGCATATCAAATAGCCGGGGTCGTGGCCTTTATATATATCAAGTAATCTTTGGCATATCGCTCAGGTCCCAGTTCACATTACCCGTATTATTTATCTGCGTCTTTCCACAATTGAATACACCTCGTATGGTTGTTTCACGTATATACCCCGGCTTAAACTTGTCAGGGGCTTGGTACGGGAACAATTGAGTTGCCAACAAAGTCTGAACAGCTTTTGCAGCATACTTCGGCGTCGCGAGTTTGGCCTTATATGCATCAGCTCTGAATCATGTCTTGGGTCAATAGTTGGGTTGCCCGGCTCCTGTGCTTGCTATCCTATGTTCCGCTCTATCGGCTAGGGTAGTAAAGGGAGAACTACTGCGATTGTGCTTCCGGTTCACCTGGCTTAGCACCTCAGTAGAGAAAGCCGAAAACTGACTGTCATGATGCGGCGAGAGCTGGTCAACCACTCGATGACTTATCAGAATCTCTAGCGGTTCCTCCATGTCACACGAAGGACCTCTTTCGGTAAAATATGTACATGTATCGTATGAATAAGCTGCATACATACCACGGGCTATGTCTTAGACCCACCATAAAACTCCTATGGCTAAGTGAAAGTGTTAACGCCCTATAGTCTGGTTGCCTAGTTCGCCGCATTGACACCTCCTTCACATACCAAGACGTTGGGTCAAGAGTGATCAAATGCTTTTACGAACACCCCCGTACTTCCTACGAGGGGGCTGAAGCCGACGACTGGAAAACTTTCAGTTTATATTAAAACGGCCGCATAGGAGGAACACAAACTTTCAAGCAATATATAAAAAACAGATTAACTATAAAATTGTCTCATACAATTCTCATACACTTCACTCGAACATTATGTCTTTCGAGCACTAACCCTCTATCAAGCGGGCAGCCACTAGGACGTCTTCAAAATAATGCTCCGGTTCTTGGTGGTCCTTGCCCTTGGGTGGACTCTTCATTGCAACATCGATGGCCTTCATCTTCCCCAAGAAGGTCTTGACTCGGGAAAAGGCCATCCGTGCACCCTCGATGCACACCGACCGCTTCGCAGCGTCGATACGTGGCATCACATTAACAAGCCATTGCACCAAGCCGAAGTAACTATTCGGAACAGGCTCAGTTGGCCATAACCGGGTTATGACGTTCTTCATGGCAGCGCATGATATCCTATGAAGCTCGGTCCACTGGGACATCTGCTCATTTAGCAACAGGGGGCGCTTCGACGCGCTGAATTGTGACCAGAAAAGCTTCTCCGTTGCATACGCCTCTCGCGCCGGGTAAAACTGCGTCGCATCGGAAGAACTCTTCTGCAAGTCTAAAAACTCGTTTGGAGAACTCCATAATTGGTTCAGCTCAGCATAGTTCGGATCGTCGAACTTAGTCTGTAGAAAAAATGGCTCACCAGCCGCAATCTCCCTAGCTTGTCGGATCTCCTCACGGGCGGCTCTGGATTCAGACTGCGCTTCCCTCGCCTCTCGTAAGGCCTTGTCAACTTCAGCCGTTTTGGCTTCATTCTCCTTCTCAAGGAGCTCACAGCGGCTAGCAGCATTTTTTAGTTCGAGCGCCATCGTGGATATCTTCTCCTCGTCTTGACGCCGAGCAGCTCATTCGGCCTTTAACTCAGCCGATGCATTTTCGACAGCTGCATTACTACACCGGGCCTGCTCCTTGGCCCGGGCCTGCTCCGCCCGAAGAGTTTCAATGGCGGCAACACCATTTGCAGTCATACATATTACAGTATATAAATTTCAGTATCATGCTTATATCACAAAGATGTATGTGAAGGGATTGCCCCGAATACATACCTTGCGATTCGTCAAGACGCACATTGATTAACGCAATGTCATCCCCGGCCATATCAAGCTTCCGTTGCAGCTCGGCAATATCCGTAGTCTGGGAAGTAGCCAGGGGAAGCAACATGTGTTCAAGTTAATCAGATTAGTCCTTCAATGTTTCTTCTTGATCCTCCGTTCGCCTCCCATGGGAAGCCAACCTGAGTCTCAGGGGCTACTATCTATACACAGGTGTATTTTGCGAATAAAACACAATTGCACATATTACAGTACAAATCTCGAAGTCTCTTAGTAGGCTCGCAAAGGCCTCATCCAATCCGCTCTTCGCGGACTGGACCTTTTCAACTACCGTACTCATTAAGGTATGATGTTCCTCTGAGACGGACGCCTACCGCAGCATGTTCGTCAAGATATCCGGCGCCTCTGGGTCTCTGGAGGCTGCCGTAGGAGTACGGACACCCTTTGAAGGGATCCGCTCATACGTCTACGGCTGTATATGGGATTGTCCGGAGCCCTCATTGTTGTCCCCCGGACCTTGGGCCACCGAAGTATCACCTTCGAGCAATGTCCTCATCATCCCTTGCGCCACTTGTTGGTCGGGGGAGACCCTCCACAACGACACCTCCAAGTCGTCCGTCCTATTAGACGGGGAATCCAGTGGGGGCGTTTTGCTTTCCATCATCTCTGGGAGAAGGTCCCCCGAGGAAAAGGATTGTTGAGGAAGACTGTGTGTTGAACTGCAAAAACAAAGAATATATATTCCGGGCATTATAAGAAAGGAACAGGACATGTTTAAAACAACCTTGATTCACTTATGATTTGGCCTGAGGCTTGTCCTCATCATGAGACTGCGCTTTGACGCCCTCCAAGCCCGAGCCAGCCACCTGAGGCATCTTGCCTCGTTTAGAAGCCTGCTTCTCCCCATCTTCGGAGGCGGCCCTTCTCTTCCTGGGAGGAAGGGAGACAGTGGCCCCCCTTCACTTTTGTCTTCGTATGAGGGGACCTTGATTCCTCCAGACAACATGTCTGATGCACCCTTGGAATAGGGGCCATCTTTGGTCCTCTCACTCTCCACCTCGCCCTCCTTCACATGCATCTGGTATGGTGCCAGGGCCAGCATCCTTGTTAGAACAGGATTCACTGGGCCCTCGGGCAGAGGGGCCGAACACATAATTAGTTCTGCCTTCTTTGTCCAGCCCTGGAAGAAGATAGCTTGCTCAGTACCATATTATGGTATGCATAATTACAAAGTGTTCGGGAGCCAAGTGCTTACCGAGGTATCCGGACGGTTGCAATTAAGGCCAGCATATTCGGTGGTGTCCGACCAATGTTTCCGCTTCCCAAAGAATAACTTCCACATCCCTTTGTGTGTGGTGCCGAAGAAGTGTTGGAGGGTTTGTGATCCTTCTGGATTAAGCTCCCACATACGGCGATACATGCGCTGGCATGGTAGGATTCGGCAAGCTAACATCACTTGGATCACGTTGACAAGATCGATGTCTCTCTCGAGGAGGGTTCGGATGCGGCTCTATAAAGTATGTACTTCATCAACTGATCCCCAGTCCAGCCCCTTGTTGACCCATGATGCAAGCTGTAATGGTGGGCCAGGACGGAATGTGGGTGCAGCTACCACTTGGTGTTGCAGGGCTCTGTAACGTAAAACCACTCCCGCTGCCAGTAATTGGAAGTTTCGGTAAAAGAACCTTTTGGCCAAGGAGTGCTGGTGAGGTGGTTGATCGTAGCACCGCCGCACTCCACCTGTTTCCCGTTGACCACCTTCGGCTTCACACTGAAGGTCTTGAGCCATAAGTCGAAGTGTGGGGAGATTCAGAGGAAGGCCCCGCATGTAATGATAAATGCCGAGACGTGGAGGATAGAGTCTGGGGCTAGGTCATGAAAATCTAGTCCGCAATAAAACATTAGCCCCCAGACGAAGGGGTGAAGAGTGAACCCTAGCCCCCGGAGGAAGTGGGAGATGAATACGACCCTCTCGCCAGATCTAGGGGTCGGAATAACCTGTCCTTGAGCAGGAAGCCTATGGTGGACCTCCGTAGTCAAATATCTGGCCGCCCAAAGCTTTGCGATATCCTCCTCCGTAATGGAGGAAGCCACCCATCGGCCATGGTGGGGAGGCTCGAAACGATGAAGTCGAACCCTGGGTGCTAGAACTCGAGGTTGGGAAGGCTGAGGAGAGGTTTGGCATAAAAGACGGCCCTTGGTTCCTTTATAAACGCAGCAGGTATTGAACACCTCCTCCTAAGCCTAAGAACCTGCCTATTCCTAAGGAATCTTTCCCGCGGGATGGTTGGGTTACCCACGCTCGTATTGATGAAAATCCCGCAATTAGGGGACACGATCTCTGCTTCGACAAGACGTGTCAATGACAACCACGCCCCGAAACATGGGACGGTGGGACGGGAAACGGTTTGAAATAATGGCCAGGAACCATGACGTCACATTACTAAAAGTTGTCAGCAGATTGGATTCGTAGAATGCTATACGCTCTACGGCTGTGTGTTACAATTCCAGACATAATCAATTCGTCCGAAGACTATTTTGGACTTCGGAAGGAGGAACCTGCCTTGCAATGCTAAAGATAGCACTACGCGTCGGATACCTTGTCATTGAAGCCAGGTTGAGGGGCTACTGAGGGCGTCCTGGACTAAGGGGTCCTCGGGCGTCCGGCCTGTTAGCCATGGGCCGGATTGATGGGCTATGAAGATACAAAGACCAAAGACTGCACCCATGTCGGATAGGACTCTCCTTGGCGTGGAAGACAAGCCTGGCGACCGAATATGTAGATTCCCTTCTTTGTAACCAACCTTGTGTAACCCTAGATCCTCCCGGTGTCTATATAAACTGGAGGACTTAGTCCGGATAGGAGACTCATTATCATAGCCATACAAGCTAGACCTCTAGGGTTTAGCCATTACGATCTCGAGGTAGATCAACTCTTGTAATACTCATATTCATCAATATCAATCGAGCAGGACGTAGGGTATTACCTCCATAGAGAGGGCCCGAACCTGGGTAAACAGCATGTCCCTTGTCTCCTGTTACCATCGACCTTAGACGCATAGTTCGGGACCCCCTACCCGAGATCCGCCGGTTTTGACACCGACAGTGGGCCTATAATCATCTTGGGCCATTAGCAGGTCTAAACCTATAGTAGTTTCCCGCCTTTAACATGCCGAGTAAAGTACGGGCCAGCTAGGCCAGAGAATACATGGGCTTTTAACAGGCTAAAACCTAGATTGGGCTAGTGTTGAGCCGAAAAATTCATGGGCCAATACAGGACGAAACTACCTAAGGCCCATGTTGGGCCCAAATAGGACGAGCAGATAACATGCCAAAATATATCTCGGGCCTGTTTGGCCTAATAAAATTATGGGCTTTAAGCAGGTCGGTATCCACGCGAGCCATAGGCCCAAAAGTGTCACGGGCCATTATCAGATGGGTTGTAAGCAGTCCAGATTCAATGCGGGTTGTAATTAGGCCCAACTGTTACACGGATCATTAACAGGCCGATAGGCCAGTTGGGCTGAAATTTATCCACAAAGACTACGTGCCATTAAGAGGCCTAAAGTTACTTCGGACAAGAAATAGCCCAGTTTCTGCTTGGGTTGTTAAATGGACTAAAGTTAAATCAGGCCGACAACGTCCCAAATACTCCACGGGCCGCTAACAGGCCGAAACTATTATCAGGCCGAATAGGTAAACGGGCATTTAACAGGCTGAAATACAAACCTGTCTTAGAATGGACCCAAAGGTACAGTGGCCTGTTAACGGGCCTGATCTGATATGTGCCGTAATTTGGCCCAAAACTCGGCAGGCTATGAATGGGCTTGATCTGATATGGGCCTCAATTTGACCCAAAACATGGCAGGCTGTTAACGGGCCAGCCCACTAGTGTTTGAAAAAACATGGTGGGCCTTTAGCTAGGCCAACCTTTTCACCGGAATGGGCCTCTATTGGGTCGTGTCACGTGTCGACGTATCATAGGCGCCTCCTGTCCAATGAGTGGATGACATCTGTCCCAACGAGGAGCTGACACATGGTTCCGTTGGCCAATGAGAATTTTACATGTGGAAAATCCCCATTGGTCCGGGCTGTTAACGGGTTATCGGATCCAAAACCGGACCCGATAGCTTAACGTCGAGCCATTACGGTCGATGCCACGTGTCGGTCACCCTTGACGAAAGCACTTCTATGACGCGCGATTTATCATCATGGAAGTGGACACTTCCGTGATGATAATTTTGGTAATGTCATGGAACACTTCTACGACAGCACAGGTATGACTATCTTGATTCTGTCATAAAATCGTCATGGATGTACATGCATGACAGAAAACGTGACCTACTATGACAAACACGTATCATCACGGAAGTGTCTTTTTTGTAGTGTTGACAAAGGTGGGCTAGGGATACCACTATCCCTCTAACCATCCAACCATAGGTTGGTTCGCGACAAGGATGCTAATCTAATCTCTACTCCTAATGGATGAGTTGGTTGAATAGTATCTACGGTTTATTTTCGTCCCACCACTTTCGTTTGGTTTTTTTCATCTGTTTTTTTGTCCCTCTCCCACCACCCACCGGTTTATTTTTTCTCCACTATTTCCTTATAAACAAACACTTTCCTACCATACAAAAAATCACGGATCTAACTTTCCAAACTTACCAAATCGACCGAACCATCTCATCAATGCAATTTAATTTAGAAAACGAATAACCGATTTTAAGGAAACAAATAACAGACTTTAAGGAAAAAAATCTAATAATTGACCAATCTTCTTTTCTCTACTCTTTAGTCATCGTTCGTTTTGTTCGTCTCGTGACCCTCCCCGATTTCCCCTCGTAGGTTGTCCTCTCCTCTGGCTTCAGCCCCGAGCCCCCGATGCATGGGCATTCCTTGTTTCTCGTTAAACCCTTCACCACCATAGCTTCTTTCCTGTGTATATTCTCTGCCACACGAAACCTCTCCAAATCATGAGTGCGCTCCTCCTCGCTGCCGCCCACACACCACCGCGTTGTCTGCCTTCTCTTCAGTTCTGGCCCTCAAATGACGCTAGAGTCGTCGATGCCTTCGAGAAGCACCCGATCTGCTGACCAAGGGGGTGGCACGCTGCTCGGGGCGGCCGCGCTGCCTCAACCTTCTTGGCTTTCTCGTTCGGGACATGGTATCACCACCAATCTGGAGTCCACTCAGCCAAATCAATCCCCTACGCCTCTTCGCTTCATCCACCATGTCCCCCACCAAGAGTGCGCAAGAGTCAAGACCATGGCGGGCTAATGGCCATGAGTTCCACGACACTCTTGTCCGTCCACCCCTCTGCCCATGACAATAATAGCCTCTGGATGGACTAGCAGCCTCCATAGAAGCACCCGCTTCGCCGCAGCCGTATCCTCCATCAGATGCTCCAGTGTGTCGGCCAACGCTCCGGCGCATACCCAAGCCCCAAATGGCGCTCAAGTTCATCGGATAAGGCCTCAACTTCAATGGTCTCCGCTGGCTCCGATCCATGGGCGCCGCATGTGTAATCTATTTCCTATGATGTACATACCTAGGCTGATTTGCATGTTGGATGTGTGTGTAGCCGAAGCCGATGGACAGGGGCACATGGCGGAGGCGGTCAGTGGCGAGAAGCTCGTCCACGACGCACTTTATTTGAGCCTCCCTAATTAAACCTCACTTTACTTGGCTTATAATCTCCCTTTAAATTTTGCTGGTGGTGCCAGAGACGAATCCTCTGCCAATATCGATTAATGTTTCTTCATGCGTCGATTGCAGGGGGACTTGATGAACTACGGTCGGTCCATAGGTGCATTACAAAGGGGATCAAATTTTGCTGGTGGTGCTAGAGACGAATTTGTTAGGTTGATCTCTCTCCTATTCGAACCCAACGGGTCGATCGGGCCCCTGACTCGCGCCCTGATCGGGGGCGCCCAACCAAACCATGGTTGGTGGACCCCTGTAACCCGCGCTATATAAACAGAGGTGGGGGCCGGGACACGACTTACGAGGTCAATCGCTGCCACAATCCCCACCTACAATCCCTACCGATCTAGGGTTAGCGTGATGCTCACAAAAAGCAAACCACCGCTGCCATCTCTCTGCCATCACCAGCCCCTACTTCACTGTAACACCCCGGATATGATTTACCCAATATGTACTCCAACTCTTGCCGTTTCCGGCGTTAAGTTATTTTATTTTCTCGGGTTCAGGTTTTTGTCTCCATGTGTTGTTATCGTTGTCATGCGTCTCATTTCATGTCATCATGTGCATTGCATTTGCATACGTGTTCATCTCATGCATTCGAGCATTTTCCCCGTTGTCCGTTTTGCATTCCGGCGCTCCGTTCTCCTCCGGTGGTCATTTCTACCTTTCTTTCGTGTGTGCGGATTAAACATTTCCGGATTGGACCGAGACTTGCCAAGCGGCCTTGGTTTACTACCGGTAGACCGCCTGTCAAGTTTCATACCATTTGGACTTCGTTTGATACTCCAACGGTTAACCGAGGGACCAAAAAGGCCTCTTGTGTGTTGCAGCCCAACACCCTTCCAATTTGGCCCAAAACCCACCTAAACCTTCTCCATCATCTAGATCGTTCGATCACGATTGCGTGGCCGAAAACCGCACCTCATTTGGACTCTCCTAGCTCCCTCTATGCCTATATATACCTCCCCCATTCCCAATCTCGGATCCCCTCCTTCCAAAAAACCCTAGAAGATCCCTCTCCGCGCGCGGACACTTCCGCCCACGCCGGACCAAATCGCCACCGCCAACCAGGGTCTGCCACATGTCCCCGGCCGGCCTCCTCCGACGCGGCCCACGGGAGCCCGCAACCGGCCCCCGCGGCCCAAATCTGCTCCGCCGCCCCGCGCCTCTTCCCCGCCGCCCGGTCCTCGCCGCGCCGCCGTCTTCGCCCCGTACGCC